>NC_133537.1:74930331-75264498 GCF_048544455.1 Silene latifolia | reverse complement strand
ACATGTGACTCATGGGGACAGCCCCCAGTTTGTCACTTAGGAATAAAAGGACAGACACTACGATAGATATGAGAAAGTCTAAGACTCGGACTCAGACTCAATCGTAGATACGGACTCCTAATCATCACTTTCCTCTTCGAAGGTCTCCTTCGCAGCATCCAGCAGCTTGAATGTCTGGTCTTGAGCATTGACCCACTTGAGCATTTCAATCTCGTTGTTTGGGACGATATGAGGATAATAGTTCATGAGGCGCTCATCTCCTTGCAGGAAGAGATGTTCATTAGGGTTGTTTTTATCACTTGGTTGGCCTAGGGATGAAGTTGACAGTTCAGTTTGAAGCATGTTTCCGTGTCATGACCATTTCCTTGATGATATTGGCAATAGGCACTGTCGTCCCAGAAATAGGTCTTCCTGCATTCAGACGGGTCCGGAGTGGGCCCGATTGGTTGTAGTTTCCCTTCAGTCACAAGCTTTTGAAGAGCTGCGGCATAGGTTGTGTTGAGGTTGGTGAATGTCCTTTGAGAACGTTCAACCTTACTGTTTGACTTGAGACATTCAGGAGGATTGTCTTGACCGAGAGGTGCAACTATGATTTTGCCAGCTTCAATCATATCTTGAATGGCGTTCTTGAGTTTGAAGCAGGCTTTGGTGTCATGGCCCTTGCCTCGATGATATTGGCAATAGGCATTAGGGTCCAGAAATGAGATTTCTTAGCCTCAGATGAATCCGGAGTTGGTCCAGTGGGTTGGAGCATTCCTTCTGAAGCAAGTATCTCTAGAGCGGTGCCATATGTTATTCCCAGATCGGTGAATACCCTTTGATGTTTTCCCATGGTTCCAACATTGGTGTTTTTGGGGATGTTTTTGTGAGTTTTGTTTTTGTCAATCCTGGGCGGAAAAAGGATTTGGTCGTTGTCAATGGGAAGTTTTTGGGATGTTGCTTGGCATTTTGAAAGGGATTTTGGTGAGGCCATTTCATGTTCTTTGTTGGTAGGTTTGTGGATTTGGGAACCATCGGATGACTCCTCATTTTCAACAGCTGTTGGTTGGTGAACGGAGGGTTGGTTTCCTTCTTGATGGCCAGGTTCATTTTCGGTAGTACCGACCCTCTTCTCCAAATTAGCTACTCGAGTGTTCAAGTCATCGATAGCCACTTGCAGCTTTGAGAATATGTTGTTGATGGAGACAGAGAGCATCATTATGGCGCTTTGTATGCCAACTTCGTCGATTGCATGAATTTCCTCATCGTCAGGAGAGATGAGGTGAGAGCAGTTTAGGGAAGATTCCTGATTGTGTCCAATAGGGTTTTCTGAAGGGTTATTTTTGTTGTTTGTTGAGGGAGGTTGTGGTAATTCACCCTTTTCAATCATATCATTGATGACACCTTTTAGCGGGAGATACATTCAGTGTCATGTCCGCGACCTTGGTGATATTGACAAAACAGTTTTCCGTCCCATCTACGTCCTCGCTTGTATGGTGAAGGGTCTGGAGTTGGAACAATCGGTTTGAGCTTTACTTTGGAGATTAGCCTTTCCAAGGCTATGGCATAAGGTATACCCAAATCAGGGAAGGACCTACGAGGTCGTCTGGTTTTGGTTGGTGAAGCGCCTAAGGAATTGGTTTCAGTGGTTTTGGTAGGTTTCAACTAGGGTTGGTTTTGTCGTTGGCAAGTAGCCGGCTTTCAAGGAGCTTAACCCTTTGCTCAATATCAGAAGAGGGAAAATTCTCGGTTATCATTTTGTCCTCAACTTGGGAGAGACGAGTGCTCAAGTTTTCCACGGTAGCTAGGAGTCGAAGGACCATGTTGTTGGTTTCAGCAGAAGTCATGGCGGTTGCATACGGATCGGCTTCTTGAGTTTCTGGTTGGCGATTGATGGCACCCAAGGGATTCCTATTTGACATAACGATAGGCGTTATAACTTGTCTTAGCAAGGTTTTGTACAAACAAAGGAAAGTACGACACATATGTACAAAAGTCAGTTTTGTCGTGAAGGCACGACGGTGTGACTAGGTTATGAGTTCATTAAATATCGTGAATGACCTCTTGTGTTCGAACTTAGGGTGCATGACTTTGAACTTAGACTCGAGTGTCAGCTTTGGCATAGTGACACTTAGACAGACGACTTATGACTTAGTTTGGATGTGTGTTGATGGCAAGATGCCGTTGGACAAGACATGTATACAAACTTGACCTTTGACCCGTAATGTAGGGGAAAGACGGGTTTAATACCCGAGAGGTTTTGACTCTGGTAACGCCATTGAAGATATCTCGACAATTAGGCGACACGACCTAGACCAGAAGGTAGGTACTAACTTCGGCGGAGACTTCACGTTATCTAGACGACTTGACTTGAAATCGACTCGAGGCTGAATCAGAAAAGTGGACTGAAATTTTCGAAAATAGATATTTTCGAAAAGATTCATTTGTCGTTTTATGGACGGCTTCCAAAGAGTAGGGATCTTCGAAGGTCGACCAGTTGAAAGGGTTGTCTTAGGTTTGTTTTCAAAAGATGGTTTAAGTTGAGATTGTGACGGCTCTGAAAACCAAGTGTTGTTTCCAAAGACGGTTTTTGAAATTCCGAATCACGGATTTGAAAATCGAGAATTGAAGAATTTGGAATCGTCATCACAATGGCCATGAAAACGGTTAAATTTGTTGTCAAAGGATTTAAAATTGGGTTGAAAATGATTAAATTTGTTTTCAAAGATTTGATTTTGAATTTGAAATTTGAAAACGGTTAGATTTGTTTTCAAAGATTTGATTTTGAATTGAAATTTGAAAACGGTTAAATTTGTTTTCAAAGATTTGATTTTGAAATTGGGGGATTTGAAAACGGTTAAGTTTGTTTCCAAATGGTTTGATTTTGAATTGAAATTTGAAAATGGTTAAATTGGTTTTCAAATTATTTGAAATTGGATTTGAAATCTGAAAACAGTTAAATCCGTTTTCAAATGATTCGAAATTGGATTTGAAATTTGAAAACGGTTAAATTTGTTTCCAAATGATTTAATTTAAATTTCAAATTTGAAAACGGTTAAATTTGTTTTCAAAAATTTGAAATTGGATTGAAATTTGAAAACGGTTAAATTTGTTTTCAAAGATTTGATTTTGAATTTGAAATTTGAAAACGGTTAAATTTGTTTTCAAAGATTTGAAATCTGAAAATGGTTAAATTTGTTTTCAGAGATTTGATTTTGAATTGAAATTTGAAAACGGTTTAATTTGTTTTCAAATGATTTGAAATTGGATTTGAAATTTGAAAACGGTTAAATTGGTTTTCAAAGATTTGATTTTGAATTGAAATTTGAAAACGGTTAAATTTGTTTTCAAATGGTTTGAAATTGGAAATTATCAGGATTGAATTCGTCATTAGGACGGGTTAGCAAACCGTTTTAACTTTTGAAAGACGTTATGCAAATCGAAAATTGTGAGAATTGAAAACGTCATTACGACGGTTTAGAAAAGCCAAATTTGATTTAGAAAACGAGATTTGAAATTTGGAAAATTGCACGGGTTGAAATCGTCATTACGACGGTTTGAAAAAAACGTTTTTGTTTGAAAACTGATTTCAAATTTTTAAAATTCGAGGCTAGAATTCGTCATTACGACGGCGTAAAAGGGCGCTTTGAGAAATGCAACGATCGGCGAGAGACCGAGGTTTGAAATGACCATTACGACGATGTAAAAGAGTATTTTGAAATGGTTTGTGAAAACCAAGGTTTGAAATCGTCATTGCAACAGTATGAAAAGGTTCTTTTGAAATTGGTTATAAAAATCGGGTTTTGAAATGGCCATTATAACGGCATAAAAAGTTGTGCAACGGTCGGCAAGAGACCGAGGTTTGAAACAGTTGTAATAAAAACTGGTTTGAAAATCGTCATTATGACGGCCTGGAAAGGCGCATTGAAATGGTTATAAAAACCGGGTTTTAAAATGGCCATTATAACGGCATAAAAGGTGTATTTGAAATGGTTATAAAAACCGGGATTGAAAATGGTCATTACGACAGCCTAAAAAGGCGTATTTTTTGAAATGCGACGGTCGGCGAAAGACCGAGGTTTGAAACGGTTGTGAAAAACCGGGTTTAAAAATCGTCATTACGACGGCATAAAAAGGTTCCAACGGTTGGCAAAAGACCGAGGTTTGAAACGGCCATTATAACGACGCAAAAAGGTGTTTTTGAAGTTTGAAATGACACGGAAGGACTTATGATCACATAACACATAAGCACTCACAGTTCATTATATTATGCATAATGCTGACACGGGTTTTGGCTTAAAAGGGTGGGTTACATACCAAGCAATCAAACCCCGATTTGCAAGAGGGATATCAATCCAAACAAAATGTGTAAGGAGGGTGCCCTAGCCTCGTGCTCGAAGGTGATGAAAGCTCTTTGACGAAACAGAAATGTGTATCGTCAACGGTATGCTTGACTCAATCGGGATTCGAAACGCGGGAATGAGAAAACTCACGCCGGCGGGACAAGCCAATTGGTCGAAAAGGGTTAGGTTGTGGGCCCGGACAAGGAACCCGACTTATGACCGGAATATCAATTAATGCACTTTAACCACGACCTCGTTCGAGTTTCACCTCTAAGGATCGCAAAGACACAAGTGTCTTAGTTTTCCCCAGCGGAGTCGCCAATCTGTACACATGGGCCACAGGCCGGTCTGTGGATTTGGGCCACCTACCGATCTGCCTTCACGGGCCACCTGCACGCCAAGCCAATCTGTGGACATGCAGCGGTCTAAAAAGCCACGCTCGGCGGCGTAAAAATGCTTTCGACCGGATCGCTTTAGATCGGTCGGTTTCGTCTCGGTAAAGGTCTCGAAACGATTAGATATGTTCGGAGTCGCCACCAAGCATTTGTGGGATGCTTGGAACCCGTTCGAATCCACTTTATACCTAGGTCAACCAAGGCAAAAAGCGGTGTTTGACATAGGTACTAAAGATAAGGACTCGTCCCTCTTTTAGCATTCTATGCCTAAAATAACTCTCGTACGCCCTGGATAAGGTCATCCACTATCCAAAGGTTCTGAGTAAGGGGTGAGGGTACGTATTGGGAAGCCCTTTAATCGGACACCCAATCCCGCCCGCGTTAGCGGCCTCTACTGATCGATTGTGGTTGTTTAAGTGCAAACGTTGATAAAACGGTTGAAATGCATGAATACACATCCAAAAGTGTTAACCTAACATGTGAGCTTTCTAAGTCGGTTTGTTAATCCAAATATCAAGCATAAGATGTCAAGTTGGATTTAGATTGATTTACATGTGAAAACGGAAATTAAACATCCATTTACCAAGTTCAGGTTATGATGCTTAACATGATCCATTTATTGAAAAAGGGTGTCAAATGACAAAGTGTAAAAAACGTAAACTTGTCAATCTGATCCGTCACGTATTTGGATTAACCGTAATCGGGATCGTCCTAGATAAGTGCTAAAAAACGAGGCAGAATAGTGCCAGGCAGCCCCATAGGGGTGCGAACCTATTGGCGAGGGTAGGGGCTCGGCCCTGGTTTTGAAAGATGGAAACAGACGGCCGCTTGGGGCGCGAGTCATGAGCCGACCTAAGGGGGCGTCTCCTGGTTCTTGAAAAGGTTATTTAAAACCGTATTTGTGAATAAATGATTTGGAAGTATTGTTTGCATGACTCGGAATAATTACTATTATGTTCGTAATATTCGTTGTCGGATTTCCATGTTTGGAAGTATACTTTACAAATAAAAATGTAAAATGTTTGATTTGAACTAAATATGTTAAGTTCATTTATATGTAATTAGTCAAGTTTGTCATCGTACTCGGATTAAACCGTCATGGTATAAAGAACCAAGGATGATTATGAATTATGACTAATATATTTACAAATATAAACAAATGAGAAAAATGGTAAATAAAAGAAAAGAGTGTTAAAACACCCATTAAAATGTAATTAACCAGTAAATATCACCGAGTCATGGAATAAACCGTCATGGTATAAGGAACCAAGGGTGATTTTTGTAATGGTCAAAATATTTGTCATAAAAATGAATTAAAATGGTAAATACCGTAAAAGTAAAGATGTAAAAATAAAAGAAAGTGTTGAAGGAAAGACGAACTCAAATACATTTGAGTCTGACCTGGACACCCACAAGAGGCGCGAGCCTCCCTGCATAGCAAGGGGCTTCTGTCTCAGGCTAAAACTCGGTTTTGGCTCGTCTAACCTATATTTGAATTGTGTTATGCATTAATCATGCTTGTAAAGTTATGAAAACAGTAAAGACATGAAATAATTGAGTTATTTACACCCTCAAACTTACGTGTATTGATGTTTGCGAAGTAGACGACTTTAGAGACGGTTTTCTCGTTGTGACTAATCGCGATCAAAGAAGTTTAAAAAGTGCCTTAAAAAAGGATTTTGTTTTGAAAATATGTTAATTAAAACATGTTGATTGATGAATCGAGTTGGTCAAATGGGTCGGTCGAATGCACGGCGACGGTACCAAAAAACATATGTAAGGCTTGTGTTTACGATCGGTAGGTCGTAAACACGTGTCGATTTTGTGACTTAGGAAGTCGAGTCTAGAAGTTTAAGGGAGAGGTGAAGGGGCGGACGCTCGCGTAAGGATTGTAGTGTGTGAAGGTTGGTATTTATAGAGAAATGGGGGTGGTAGCAACTCGGTTAAGTTTGCTTGCTGGCCAAGGGCATGCCTAAAGAGGCGCGAGCTACCTTGAGATACAGGTGGGTGTATTGTCCCTTTCAGTTTGAACGTGGCCAATTCTCCATCCATTGTTGATATGTGGCATTCATATAAGATGTCGTGTAACAATATGGGCATCTAATAAGATGATTTTGGTGTTACTTGAGGTAGGTGTTTTGTGTGCTTGACTCGAGTTTGACCCGTGTGAGTCGGGATTTGAATTTGGAGTCGGTTTTTGGCCCGGTGTCGGTTTTGACTCTAATTAGGGTCATTTTAATGCAAATGGCAAGATAAAGCCATTTATGGCATCATTTTCGACATTCGAGATTTGGTTTGACTCAGGTTGACTCGAGTTGCGGGTTTCTGAGTCGGTTTGGGTCCGAAGACGGTTTTAACTCTAAATAGTGTTATTTTAATTCAAATGAAGTTAGAAAACTTTTGAAATCATTTTTCATATCCGAGTAGTGCAGTAAACCGTCTCATGTATAGCCAATACACGCACGCATATCAAAAACACGTTACAGTCCGATCATCATCGGGTGGTTTTTGGAAGGTGCAGATACTGGGTATCTACAGTTTCTCATTGGAGGTGGGGTGTATGTTGTTTGAGGGTTTTGAACATTTTGGCTTTTGTATGAGAGGTTGGGATGGAATTTGGTGTTTTCATTGTAATAGTTGGAATAAGGGGTACCACCTACATTCACTTTAGTCATGTCCCAAAGTTCCACATCTCTCACATACTCCACTTGGAATTGATGAAGATGCCACCATGCCATTAACATGTTGCTTAGGTGATTTGGAGGCTTCTTCAAGCTTAGCCATAGCCTTTTCAAACTTCAAATTAATGGTATCAATATGAGCGCTAAGTTGAGCACCCAATTGAGTAATAGAGTCCACTTCATGCTTTCCTTCTCTAATAGCCTTACGAGGTCTACTATATTGTGAGTTATGGACCGCCATTTCCTCAATCTTGTTCCATGATTGATTATCATCAACTTCGGTAAACATACCATTTGATAACATATTGAGAATGTTTCGGGAGTCTTCATATAGACCATTCCAAAATTGTTGTACAAGGAACCACTCGCTAAGTCCATGATGTGGACAAGATCGGAAAGTATCCTTGAATATCTCCCATGCTTCATACAAAGATTCCTCATCCCTTTGTTTGAACCCGGTGATTTGGGCTCTCAACATGTTAGTCTTCTCCGGAGGATAGAATTTCTTGTAGAAAGCAAGTGCCAATTTCTTCCAAGAGTCAATATTAAGAGTAGCCTTATCTAGGCACTTTAACCATTGCTTCGCAGAACCAATCAAAGAAAAAGGAAATAAGACCCATCGAATTTGGTCTTGAGTAACTCCGGTTTTAGAAATCGCATCACAATAGTCACAAAAAGTCTCCATATGAGAATGGGGGTCTTCACTAAGCATCCCCCCAAATTGACTTCTCTCAACTAATTGTATAAATGCGGATTTTGCAATGAAATTACCGGTTAAATGTTGTGGTGTGGGAGTACCATTTGGTAGGTTCTCCTCTGTTGGTACGGAATGTGATGAGAATTTAGGCATTGTGGGTTGATTTTGTTGTAATACTACGGTTTTGTGAGTCTCTGGGTACTCTATCGAGTGGGCCTTACTCTGTCGAGTAAGTGTGTTTTGCGTTTTAAAATAGTTTCTGACCTGTTGGGTACTCGATCGAGTAGCCTTGGTACTCGATCGAGTAGGCGGTACTCGATCGAGTACGTCAGTTACTCGATCCAGTAACCGGTTTACGGGGGATGATTTGTCGGGTTTTGTTAATAATGCGAATTAATATATAAACACTTCCGTCACTTTCATAATACGCTTTTACAAACCTAATCACTTTCAAAAGAGATTTCAATCTACGTATTTCGCATTCGTTGCATTATTGACAAATCCCGGAGCTTGGAAGGTCGGAATTCACCTTTCTTTACATCTTTGTGATCCTTGCGTTGAGGGTAAGATCTACGTACCGAATTTGTTATATTTAATTAAGTCTTGTTAAACCCTAATTTTGGGAATTGGGGATTTGTGTTGGTTTTGTGTGGTTAGTGATATATGTGATGTTATGTTAGGAGGAGGATTCGTAGAAGAGGCTTTTTTATAACAGCTGTTGAGATCGTCTGACTGTGTTGCTTTCCAAGTAGGGTTTCCCTACTCAGTATTAGTCCCATAATGTGTTGGTGATGATTTGTGATTGTTGATTGCTATCACACGAGTATTGCGACAGTTGTTGGTTTTAATTGCTGATTAGTAGTTGTGATTGTTTGTATCTGTCTGTGTTCTTCGGAGTGCGTCCCTGGCTGAGTGGAGTCACTTGCGGGAGTGGCTTCACACCCATTATTCGCCTTCTGTGGAACCCGCCACAGAAGGGATGTGCACATTAATGGATTTGGGTTATTTGCTCAATGGAGATGAGCGGGGCTTAGGTGGGAACGGCTGCGGTCCCCCACTGGCGGCGAGGAGTGACCTGTTACGATGGGCACTCTGGCAGGGCTACACACTTTAGTGTGTAGTTAGTATTGTGGAGTTGGTGATGGAGTTCGGAGTATATCTGTGACGATTGAGCTGTGTTGTTTGTTGTGTTGTTGGATTATATTAATTATGTGATTAGTACTGACCCCGTTTATTGTTTTAAAAACTGTGGTGATCCATTCGGGGATGGCGAGATGTTGTTGAGCAGGTATGAGTAGAGATACATGGGCTAGCTGGGATTGTCACCGTCAGATGATAGAGTCTTCCGCTGTAGCTTTAGTAGTTTGTCAGACATTTTCATTTAGTTTGTTGGACAGTTGTTTTGAGAACATGTAACCCGTATTTTGGGCATTTGGTTTTGGATTGTATTCTTCCACTAAACTTATACTATTTAAACTAGTGTAGTTCCCGTGCTATAGCACGGTACTTTTTAGATTCATTTTATAAAGAGATATTATCAATTAAATTATTTGCATAAATGAAGTATACTTTTAATTTAATGTTATAAATCTACTAAATATAATATTAATAAGAGGTTGAAAAAAAAGTTTACTACCATAAGAAGACATTTTAAGTTAAGTTATTTTTTTACTATTAAAAATAATACAATAATTTTATATCATTACATGCAACTAATTTATGACATTAGTAGTACAATTATTAAGTTAGTTGTATAATTTTATTAAAACGCGTATTGACCTTAAAACGAAAAGCAGTAAAAACTATTCCTCGCGTCGAAAAAGACGATTTAAAAATTATTAAAATAATGTTTTCACTTTTTTATTTCTAATAGAAAATACATAAGTGTTTTTACATCCTTCAAAAAATAGTCCATATTACTAAGACAAAAATTTACATAATAAATAACTGATGATTTCTACAAAAGAGGTAATAAATAAATATAATATAAATTTAAATTTATACGAAATCAAGTTCACTCATCTAGCTTATAATATGACATGTAGAGTCCAAAATTATGGCCTATTAATAACTTTTACTTTGATAGATGAGATAGAAAAATTGGAGGTCCATAATTTACAATCTATCAAATCTTGTTGTGTTAGTAGTATCCAGAAAAATAAGCCCAACTAAGAAGAAGTCTCTTTTGGCGGGAAAACTAAGAGAATTTTTATTCTCTTAGTAGTAGGGGGATGTTGTTTCGTTATTGTCTTATGATTATCATTGCCTCGGATAACCGAGATGGTAACATCTTTATACTTGGGTGGTCCTGGTAAGGCACTTGGAGTATGGGGGTGTTACAAAATGGTATCGGAGCGACGATCCTGAAACCTGTAACTAATGAATCTAATGAATATACGGAGTCAATTAAAATGAACCCGGGGTAAAGGTTGTAGGAGCTAATGCAAAGGGTTGGGAGACGTCCTAAAGTCGCGAACTCGCCCTACAATTTTGAACCGGTCACATGGGGGGTATGTGTCAAGGTCGTATGTGGTGTTTGTCAGCTTATGTGAATGTAACGATATATCTTGTGAATTGTTGGATGTTGGGAATAAAAGATTGAAATTGTGATTGAAAAAATTTGGTGGGGTGTGTACATATGTTGGTTTGAATAAAGAAGCATAATGGTTGTTTAATATGTGGCATTTAATAACATGAAGTAGATTATTTTGTTGATTATATGAAGAATTGTGTAGAAATGCATGCGTAGTTATATTATAATGTTGAGATTATGAAGTTGCATAGTATATTGGGTTATGAGAGATAACATGCGGGTAGTATGTACGAGTCAGCATGACTCGATCGAGTAGGGGGCACTCGATTGAGTGGATATGCTACTCGGTCGAGTATGTTAGAGATAAGAAGGTCTGTTTTGGGTCTGCAGTCGGGGCACTCGATCGAGTATGGTTGGCACTCGATCGAGTAGCCGCTACTCGATCGAGTAGGTTTAGGCACTCGATCGAGTGGGTTATGGGCAGTTTTTTTTTCATGTTTTGGGGTTATAGTACGTATGTTTATATCTACTCTTTCTTATATAGTTTCAAGATGCCACCAAAGAAAACCGCTTTGTATGCGAGAGCTGAGAGCATGAACATCGACAATATAGTTAAGATGTTGGAGCATCAAGATGCTCTTACGGACGCCCTAAAGAGAGTGGGGAAGGATAAAGAGGTTGATCACTCTAAGATCAGTCTTTATATAGCGAGGTTCAACCCAAAAGAGTATAAGGGGACCGGGGAGCCAAATCTTCTTGACAATTGGCATCGCGAGATGGAGAACATTCTGGATCAGGTACATTGTCCTGATGAGATGAAAGTAGAACAAGCTGCGTTCTACTTGAGGGAAGCGGCTGGTGAATGGTGGGATAAGGTGAAGGTGAGTGCTAGGGAGATGTATACGAAGCAGGGTCTACCTTCTATACCTTGGGAAGAGTTCCGGAGCGCTAGGAGGAAAGGGTTTGTACCTGAGCATGTGAGGAGTAAGCTGAGGGAGGATTTTGATGGGTTTAGGATGACATCTGACATGTCGGTAGCTGAGTACTACAGGCAGTTTAATGAGAAGTCTAGATATGTTGAGGACATGGGTTTGAGTGAGGAGAACCTAGCGCTGAGATTTGAGAGGGGGTTGACCCCCAGGATTATGGACAATTTACCCGTGGGAGTCCTTACTGATGTTAAGGAAGCTTATGAGAGGGCTGGGAGAGCTGAGAGGTTGGTGGAGATGGCCCGGGAGAGAGGTAGTGAGAAAAGAAAGGCTGAGAGTAAAGGTGGTGGCCAATATAATTACAAGAAAGGCATGCACGGTCAAGCTAGAGCGTTTTCTTTTGGTTCAGGGTTCAGTGTTAGGGCTTCCTTTGGGCGTGGCTGTGGGAGCGGTAGTGGTAGTTGGGGGATGACTTGCTTTGGCTGTGGCGGTGTAGGCCACAAGAGACATGAGTGTACGAGTGTACCGGGGGCTTTTCAGAGACCGGCTCAGGGGAGCTATTCTCAGGGACCGGCACAGAGTTATGCGAGCAACAGACCGGCTGGGTCATGGTCTAACCGGGGAGGTCAGAGCGACCAGGGTGGAGGTAACCGCAATGGCGGTAATTCTTATCAGAAACTAGCTACGAACAACAACAATCAGGGGTCGGGTGCTAAGCCGACCACTTCACCATCTTGTCCAGGAGGTGGACAAAGACCGATGGAAAGTCATTTATGATGGACAAGAAAGCAGCTGAGGACGATGCACATGTTATCACTGGTACTTTTCTTGTTAACGGTATTTATACCTTTGTTTTGTTTGATTCGGGGGCATCTCAGTCGTTTGTATCTTCGAGTCATGTTAAACGGTTGGGTTTGAGGGTATATGAGTCTGTAAGTGAGAAAGTTTTTATACCTTCGGGTGAGTCTGTATCATGTGGGAGTTTGTTTAGGGATGTATCTATGATAGTTGGGCAAGTTGACCTACCTGTAGACTTGCTAGAGTTTTCTTTAGACGGTTTTGAGATGATAGTCGGGATGGATTGGTTGGGAAAGTACAAAGCTAAGATAGACTGTCATCAAAAGAAAGTGTCTTTGAGAGGTACTAATGGTGTTAGTGTGTCTTATCGTGGGTTTGTGGTCAAACCCAAAGTTAAGTTGATTGCAGCTGTGACCTTGAAGTCCTATCTGAGGAAGGGATGCCCTTTGATCTTGTGCCATGTGATAGATGACCGGATAGAGAGCCCGACAGTTGATCAGATACCAGTGGTGGGTGAGTTTTCAGATGTCTTTCCGGAGGAGATTCCGGGGTTGCCACCGAAGAGGGAGATAGATTTCACGGTTGAGTTGAAACCGGGGACGGGGCCAATCTCTAAGGCACCGTACCGGATGGGTCCTAAATAGATGGAGGAGCTCAGGAAACAGTTAGATGATCTAATAGAGAAGGGATACATTAGACCTAGTGTATCACCGTGGGGAGCACCAGTTCTTTTTGTGAAGAAGAAAGATGGGAGCTTGAGGTTGTGTATAGATTACAGGGAGCTGAACCGAGTGACGGTGAAGAACAAGTATCCTTTGCCAAGGATAGATGACCTGTTTGATCAGTTGAGTGGTGCATTAGTCTTTTCCAAGATTGATTTGAGGTCGGGGTACCATCAGGTGAAGATTAGAGAGGTGGACATACCAAAGACAGCTTTCACGTCGAGGTATGGCCATTATGAGTATGTGGTGATGCCTTTTGGGTTATCTAATGCACCGGCTGTGTCAATGGATTTGATGAACAGAATCTTCAGACAGGTTTTGGACAAGTTTGTGGTGGTGTTTATCGATGACATCTTAGTCTATTCTAAGACTAAGGAGGAACATGAGGAGCATCTGAGGATTGTGTTGCAGACCTTGAGGGAGCATGAGTTATATGCTAAGCTGTCCAAGTGTGAGTTCTGGTTAGAGAGAGTTGCTTTTCTGGGGCATGTGATCTCTAAGGATGGGGTAGCTGTGGATCCGGCAAATATTGAGGCAGTGACAAGGTGGGAAGCACCAAAGAATGTTTCTTAGATCAGGAGTTTCTTGGGTTTAGCTGGATATTACAGACGGTTCGTGAAGGATTTCTCCAAGATTGCTAGACCTATGATAGCTTTAATAAAAAAAGAGAACAGGTTTCGTTGGGATGAGAGTTGTGAGACGGTGTTCCAAACATTAAAGGAGCGTTTGACCACAGCTCCTATCTTAGCATTGCCTGAAGGGATTGAGAACTTTGAGGTTTATACAGATGCCTCAAAAAATGGGTTGGGATGTGTGTTGATGCAGAATGGTAAAGTGATTGCCTATGCTTCTAGGCAGTTGAAGCCTTACGAGGAGAATTATCCTACACACGATCTAGAGTTGGGTGCAGTGGTGTTTGCTCACAAGATTTGGAGACATTACCTTTATGGGGTGACCTTTAAGGTATTTTCTGATCACAAGAGTCTCACATACATTTTCACTCAAAAGGAGTTGAACATGAGACAGAGGAGGTGGATGGAGCTGATTGGCGAATATGACATGGATATTATCTACCATGAAGGGAAAGCCAATGTTGTTGCAGATGCTTTGAGTAGGAAGAGTGTACATTCTTTGTGTACAACTTTACCTTTGATGAGGTTGAGAGATGAGGTGGGGAGGTTTGGGATACATATGATGCAGAGAGGGGATGCCATGGGAGATTTGACGGTGCAGCCTGATCTTTATGATGATATTCGAGGTAAACAGGTATTGGATCCTAAGATGGTTGAGTGGAGAGCTGGAGTAGAGAAAGGGATAGTGTCTCGATTCTCTATTCATACAGATGGTAGTCTGAGGTTTGATGGGAGGTGGTGTGTCCCTAATGATGAGGAGCTGAAAAAGACAATCATGGCAGAGGCACATTGTACACCGTATTCAGTACATCCGGATGGTGATAAGCTATACAAGGATTTAAAGAACACGTTCTGGTGGCCTGGGATGAAGAAAGAAACAGCTGAGTTTGTGGCCCGTTGTTTGACATGCCATGAGTTAAAGGGGAACAGCAACGACCACAAGGTAAGATTCAGTCTTTAGACGTACCTGAGTAGAAGTGGGAATCCATTTCTATGGATTTCATCGTGGGTTTGCCGAAGAGTCAATAGGGTAACAACATGATATGGGTAATAGTGGATCGACTGACCAAGTCAGCTCATTTTGTGCCAATGAAAGATACATGGACTAAGGCATAATTAGCTATGGCTTATCGGAAAAATGTGCTAAAGTTGGATGGAGTCCCTAAGGACATAGTATCTGACAGAGATGCGAGATTTATCTCAAAGTTTTGGAAAGAGTTGCAGGAATCTTTGAGAACAACGTTGAAGATGAGTACAGCATTTCATCCTGCGACAGACGGTCAGACTGAGAGAACAATCAAGACTCTCAAGGATATGTTACGAGCTTGTGTGATGGACTTTGGTGGTAGCTGGGAACAGAGGTTAGATTTGATAGAGTTTTCTTACAACAACAGCTATCACACTAGTATTGGCATGGCACCGTTTGAGGCCTTATATGGGAGGAGATGTAGGAGTCCGATTTGTTGGGACGACAGTGTTGAGGCAGTGGTTCTAGGACCAGAGATGGTACATGAGATGGTTGAGCAGATTAAGATGATCAGGGAAAGGATGAGAACGGCTCAGGATAGGCAAAAGAGTTATGCAGATCTACATCGCCGGGATATAGAGTTTCAGGTTGGGGACAAGGTTCTTCTGAAAGTGTCGCCTATGCGTGGGGTTATGAGATTTGGGAAGAAAGGCAAGCTGAGTCAGAAGTTCATAGGGCCTTATGAGATCTTAGAACGGGTTGGAGAGGTTGCTTATCCTTTGGCTTTACTAGTTGCGTTAGAGAGGGTGCATAATGTGTTTCATGTATCTCAGTTGCGCAAGTATGTGAGTGATCCGTCACATGTGTTAGATGCAGAGAGCATAGAGCTAGATGAGTCCTTGTCCTATCTTGAAGTACCTAAGCAGATTCTTGACCGAAAGGTTAGGAAGACTAGGAGTGGTGAGACAGTTTTGCTCAAAATCCTTTGGTCTAATCACGAGACTGAGGAATCTACATGGGAGGCAGAGGAGGCCATGAGAGAGTGTTACCCTTTTCTTTTTGATCAGGTATGTATGGTTACGGGGACGTAACTGAAGGAAATGTAGATTCATATACATACTAACATACTCATATATGTTGAAATTAATTTGTCATAAAATTAAATACGGATTTTATGCATGCAAACAATATAATAAAAGAGAAGAAATCATGTTCTTACAATGGTATTTCGGTTCCAATGGCACAAAAGAAATCTCCTTTTCTTTTGTTCTTGAGCTTTCCTTTAATGGAAGAACAAGATCCAAGTGTAGGATCTCTCCTTAGGAATAATACCCAAAGCTAACTCTTAATCTAATTAATATTATTTGAGCTAGTATAATATTAATCTAGTGAAAAATTGAACCAAAATAGTTTGGTATTGCTCCTAAAACCGGGTAGGAGAATAGATGAGGAAGGATGTAATTTTTATCTCTCTAAAAATTATATTATCAAGTAAGAATGAATAAATTATCTAACCACCCTTCATATGGTGAATAATAAAGATAATAAGTAAAATAACTCCTTGTTCTTTCCAAGGGAGAACCGGGTAGGGTGGAGGGAAATGGCCTATGCATGGCCTTTGTGCTCTTACACAAAAGGCACTAGGTATGCATGCCTATATTAGAGTAATTATCATTATGCTTACCACTAACTTAAACAAACACAATATTTGCTTAAACCCCTTCCCATTTTCGGCACATAGGATAATATGGGATCCATATTATTTTTGTCAAATGTCAATATGTCACATGTCATATGTCACATAAATTTGTTATGTATTTTTAACATATTAAAAATCAACGTATTAATAAAAATACGTCACATACAAAAATCGACTTAGTAATATCATAATTACTTGTACCAAAAATTTACCAATTTATAAATCACAACAGTTTGTATTTATAACAATTCATTCAAATTAATTGTTATATTAAACAATTGTTTTATCCGAGTAATGATACAATTCGATTACTCAGACCGTATCTCATTTAATCACATTTCAATTTGATACGTAAAATTTACTTCCAAAATCGTCCGTCAATTTCTCAAGTAATTTAATTAACTCGTAACATTATACGATTAATTAAATGATCAATTAAGAGTATTGCCCTATAGGTATGACCTAGGGGGTCAACTGATCACCACCGTCACACGACAGTAATGTCAAACTCTAGTCAGCCAATCATTACCGATATATGTTGACCAGTTGACAGTAACAATATTACTTCCCAATTGTATTCTTTAAAATGAGATTTAATAATGATATTTAAATCATATGATCGCACTATTGTTGAGGACACATTTCCCAACAATCTCCCACTTGTCCTCGACAAGTGTGCGTCACCAATTCTCTTGTCCTATTACTATCTCCCACTCAATGCAAGGTGTCTTTCAGGTCGTACTTGCAAGTGATCATATCGAGAGTGGTTTCCTCGATCTGGAGAATAACTGATTGACCGGATTTATCTATCATAGATACATTCCGAGCGTGGCCACGCATTTCCAGTTCATTACTCCTCGAGTGGCCCTGAGATATTGTTTTAACCCTGACAAGGGGGTGGACAATTCCTATCGCACTTATTCCCTTCGACTAGCCACAGCCATCATAACCCAAAATATGCCCATTTGACCCCATTTACGAAGGTCGTAGTAACACAAATCAAAGTTAATCTGAAACTGTGCCATCTTAGGTGAATAGTCTTTAGTCAAAAGAATCGACTAATTAGAATACTATAGTAGCTCTCGCCACGACCAGGCTATATAAATTTGCCAGAACTCTATAAGCGGTCATAAGGCCCGACAAAATGTTCCTAACAGTATGCCTATGTGATCGACTAGTCATCTCACATGACTCTATGGCACTTGAACTTGCCATCAATCGCATCACACTCTAGCCACTTCGAGACGTCACCTCATACAAGTGACTATGGGCGAATACCATGCTAATCCGTGTTCACTTTAACGGGGTTTAATTGTCTCTACAACCCGTTTGGATGTAACAAGGTATAATAAAAGAGTTTTAAAGTAAAACTCAAACTCGAACGACAAATGCGATTATCACATATGAATAGTCAATGCTTGATTACTATTTCATGTTCTATAATCTAATTTGATCTTGTATGTAGTTGTTCATTTCAATTCAATTGAAATGACATGACTCATCATGTTTAGCCTTTGAGAAGGCTTTGGTTAGTAGGTTTTATCAACTTCTTGTACCTTACTCAACCTCACTACATATTCGTTTTCCTTTGTAATGTATACATTTGCATCACAAAACTTTCTGAGTACGTGTCGAGATCCAATCAAGACATAGGCTCTCTTAGCCTAAGAATAGCTCCCACTGGTTTCACAGTGTGCGGGACTCATCCTCTTGCACATCCCATGATTGTAAGTGTACTCAATTTCCGTTATAAATATCTCTCATTGTTCTTTATTGCCTAGAACGATTCTAGAAAATCTGCTTCTTAATTATCATAGCAACAATGGTATCTTAACCATCCTAATGTGTTTTGATTATGGTTTTGTCGGAAACCATGCGCAACCTCAATTGTCAATTGTCACTTGTGTAACACCCTTACACAAAACTGCATCATAAACACTTTGCTTTACTTCCCTAATGCTTCTGCATGCACTTAAGGGTAATCTTTATGGCTTACTTGGCAAAGATTACTTAAATTCGATTTTGAAAACAATTCATCATACTCAAAGTATATGAAGTGTTATACATCATTACTCATTTAATTGATCCGGCAGCGGAAGCAAATGGAATCAATCAAATATGTTCAATTTAATTGAACTAGTCATGAATCTTATCAACATAAGACTTCTTACTGACGCTAATATCATGTGGATTTATCTTCATAAATCCGGATATTCAAGATGTATTATAATACTCCAAAAGTCTTAAATCATTCTCAATGATCAATATGTCATCCACATATCGGACTAATTAAAATTTCCGTAACTCCCACTAAACTCCATGTATAAACACAACTTCTCGACTTATCGAGAAATGTTTTATCACATGATCAAAAATGTTGATTCTAACTCATTGATGTCCTACTTAAGACCCTCTCTCAAGTTTCACACTATCTTAGGATTGCAAGAATCTACTAAACTCAAGACATGTACTGAATACATTCCTTCTATTGAAGAAGTGGGTTTTAGATTCACTCGCTATGTATTTCATAATAATGAAACACAATCCCTAAGAAGATCCAAATAGACTTAAGCATTTCAATTGGTGTAAAAACCCTTTGCAACCAATCAACCTTGAAATCTCTCTTTATTAGTGCAAAACCCTTTGCAACTAATCAAGCCTTGAAATCTCTCTTTATTAGTGCAAAACCCTTTGCCACTAATCAAGCCTTTTTATTTCGGATTTTCATGGCTCTAAGCCTTATATTGAGTTGTGACTTAAACACTCTTATGTAAGTCATATGTTCATTACTTTCTAGAAGTAATCAATTTGAATCAAACGATTTCTTTGTAAGTTATAAGCTCTTTACTTTCTTAAAAGTAGCATGAATCCATCATTTTCAACAATTTGACGAATTTAACCTCCTAGGTTTTAAAGAAACAACATCTTACACAAAACGTCTCATGTAGCCAAGAAAGACCAGTTTCTTGCGACATAACATTCTTTGTGGCTCTTGAATAAATTCTCCCACTCTGTCTTCTAGAAATAAACTTGTATTTTAGAAAGACAACTTCACGAAACTTATGCCGCAAACCCGTGATAATTGAAAAGGGAAAAATGAGCATTTGTTTCTTGTGAAAACTTACAAACATGGTACCCTTACCATTTCATATCTCATATGATTGGTTTTAGTGGAAAAGTAATTTAGACAAAAAATGATAAAATCCCCAAAAGGATCAAGTAACTCAAAGTAACTTGATTGAAGTCCAAACCATATCGAATAGCGTTTGAATTCATATCCAACCACACATTATTCCATGATGCGTGCTAAGAGAGATTAACTTGTGATGCTATATCACATTTCATTTGGCTTATATCAAAGTCTTTACTTTGATAATCCCACCACGACTAAATCGTGCTTCTTTGAACTCTTCAAAGATTTCTCTATTTACCTTATTAAGTGAACACATTAGCGTAAACTTAAATCGTTGGTAAAGAAAATGATTAACCTATTTTGGATCAATGATTTACAACCTCGATCTCCTTTTCAACCAAAAGGCACGAGATATCTTGCTTTGAATACAAGATACGCATATACCATTAACAATCTAATGGTTTCAAGAGTACTCGATAACTCTTTGCGTTCATTATTCCATCTTTTAAGGTTTAATCTTGGGTTACCAATTTGAATCTTACATCATCTACATGATATGTCATTCTAGTTTGGTTTAGAATATAATCACCTTGATAATGGGCTAGCCATTCATCAAATCGTGGTGAATAGGGTCACAAAAGTGAAAAACCTCTTTTGTCTCTTAACAATTTTATATTCTTATTTAGAGTTTGTGCACTTAATAGTCACAATTAAGTACCTTTTTAAATCCAAAAACTAGATTGAGTACACAATTACTCTATCTCTCGACATTATTGTTGCTAGTCGTCGTATTCTAAGCATCCTATGTATCAAGTACAATGATGAAAAACTCCATTGGTTTCTAATATTGACGAAGTAGTACTAGCAAAATTTTATGTTTAATCAAATAAACATTTTGAAGAAGAAGGTCCCATTAGATGTCCCACAACTAACTTGTTGATTCTTCAATAATTTGGGGTAGTTTCCTTTCTCGTGTCCAACATTTAAGACAATGGAAACTATATCGGTCGGGATTGATAAGTTTAGTATCGTCATTCTCAACAACTTCACCTTTAACATTACCTAGTATCAATTCCATTATAATCTTTACTTCTTGAACCTCGTCCTCATCTTAACGGTTTAAGAGAATGCTCCCACTCATTTCAATGAGTCTTTGCTTTGAGAAGCAAAATTGAATTCATGAAGATTACTCTTCATTTGTTCGTTTTAGTCTTAAAACTTTCATCGAAGTGGTTGCGTTATTTTGGTCAATTACGAATTCTGAAAATCTAATCACCAAAACAATATTATCTTTTCAAGGTAATTAATTCATTTAAGTATATGAAAAACAATCCATTGTAAGTAGATGTGTTAGTCAAGAATCAAAAACTTGTTTGATAATGAATAACTTTTAACTATACTCTTTACAAGAGATCCTTAGCAATGGTTCATTTGAGGTTTTAGAAGCAAATTCATATTTGTCTTTAGTTACGATATTTTAATGGAGATTTGAATCAAAAACGAAATGATATCGTATATGAATAGAGGTAAAGAAATAGAACAATATTATAACGGAATAATGGAAAACTTAACATTCATCGTTTTATTAATACTTGTAAATAACAAGTAAAGCATTTACATAGTGACCTCTACCCAACTATGATAAATGATTCCAAGACCCAAATTCATATTAACTTGGGCACGGTGTGGCCGATGAAACCCTTATCAATATAACTCGGTGGATTAACGCTTTAATCGATTCTACTTTTAGAACTCTTGGTCGATAATATTACATTAACATATATCTTTAGCCCAAAACACATTCAACAAGGGGACGGTGTGGCCGATAAAACCCTTATCGAAAAACTTTTGTTGAGTTCAATCCAAATTTCGAATAAATGTGTCCATGATCCAAACCCACATTAACTTGGGCACGGTGTGGCCGATGAAACCCTCATCAACATGAATTAGGTGGATAGACATTTATCACCCACTTCCCCTACGTAACAAGGTTTGTACCCCGGTGTGGCCGAGTGCACTCCCTCACGAAATAGGTTTTCATGGTTTCTACTCTTTGGTAAGGCTATGTCTCAATTAATTGTTTTAGCGAGAGGTCATGTCAAATTATTATCTATCACGTTTTAAGTGAACTAAAGCGGTGAACTATGATAATTATATTTGACACGGTCGATAAACTCGATAAGACAATGCATGTTTAGTTATGGCGATTTAGCGATGCATGTGACATAAAATAAAATGCAAGCATAAAAGTAAATAAATCCTAGCATGGCCTTCCTAAAATAGAAAAACTATTTAACTATTACATATTCGGAAACCAACTCCATTGGTCCCTTGAACTTCGGTTGTGGCACGCATCTCGAGGTAACACCGTCTTTATGTATCGCCATTCTTGAAGAAATCCGTCTTTGGGAACTCCGGAATGAATAAAATTACATAATAAATTACATAATTTCCTATTATACATTTGTAACTAAAATAAAATAAATCTATTAAATTACAAAACGGTGATACGAGATCACAATAAAAATTACAACCGAATCGATATTCCCATACATTTCGGGAAATACCAATTAAATCTAAGGCCATACTAAGCAAAATTACATAATTCAAAAATTACATAAATAAAAATTATGACAATCATAAAGAAAATGCAGCACTATAATATGTATGAACATGCTCAATTTTATGCTAAATCGCCTTTTAATTAGCCAATATCGTATATTACTCGGTTTTTACGGATTTGCGTGATTTCAACATTTTTATAATCACAAAAATACATAAACTCATATTTATGCATAAGTTAATTACCCTAACCTCTTATGACTCAAAATATAGTCTTCACTAATAATTTGACCATAATTAACCCATATTTTATAAAATTGTTCATAAATGGATTAAAAATTACAAAATAAGCTATTAAACTTCAAATAAGTCACAAAATTTCAAATAAATTTGAAATTTGAAATTTAAACTCATGAACATTCTGGAAAAATTCCATGACACTCATAATGTTCAAAATCTTAGGTTAAAAATTTCGAAATTTTTCCGGAAAAACAATGTTGCGGTTTATCGATTTTTAATAAAATAATCATAAAAACATGGAAAAATTATTTTCACTAACTTTTCAATTTTAGATCTGAAAAAGATAATAAAATGCAACATTACACGTTTTTCCTAAGTCATAGATTATGTTTTATTAATTTTCCACTAATAATGTCACTATTTATGCTATTTTTCTTCAAAAATTCATAAATCATGCAAAAAGACTTCTTTATAGCCAATTATTTTACACACATCTTGTAAAATTGCATGTGACAACATATTAATTTTCTATGACCAGATTCGAAATTTAACTCATATTAACCTATTTTTCACCTAAATCCGAATTTAATAATGAAAAATCCATTTTTCGAGCATAACAAGTCCAAAAATTATGAAAATTTACAGGTTATCTCAAAATAATATATGTGACAACATATCCAAAAATCAATGAAAAAATCGAAGTATAGCTATTTTTAGACCAAAAATGACATTTTTACTCATAAAATCACATTTAGATGCCATTATTGTAAATTATGAACAATAAAAAATCCGAAAAATAACCAAAATATCCTAAAATATTTTAGGACCAGAAATATTAACATGCATGTAATAATTTCGTGATATATCATAATAACACAAATTTTACAAGTTTTATTTGTTATTCTTATAACTCGGAAAAACTTTTAACCAATTTGCATGCAAACAACCGTGGCTCTTGATACCGATTGAAGGAAATGTAGATTCATATACATACTAACATACTCATATATGTTGAAATTAATTTGTCATAAAATTAAATACGGATTTTATGCATGCAAACAATATAATAAAAGAGAAGAAATCATGTTCTTACAATGGTATTTCGGTTCCAATGGGCACAAAAGAAATCTTCTTTTCTTTTGTTCTTGAGCTTTCCTTTAATGGAAGAACAAGATCCAAGTGTAGGATCTCTCCTTAGGAATAATACCCAAAGCTAACTCTTAATCTAATTAATATTATTTGAGCTAGTATAATATTAATCTAGTGAAAAATTGAACCAAAATAGTTTGGTATTGCTCCTAAAACCGGGTAGGAGAATAGATGAGGAAGGATGTAATTTTTATCTCTCTAAAAATTATATTATCAAGTAAGAATGAATAAATTATCTAACCACCCTTCATATGGTGAATAATAAAGATAATAAGTAAAAGAACTCCTTGTTCTTTCCAAGGGAGAACCGGGTAGGGTGGAGGGAAATGGCCTATGCATGGCCTTTGTGCTCTTACACAAAAGGCACTAGGTATGCATGCCTATATTAGAGTAATTATCATTATGCTTACCACTAACTTAAACAAACACAATATTTGCTTAAACCCCTTCCCATTTTCGACACATAGGATAATATGGGATCCATATTATTTTTGTCAAATGTCAATATGTCACATGTCATATGTCACATAAATTTGTTATGTATTTTTAACATATTAAAAATCAACGTATTAATAAAAATACGTCACATACAAAAATCGACTTAGTAATATCATAATTACTTGTACCAAAAATTTACCAATTTATAAATCACAACAGTTTGTATTTATAACAATTCATTTAAATTAATTGTTATATTAAACAATTGTTTTATCCGAGTAATGATACAATTCGATTACTCAGACCGTATCTCATTTAATCACATTTCAATTTGATACGTAAAATTTACTTCCAAACTCTAACTGCTAAAACAAACTCCAAATAAACCCTAATTAATCTTTCAAACAAACTCCAAACTTCATCAACAAAATGAATGATACCATCCTTAAGAATCTTACTATGACCGAGAACAACAACAGTTTCATCCGCCGGTTGCTCCACATTGAGGACAGTTTCAGGAGCTACCTTGTGGATGCTCGATCCGCACTCAAGGACGCCAAAAAAAATGGCTTGACAGAGCAGCAGTTGTTGCAGCTATATGACGATATAGTAACTGCTGAACGAAACCTCCAAATAGCTAAGGAGGAGAGGATGGATATCATAGAAGAGAATAAGACTCTCTATGAAAATATAAGAATTGCATTTTTATCAATGTAATTCTTTTTTAATTTATGTATTTATATATATATATATATATATATATATATATATATATATATATATATATATATATATATATATTAATTAATTAATTAATTAATTAATTAAGTTTATCATGCATTCCTCTCTATCATCTTACTTCTTCTTTGTTTTATTTTATTTAATTTGTTTTACTAGCTAATTAAGCGAATAATACTTAAAGAAATAACATAATGATCGATAAAAACACATACATGCAAATGAAATAATTAGAAAAAGAAAATAATGACGATGAAAGACGATGAAACCAACAGTGACGGCGAGATGATAAAACGACGATGAGAAAGAGAGAAAGAGACGATGAGAAAGTGTGTGTTTGTGTTTGTATTTGTGTTTGTGTTTGTGTTTGTCTGTGTTTGTGTTTGTGTTAAGGTTTGTGTTTTGTGGTTGTAGTTGATCTGTGTAACACCCCGTATTTTATTAAGTTGGATGCTTTGGATGCTCTGATACCAACTGTGACACCCTCACTTATCGAGGAAAAGTAAACATGTAATTCTAGAATAAAACTGCATGGATATGTTTGTAATAGGTTCATTTGGGTAAAAACCTGTAATTTTTAAAACCTGAACCTGTTATAAAGATATCCAAATTGGAAGGTGTCAAACATACAAGGTCTAACTAGAAGTTTCACAACACAACCATCGCTAAAGTCGCGAGAAGCAAATTATACAACCAAATGTAAAGAGGGAGACATATGTCCCTAAAATGTATGTGACATAAAAAGTGTTTAAGGGTCACAATAAAATAAAGCCAATCTAGGTTCCAAGGTTACTTTGCTCGCTAGCTCGTCCATGTACCCCATATATGCATCACCTACCTGTCATTCGCATTTTATACAAATACGAAAGACAGGTAGGTGATGCATATATGGGGTACATGGACGAGCTAGCGAGCAAAGTAACCTTGGAACCTAGATTGGCTTTATTTTATTGTGACCCTTAAACACTTTTTATGTCACATACATTTTAGGGACATATGTCTCCCTCTTTACATTTGGTTGTATAATTTGCTTCTCGCGACTTTAGTGATGGTTGTGTTGTGAAACTTCTAGTTAGACCTTGTATGTTTGACACCTTCCAATTTGGATATCTTTATAACAGGTTCAGGTTTTAAAAATTACAGGTTTTTACCCAAATGAACCTATTACAAACATATCCATGCAGTTTTATTCTAGAATTACGTGTTTACTTTTCCTCGATAAGTGAGGGTGTCACAATCTGTGTTTGTGTAGTTTATAGTATGAAAAGTATTGACAATGGTTGTTAACCAAAAACCGTTGTTAAAAAGTTTTAACAACGGGTTTAAAAAATAACCGTTGTAATTACTTTTCACTAACTTTGCGCCAATTTTGCGCCAAATTATTAACAACGGTTGTGCATGTTTGACCCGTTGTTAAAACTTATAACAACGGTTATATAACCATAACCGTTGTAATTAATTTTAGTAAAATTCACGCCATACGTTCTACAACGTCTATGGTGATTTTCGTGAATAAGCGTTGTTAAAGGGGCGTTGTAGTTGACTGGATTTGTAATAGTGCTACCAAGGCAAAACATGATGAATAAATGAAGATGATTAACAATAATTAAAAAGGATTAAGAGAGAATTATACCTATAAAGATGATTCCAAATAATAAAGCAAAGAATAATAGAAGTACTTGATGATTGATGGAAGGTTGTCAAACCTCCAAATAAACCCAAATAATCTTCTAATTACCCAAAGTAAATGCTGAACAATAGAGAAATTATGGAATGATTAAGAAATGAGATTTGTATTAATGCTAAATTAGGAATTTATTACAAGATTAAGAGAGTATTAGGACTTGATTAAGATCCTATTAAGATGACATGTTAATCTAGGTAGTACAATGGGGTATTTATACTAGAGATTAGATACAAGATTAAGAGAATATGTCACATGTAGTATGTTACATGTTATTAATTAAATTAATGCATATTTATCAAATAAATATCACTTTATAAATTAATTAAATCACATACAATAAATTGACTAGTGATACTCGATCACATAAATAAAATGGGTCATATAATTATAATTCACAACATATTATAATTATAATCAACCATTCATTCTTATCTCAATTGTTTCCCAAACAATAATCAATTTTAATAATAAAGTATTTCAATTACTAAAATAAATCTTATTTAATCCCATTACAATAAGATATAAATATTCTCTCTCACAAATGAATTGTTCAATTTTAAGGAATTGATTAACTTGTATCATCATACAATTGATCAATTTGTCTATTAAGAGAATTGTCCTTTAGGTGTGACCTTAAGGGATCAACTGATCACCACCGTCAAACGATAGTAATATCAAACTCTAATTAGCCAATCATTACCGATTAATGATGATCATTTGACTATATAAATGAATCATCCCTTACATATTCTTAACATGAGATTTAAACATGTGATCGCACTATTGTTGAGGACACATATTCCAACAACTTGGCCAATAAAAACCTCACTCTAGCACTTTTCTTGCCGTCCTTTGGGAACCAAAATGCCCTCCACAAGCATACTCGTGACAATGTTTAAGAATATTTGGGATCTCACCATCCGGTATGCAACGTTGAATCACTTGATCTTGACAAAACTTCCAAAGGTATGTGTCATCCCATGAATAGTACTTGGAGTTGGCTTTAATCATGCTTCTTTGGCTCGAGGATAAAGTGGATGGGAACCTTTTGGTGACCATGTTGTTGACCATGTTGGTACACCATGGTTCAATAGTTGTCGAAGCATATAGGGATTCATGTGGTAGACTCTCATCCACTACACCCATCCTCTCTAGTTGCTTTTGTTCAAGATCCAACCGGCTAAGGTGGTCGGCTACCATATTAGCCAATCCCTTCTTCTCCCTTATTTCAATATCGAACTCACATAAGAGGACGAGCCACCACATAAGTCTTGGTTTTGTATCTATCTTTCCCACGAGTTGAGTGATGGCTTTATGGTCGGTGTAAATGATTACTTTAACACCCAATAGGTAGGAGCGGAATTTTTCAAGGGCATACACCACCTCCAAGAATTACTTCTCGGTTGTGATGTAGTTATTTTGAGCATCATTAAGTAGGGAAGAGGCGTATTGGATAACGTAGGAAGCTTTGTCTTCTTTTTGTCCTAACACGGCTCCAATAGCATAGTCACTTGCATCTGTCATTATCTCAAAGGGGAGATTCCAATTAGGAGCTCGAATGATTGGTGCCGAAACTAACTTCTCCTTCAACAAGTCAAATGCTTTCCTATAATAATCATCAAAAACAAAGTCCACATCCTTGTGAAAAAGCTTGCAAAGGCGGTTAGCAACCTTGGAAAAGTCTTTAATAAGCCGCCTATAGAACCCGGCATGCCCTAGGAACGACCTCACTTCTCGAGTATTATTGGGGTAGGGTAAGGTTTGGATCACTTCCACATTTGCCCTATCCACTTCAATCCCACTTTTCGATACCACATATAATAACACGATGCCACTCTCGACCATCAAATGACATTTTTCGGAGTTCAAAACTAGATGAGAGTCAATGCATCTTGTTAGGACCGTGGTGAGGTGGTCCAAGCATGAGTCAAAAGAGTCTCCATGAACGGTGAAGTCATCCATGAAGATCTCTAAGGTTCTTTCAACAAGGTCGGAAAATATACTCATCATGCACCTTTGGAATGTTCCCGGAGCGTTGCATAAACCGAAGGGCATCCGTCGATAGGCAAACGTTCCAAAAGGGCATGTGAATGTAGTTTTATCTTGGTCTTCCGGTAAAATGAGAATTTGAAAATAACCGGAATAACCATCTAAAAAGCTATAGAATTCTTTGCCTCCCAACCTTTCTAGCATTTGATCTAGGAAGGGCAAGGGGAAGTGATCCTTAAAGGTAACCGCATTGAGGCGACATTAGTTTATGCACACCCTCCACCCCGTTTGTAAGCGGGTGGAAATTATTGAACCTTGTGCGCTTTTGACTACCGTTTTCGCACCCTTTTTGGGTACCACTTGGGTAGGGCTTACCCATTGGTAATCACCTATTAGAAATATTATACCCATTTGCAAGAGTTTAATGACTTCTTCCTTTACAACTTCCATCATAGGCGGATTGAGCCTTCGTTGTGGTTGCCGGACAGGTTATGCATCCTTTTTCCAACAGAATTTTATGCATTCAAGTACTTGGGCTTATTCCCTTGATATCCGCGATGGTCCACCCAAATGCTCCTTGGTGTTCCTTAAGCGCACTCACCAACCGTTCCTCTTGATCAACTTTTTATTTGTTGGAAATGATGAGGGGAAGTGTCATCTTTTCCAAGGAAAATGTACTTGAGGTGAGTTGGTAGTTCTTTGAGATTGCTTTTGGGAGGTTTAATTGTAGAGGGAAGTGGCCTTTCCAATGATGCATCTAGGGTGAGGAATGGATCAAACGTTGGGGATCCATGAAAAGGAAAAACTTCATCCGGGGCAGGGATTTTCCGCAGGCTTCAGTGGAGATCGCAGGCTGCAACATGTACCGCAGGCCGCGGTATGGGCAGCAGGCTGCGGTTTTCTCCTGTAAGTTTTGCACGATTATTCTTTTTGGGTGCTTATTTTGGAGGGTCTTCCTTCTCCAAGTCTTTTATGCTTTCCTGCACATTTTGTGACAACAAAAAACGTAAACCTTCCTTGCTCAAGTCGTTAGTGAAGACCACCACAAGGGGGTCCTTATGACATAAGTTATACACATGGCGTGCCAATGGTTCAATTATGTCTATAAAGTAGCATGAATGCAAGTCATTAGGTCGTTTCATTGCATCATAGATGTTGTAGGTGAGTTGCTTCCCGTCAAACTCCATAGTTAAGTTTCCGTTTGACACGTCAATCTTTGTTTTAGAGGTTTTCATAAAAGGGCGGCCTAGAGTATTGGAGTCGAACTAGTATCCGCTTCCATGTCTAAGACGTAGAAATCGGCCAGAAAAGTGAGGTTGTCTACTTTCACTAAGACATCCTCCACCATCCCTTTCGGATGGATACTAGATCGGTCCGCAAGTTGGAACACAACATCGGTCCTCTCTAAAGGGAGTAGTCCTTAAGTCTCATAAATGTCATGGGGCATAAAATTTATTGAAGCTCCTAGGTCAAGCATGGCATGAGCAATAATTTTGTTCCCAATGGAGCAAAGAATAGTAAACATGTCCGGATCGCCGCATTTTTTTGGTAAAGCCTTTTTGAAAATGGCTGAGACATGTTCACTTATCGTCACTCGTTGGATGCCCTTTTTAGTGTTCCTCTTAGGTGTGCATAATTCCTTTAAGAATTTGGCATACCTAGGCATGCCTTTCAAAAGGGTTAGCAAGGGAATGTTTACTTCATACTTGCTAAAGGTTTCATAGAGATCCATCTCTTTCAAACCTCTTGGAATGTGTGAGAGCATAAGGGAATGGTACCTCCACGGTGTGTTCCTTTATGACTTCATCACTTTGCTCCCTTGAGTTTTTAATCCCTTACTTTTCTTTGCCCATTGTTGAAGGACTTCCGAGTTCTTCCCAAATAATCGTTGATGGTGAACCCTTTCCTTGCCCAACCACTAGTTCCTCTTCAATTTCCTTGCTCACATCCATTTCCCTTTCCTTTGATTTTGCTTTTCTCTTCTTCTTTGGAGGTGTATCAAGGGTTATCCCATTTCTCAAGGTAATTGCACTTTCATTTTCCCTAGGAGGGGGGATTGTGGTGGATGGAATAGATGTAGAGTTTCTTTGATTGCTTCTGGCAATCTCTTGAGCAATTTGGCCAAGTTGAACCTCAATGTTGGCAAATCGTGCATCACTTGTACTCTTCTCGGCATCTATCTTTTCAAACCTCTTGTTTGCAAGGGATTGCTCTTTCACTAAGGTTTTTAGCAACTCTTCAATATTCCCTCCTTCTTGAGAGTTTGTGTTGTTTTGGTTGCCAAATTGAAATGATTTTCCTTGGTTTTGATTTGGATTGTTGGTATTGGAGTTGAAATTTCTTTGTGGGTTTGAATTTTGGCCTTGTTGATAATTTTGATTCCTTTGATAGTTTGGGTTTGGGCCTTGTGAGTTTTCGTTTCGTAGGTGGTTGTATTGACCATTTTGAAAACTCTTTTAAGTGTCTTCACCTTAACTAAGGTTCGGATTATCCCTAGAGCCATCATTATACGTGTTATCACTTGGGTCATACTTGTAGTACCCACCTCTGATAGGGTTCCTTGAATTATAGTTGCCATGTCTTATGGCACTAACATTCTCAACCCCAATGCCCTCTTCTTCCATAATGGGGCATGAATCTACCGAATGTAGTCCTTGGCAAAATTTACACTCCACATGAGGTCCTTGTCCTCCACCCAGGTCTTGAGAGTTACCCATTAAATTTGCTACCAATTGAGTAAGATGGTCCACACTCTTCTCTAGCCTTTGATTGGAAGAAGTGGATGCTTCAAGTTAAGCGATATTCTTTGACCCTCGATCTATTCTCCCAAAACTCCTTGTGCTTGCAGAAAGCCTTTCTATAATCGCATTGGCTTCCTCCACGTAGAAATTTTTAACTCCCCCACTAGTTGCGGCATTCACCATTCGTTGGTCATTTTGGGTGAGGCCACTACAAAAATTTACAAGGAGGTCATCACCACTCATTCCGTGATATGGGCATTAGGAGACTAACCATTTAAATCATTCCCAATATTCATACAAACTCTCACCCATGTCTTGCTCCAGAGAGGTGATAGCCTTCATGGTATGATTGTGCCGTAAGTCGGGGTAAAACTTCTCAAGGAATGCCGTCTTCATTGCCTTCCACGTGCGAATAGTACCCGGAGGTAGGTAAAAGAGCCAATCCTTGGCCGCATCGTGTAAGGAGAATGGAAAAGCCTTTAGCTTAAATTGGTCTTCCGTGACCCCATATGGAATTGCCTCATCACACATCATATGGAACTCGGAAAGATGACGGTTGGGGTCGTGTGCCGCTTCCCCATGAAATTTGGGTAAGTTGTGGATGAAATACCCATTCATTTCGAAGTTAGCATTTGCCCCCATGGGTGGGTAGGTGATGCATAAGGGTTGTTCATCATTGTTCCTCGCTCTTAGCTCCTAGATAGTTCTATTTTCGTTAGCCATTTGGGGGTACTCAACTTCTATAGCCTCAACCGAAATAGGTGTGGAAGATTCCTCTTCTCTTGCTTCTTGTAACAAGCAAGTAAAATGAGAAATATCAATTATGCTACTACACGCAATTAACAAGATTCTCTATAACACTAATCAAACAATGTCAGCTAACCAAATCAAGTCTTCGTTACGTTGCCTTCTCCGACAATGGCGCCAAAATTTGATAAGGAAAAGACTAGGGTGTTGTAAACCCACTAATTAACCTATCAAACAAACAATTTATAAACCTAACTAGACTCTACTAGCTTCTAACAACAAAGTAGTAAAATGGCAAGCTAGGGTCGAACCCAAGAGAAGGACTTTTAAACTAAAGACTTGAATTTTAAACTGTTGACCAACAATTAATTAAAGTACTAATGACAACTAAGACTCAACAATTAAAACTAATCACAAACAATGGATGTTAACAATACTCAACGTGTAGGAAAAATAAAAGGAGAAACTTTGGTTTGGAAAAATCATGGAGAATGATTAAAAGATGAAAACTTTGCTAAAGGGACTATTCAACAAACACTTATGCTGCAAGAAATCAATATGAGAAGGGACTTCGTGTAATCTCTCTTTAGTAACCAACAATGGGTAAGTTTAAACTCTTTTTACTCTTCCTATATTATCAACCTACTACCACCATATCAAGATTGTAACACACATAAATGAACTTATTAATATGCATCCATCAAATTTACCCAACAACTCAATACCATGAGAGATGACCAAACATGAGCATGAAGATTTGTACCAAGATATGTAGGCTAGGATCAATTCTCATAAGATGAACCCATACAAATAAGAAAAGACATAAACTTTCCTACTTATTATGTGAATCCTTTAACCAAATTCAACACACAACAAGTTTGCTTCAACAATCCTAGACAAATGAACCCACTTCTCTAGAATTTGTACTAATTAAGTAAACAACATGTAAGAGTAGCTAATCCATACATTCATTCACTTAACATGTGAAATAAACACAAGGAAAGAATAATTGATAAATAAGAAAGGATTAAAGAGATATTATCACTTCCCAAAAAAAAAACCCTAGAGAAAGGAGAATGAGCGACGACTAATCGAACTACGTAAATCTAGAGATTGACTCCCATGCTCATGGCAAGGAAGTCAAATCTCCAACGACAAAGGGAGATGACTTTACGAGGATGGAGCATCCCTGCTAATGGCACAGTTACGTCCTCAAATTTGCACGAACAGGAGGTAGAATGTGAGGAGAACAATGTTGAAGAATTGAATGTATGCCAAAGCCCTAAGGAAGTGTGTCATGGACCATCTAATGACGTAGGTGAGGGAGGAAAGACCAAAACGATGACTTAGATAATAGGTATTCCTGAACTGGTAATAGAAACGGATGATGAGAAAACATCTGATGAAGAAGAAGAAGTTGTTAGTGATGAGGAAAACGATGTTGAGGATACAGTGGTTTCTGAGACACAGGAAAATGATGATGTTGTTAAGACGGCAGAAACAGAGGTAAACCCTAATGGTGAACAGAGTCATGATAGACAGGAGGTTGAAATGCTACAGTTAGACGAAGAGGATGTAGAGGAAGAAGTCGAATATTAGAGTCAGACTGTGGTGTGCTTCATTCTTGGAGCTAACCCGCCATGGGAGATCATAGAAGGTTTTGTGAGACGCATTTGGACGAAATTCAATATAGACAAGATATCATTTATGCCAAATGGGGTCTTTTTGGTTAGATTTAAGAGTATGGAGATGAAGGAAAAGGTCTTACAATCAGGGTATTATATGTTTGATAATAAACCCCTGATTGTTAAGGAATGGGTTAAAGATATGGAGATGAGGAAGGATGATGTGAGTACTCAGCTTGGCTTGATAAGGCTTCATTCTCTTCCTTTGAAATTCTGGGGGAAGGGGTTGCCTAAGATAGCCAGTTTAGTAGGGAATTACGTCAAGAGTGACGTTGCTACAGAGGAGAGAACAAGGTTGGGGTATGCCAGGGTTATGGTGGAAATGGAAGTGGATCAAAAGTTGCCTGGAAATGTAGAGTTCAAGGATGAGAAGGGGGTGGTGAACAAGGTAGCCGTGGAATATGAGTGGAAGCCAATCAGATGCACTAAGTGCAAGGGCATGGGACATGACAAGGAACAATGTAACAGAGGAGAAGTGAAGAAAACTGAGAATAAGGGTGTCAAGAAAGTGTGGAGACCTGTGGTGAAGCCTGCAGTAGTGCCAGAATCCGGGGTGGTAGTGCAACCAACAACAACCCGCAATTCCTGTTATCGGGAGGAAGGGGTTTCATTACCCCTACTAAAAGGCTAGTGAAGATGCATAGACAGGAGAGGAGTGGTGAAGGACATAGTAATGAAAATTTTGGAGCCTATTCTTATAAAGAGATAGTTACTTCCCCTCTCAAGACAGTATGTTTAGCTCAAAGGCATTCTACACCTCATAATTGTTCCAATGGATAGCATAGGCTTTTGGAATGTCCGAGGTATGAATAGAGTAGGTAAACAGAAGCACATAAGTTATTTCTTACAGAATAAAGATGTAGGTTTATTTGGTTTATTGGAGACTAAAATAAAGAATAAAGCTTTTAGTAAGGTTGTAAATAATTTTAATAATGGTTGGAGTATCACTACCAACAATGGTTATCATAGTGGTGGAAGAATTTGGGTCTTATGGAAGCCTGGGTTGTTTAATGTGCATGTTATGGAGTATAATGCTCAATATATCCACATGAAGGTGCAGGCTTTGATGACTAGGAATGTTTTCTATTTGACAATGGTCTATGCCTTCAATGGCATCAGTGAGAGAGCTCCTCTTTGGGAGCAATTGAGGAAGTTAGCCACTCAAATCTCTGGTCCATGGGCAATTGCTGGGGACTTCAATTGTGTGCTAGCTGCTCAGGAAAGATGTGGAGGAGCTGTGTCCATAGCTGAGATGGAACCCTTCAGGAAGTGTGTAGATGAGTGTGAGGTGATAGACATCACAGCTGTTGGATCGCTTTTACCGGAACAATAAGCGAGGCCCGAGGAGAGGATATACAGTCGTTTGGATAGGTTCCTGGTGAATAGGGCATGGTGTGATAGCTTCCCTGATATGTATGCTCAATTCCTGCCAGAAGGGATGATGGACCACACTCCATGTATTGTCAGGAGCAACAAGGTGGTGCAAGGAGCTAGGAGCTTTAAATATTTCAATATGTGGGGCAAATCTAAAGATTTCTTACCTGTTCTGAGGGAGCATTGGAGGTCTGATATTGATGGCACTCCTCTCTTTAAACTAGCCAAGAACCTTAAAAATCTCAAACCAGGGCTTAAGAAGTTGAATAGGGAGAGGTTTAGTGATGTTGAGAAGAGTGCTGGTATATTAGAACAGCAAGTTGAGGAGTTGCAGATCCAGTTGGGAGTTGACCCCTCAGACTTGAACCTTATACATCAGGAATATGAAGCCAGTGTGAAACTAAAGGAGCTGCAACGTGCTAGGGATAGTTTCTTGCTCCAAAAAGCAAAGAATGAATGGATTAAGGAGGGTGATACCAATTCCGCATACTTCCATAGCATCATTAAGAAGAGGAGAAACAGGAATAAGGTTTTTGTGATTGAGAATATGAGTGGGAAAGTTTGTGACTCTAGTGATCAGGTCCAGGCTGCTTTTCTGGAATTTTATGAACATCTGCTGGGAACTAATCAGGCTACCAAACCTGTACATAAAAGTGTCATTGCTCAGGGGAAGAAGTGCACTAGGGAACATCAAGCTCAATTGCTTAGGCCAGTTACAGGAGAGGAGATCAAAGAAGCTTTGTTTAGTATTCCTGACATCAAGGCCCCTGGCCCTGATGGATACACTAGTGGTTTCTTTAGAGATGCATGGGGAGAGATTGGCCAAGAGGTAATTGTTGCAGTAAAGGATTTTTTCTTGAATGGACAATTATTGAAACAGTTTAATGCTACAACCTTGACACTCATTCCTAAATGTGAGAGACCTAAAGATGTCACTCAATTCCGTCCTATTGCATGCTGTAATGTTGTCTACAAGGTTATTTCAAAGCTGCTCTGTGCAAGACTAGCATCTGTGCTACCTGAAATAGTTCACATGAATCAGGGTGCTTTTATTCAGAGTAGGAGCATTCAGGAGAATATATTAATCTGTCAGGACCTCATTAGGCTTTATGAGAGGCCTTCTGTGTCTCCTAGGTGTATGCTAAAAATTGACTTACAGAAGGCATATGATACTGTGGAGTGGAGTTTTGTTGAGCAGTTGATGGATCTTCTAGATTTTCCTACTGGATTTAAAGAAAGAATTCTGCAATGTGTCACTACTCCTACCTTCACATTAGCACTGAATGGAGAAAGCTTTGGGTACTTCCCAGCTAAGAGGGGTTTAAGACAGGGAGATCCTTTGTCTCCCTTGTTGTTTACTCTGTGTATGGACTATTTGACACGAATGCTGAAGTATGCTGCAGAGAAATACCAGTTCAGGTATCACCCCTTATGCAAAGAGTTGAAGATCACCAATCTTATGTTTGCAGACGATGTTTTAATGTTCAGCAATGGGGATGCTGGGTCTATGATGCTGCTTCTGAAATCCTTCTCAACTTTCTCAAAAACTTCAGGACTTAAAGTGAGTCCTAGTAAATCCAATGTATACTTTAATGGAGTGACTGATGAGCTCAAAAGTGACTTCTTGAGTGTGTCTGGGTTCAAGGAAGGTAAATTACCTTTTAGGTATCTAGGGATGCCTATTCAGACTACGAGGTTGATGAAGAAGGACTGTGAATGCTTGATGGATAAAATTTGCAGTAGAATCCATAGCTATGGTGCCAGGAAGTTTTCATATGCAGGAAGGCTCACTTTGGTTCAGCATGTCCTGAATTCTTTACATTCCTATTGGGCTTCTTTGTTTGTTCTCCCTAAAGGAGTTATACAAAGAATAGAAGCTACTTGCAGGAATTTTTTATGGGATGGCAGTGCTGAATATAGAAGGAGTCCATTAGTTGCCTGGGAAACTATATGTAGGCCAAAACAGGAAGGAGGTTTAGGGCTAAAGAATCAAGAATTGTGGAATGTTGCTATGGTTGGGAGACTTGTTGATTTGGTTGCAACCAAGAAGGACTCATTATGGGTCCATTGGGTGAATGCAAACTATTTAAAGGGGACCTCGTGGCAGCAGTACACACCTACTAGTAACTCCAGTTGGGTGTGGAGGAGGATTTGCAGGGTGAAGGAGCTGATTGCTAATGGCTATAATCAGGGAGTGTGGCAGGTGCAGCAGACTAGTTACACCCCTGCTGGGTGCTATGAATGGCTCAGAGGAGCCAGGACTACTGTGGACTGGCACAAGGCAGTTTAGGACAGTTGGATTCTACCTAAACATAGGTTCATGGCTTGGCTTATAGCTCATAACTCGTTGCATACCAATAGCAGACTGAAAGGATTTGGGTTGAATGTGGATGGTATGTGTTTCTTATGTGGACAGGAAGATGAGTCACAGGAGCATTTATTTTTGAATGTTCATACGGCCAGACGGGTGATACAAGAACTGCAACGCATTCTTCTGGTCTTACATTTCCTGCAACTGATGTCCTGCACTGGTGCATCAATAACAGTGGCCTGAAAACGCAGAGGAGGGTAAAGAATGCTATGGTTTTGAGTGCTATGTATCATGTGTGGCAGCAGAGGAATAAATGTCGTATAGAGCAGATGGTCCTCAGGCCTGGTTGTGTTGCGTTGCTGATAAGTGATGACATGAAGAGGAGGGTAAGAGAAAGGGATAAGAGGAAGCTGAATACTCAAGAGTTAGCTTGGTTAGAGAGCTTGAAGTTTCTTTAGTTCATGGAAAGGTTTTGGCCTTTGTTTTGTAATTGAGACATTCCTATGATATATATAATACTCACATTTTACCAAAAAAAAAAAAAAAAAAGGATTAAAGAGTCTTACAAACACCAAAGTTTGAAACTTTGGAGGAATTACACCAAGAAATAGGAACTTAGCCAACCATAGTTATCATACAACCCAAGTTTTTGTGGAAAGATTGGAACTAAAATGGAAAGATTAAAGTTTAATTATTACAAGATTAAGAGTAACAGCATGAGATGATTGAGTCTTCAAAAATGTGTGGCTTATATAGTGCTGCACTTCTTCCAAGCTTAAACACAGAATTGGGCCTCCAATAAACACATAAGATGGGATTTAGAAGACGTGGCAACTTCAGGGGGCCGCCGGCTCCGGTGGTAGCCGCAGGCTACAGTGGTCACCGCAGGCTCCGGTGGAGGCTGCAGCCTGCGGTTTTGGTCTGATTGTTGAGCTTCGATTTTTGCCTTCCTTTCTTCTATCCTTCATATTTTTTGGTTCTCCTAGGTTTTGGTTCACTTCCTCTTTTGGCTTGGCTTGAGGGGTCGTGGTTTGACCCGGCTTGGCTTGTTCCACCACCATTCCGTACCATGAATCAACCACAAAAAAGCATTAATCCAACAAGTAAAACAATTAAGTGGCACACTCCATACTTGACTCGAAACTTGCTTTATTTCATCCTAAACTACTCTGCATGACTACTTTATTTGATTAAGAACACCTAATTTACACGACATAAAATGGCACTACCAGTAATATAAATCTTAGGTAACCGACTCATTAAGTATCCCTTCCATAAGTTTAGTGAAAGATAAATAAGATAATAAGTTGGATTTTTCTCAGTTAATCGTTAGTATGGATTAATATGAGAAGAGGGACATAAGTTGGAATATTCTCATCCATTAACCCTTATTCCTATTTCATTCTTTGTTTATAATATTTTTCACATATTTTTAAAACATAAATTGTTTAAGAAATGTATAAAATTGAAATGGACGAAACAAATAAATAATCCTACGTTGCTCCAAAATTATGTTCAGAAAACCAATACTTTGTACTTGGGAAGAAGCCTATAGGCCATAAACAACGAATCCCATAGGCCACACAACCTTCTGCGGAAATCAAGGAAAAAGTATAGCAAAATTAAAATGTCATGGAAAGATTAAAGTTTCATTATTACAAGATTAAGAGTAACAGCATGAGATGATTGAGTTTTCAAAAATGTGAGGCTTATATAGTGTTGCACTTCTTCCTAGGTTAAACACGGAATTGGGCCTCCAATCAACACATAAGACGGGATTTAGATGATGTGGCAACTTCAGGGGGCCGCAGGCTCCGATGGCAGCCGCAGACTACGGTGGTCACCACAGGCTCCAGTGGAGGCAGCAGCCTGCAGTTTTGGTCTGATTGTTGAGCTTCGATTTTTGCCTTCCTTTCTTCTATCCTTCATATTTTTTGGTTCTCCTAGGTCGTGGTTCACTTCCTCTTTTGGCTCGGCTTGAAGGGTCGTGGTTTGACCCGGCTTGGCTTGTTCCACCGCCATTCCGTACCATGAATCAACCACAAAAAAGCATTAAACCAACAAGTAAAACATTTAAGAGGCACACTCCATACTTAACTCGAAACTTGCTTTATTTCATCCTAAACTACTCCGCATGACTACTTTATTTGATTAAGAACACCTAATTTACACGATATAAAATGGCACTATCAGTAATATAAATCTTAGGTAACCGCTTCATTAAGTATCCCTTCCATAAGTTTAGTGGAAGATAAATGAGATAATAAGTTGGATTTTTCTCAGTTAATCGTTAGTATGGATTAATATGAGAAGAAGGACATAAGTTGGAATATTCTCATCCATTATCCCTTATTCCTATTTCATTCTTTGTTTATAATATTTTTTACATATTTTTAAAACATAAATTGTTTAAGAAATGTATAAAATTAAAATGGACGAAACAAATAAATAATCCTACGTTGCTCCAAAATTATGTTCAAAAAACCAATACTCTGTACAAAAAACCAATACTCTGTACTTGGGAAGAAGCCTGTAGGCCATAAACAACGGAATCCCACAGGCCACACAACCTTCTGCGGAAATCAAGGAAAAAGTATAGCAAAATTAAAATGTCAGGCATGGGAAAGAAGTAACAAGCCAGCAGACCAAAGCAATTTGTATGCTATGTTCTTACACGATCAATTATATATAATTTTACCAAAATACTACTCGATCTACACTCTACAGGCCTCCGCCCAGTTCCGCCCCTGCCTTGAAATCCATATACTACGTCATATTCACTCATTTCTTCCCAATTTTACCAAAATACTACTTGGTTGAGCAAGCTCATGCAGTTAAAAAGAACCATACCTGCAATATACTTCATTTTATTCACTCATTTCTTCCCAATTTCCTTATTATGCTAGTCGGATTTTATTCCCTCTTTTCTCTTTCACTAAAACTTGGGAGAGACGGTCTCTCACTAAGTTATTGAGAGACCAATCTTTCGTACCCTTTTATTTGTATTTCGTACCCCTTTTATGGTTGATCGTGACATAGTATTTTCGTACCTATTTACATAATAAATGTACCCATTTTACCATTAATCATAATTTGTACTTATTTTATTAACTTTAGTACCATTTTTTCTTAAAATTGTACAATGGTCTCTCAATAAATCTTATTAAGAGACCGTCTCTCAGGAGGCATACTCTTTCTCTTTTGAAAACATTGCATGTAGGGTAGAATGGGTTAAAGTTTTTTAGGTGGTCCAAAATCATTTACTTATTTCTTGTACAAAAATGATCTGGGAAATGAGTGAATGGCAGGGAGTAGAACCGGCCAAAGTAACAGGCCAGCCCGGCTCCACTCGCGCCACCGTCACATCCGACCCGATCACTGACCCTCCAGGCCCGCCCCATATCCAGGCCGAGTTCGGGTTCAAAATTTCAAACCCGGCCAGCCAAAATTATAGAAAAATAAAAATAAATAAGTATGGCCCGCCCGCCCGCCCCGCCCAAACTCGCCTAAAACCCTTTCATGGGCTGGTTAAGGGCCCATTTGGGGGAGCCTGACAAGACCCAAACCCGACCTGTGGCCAGCTCTAGCAGGGAGTATTATTCTTTGAAACCTATTGAAAGCTTCACAAATTTTCATTTGTGACGGTCATTTTTCGTCACGAAGTTGACATCTCAGAAGATGCAAATGGAAAATCTAGAATCAAGTGGGAGAGGGCTTGTAATAGTCACAAGCAAGTCTTATTATGAAAGCGTCGAGAATTGCCAGAATCTCCACTTCAATAAGGGATTCTACTATTGTTTTTAATTTACACAACAATTTTCACCACAATAAACTACATGAAATAGTTTTTAATAATTAACTTCGCCATACCCATTATTTCATTTTTATTATAATTTGATTCCAGATATCAGCTAGTTTAGTTATTGGTAATGTCACATGTAGTAATACTCGTGACCGGTAAAAATTTCGTAAATATTAAAATTGCCCTTTTATCGCAATGGTCTTGTACGACGGCAAAAAGTATATTTTTTCGTAAATATTGACCACTTTATGATAAATAGTGACCACTTTGAACAAAATGATCATTTCGCCATAAAAAGTGGTCTCTACTTACCCAAAAATGGCCACATATATATTAAAACACAAAATCTCATTCACAAATTCTCATTGAAGACATGACATATCCGTCACAAGCTGAAGACGGATACCATTTTACCTCACAATGTACCCACTTTTTCTCTCTCTGCAACACTATTCATGTGGTCCCCTTTCTCCACTAACCCATTTTGTTACCATTTTATCTCACAAAATATCCGTCACAAATGGTAACCCGTCACAAGGGAGACCAATTGAATCTCATTATAGACGGCACATATCCATCTATAACTAAAAACGGGTCAAATACATTATCACATTCCTAATAGAACAAACAACAAGTGGGGTGGTGGGGGCCAAAAATGTCACCACTTTCAAGCTATTTGACCCGTCTTTAGCTATAGACGGATATATCCGTCTATAGCAAGACTAGCTGATATTAAAAGTGGTCACATTTTTCTTATCGCACGTACACCGATCTTACAACCGAATTTGCGATTATAATTATTTTTGTCGTCGTTAGCCGTAGGTACAGATATTGCACGACTCGTCGTCATCCTTGATTCCAATTGCAATTGATATTGTAACTAGTTTAGATCCCGCGTAATAAATGCGCGGTATTTATAGTGTTTTTATTTTTGTATTACTTAATCATGCTAAATTAACACCTCATTAATTTTTCATATTTCACGTCATTATGTTTGAAATGACAAAAAAAAATGAATTGTAAAATTATTCAATAAAACTGAGTAAAATTGAACTGTAAATAATAGTGGTATCTCATTAATTGTTCATATTTCTCGTTATTGTATTTTGTTTCGAGAAAAATATATTAAAACTATAAGTTAATTCAAGAGAGTTGATTAATTTGCTGAAATGTATTTTTTTTTAAAAAAAAAATATTTTTTATACCACAAAGCTAATGATTCAAATTTATAAATTATCTCAATGTTTTTTGTTATGAGAGTAATTATAATGATTTATTGTGTTGATTATACATAGTATGAGCCAAATCATTCTCAAATAATAGCATCCATAAAAGATTTAATAGGTTATAGTTTTATATTATTTATACTTTAATTAAAATGTTATAGCCTAGTGTTTAGTGAAAATTATATACTTTCATGAGGATTAATTTTAATGAAAAGAATTATATAATGAAATACATTATAATTATTAATTTCCTTATTTAGTGAATAAAACTAAATTATCAATAGATTTCTTATTTAGAAATATGCTTTTTGGAGGGAAAATTTATAGTTTACCTATTCTTTTAGTAGATAGGGATTGTTATTATTATTTTTGTCGTCATATTATATATACTAATATTATTTTGATCCAATCGTATGAACGTATGTTACAAATAGTAAATAATTAAATACTCTTTGTAGCGCAGCTTGAGGTACAGATATTGTATCTCACTGGCTTAGATTTAGGCAAGATTTTCATAGATGAATCAGCGGATCCGTACAAATTGACCACAAATAGGATTATACATCCAGTTGTATCATAAGTATGATACAACTAAGTATAAGAATTCGAGTTTATGTGTATTCTTTCTGAGCTAATTTAAAGTTTATGTTTTTAATGTGTAAACTAGTGTAACTCCCGTGCTACAGCATGGTACTTTTTAGATTTGTTTTCTAAAGAGGCACTCTCAATAAAATTTTGTATAAATATTTTTTAAATTATTAAACTAATTAACAATTTGGAGTTATGTATTATTAAGAGGGTAAAGAATTTGTGAGATAATTTCGATAGGGATTATGTATATTGTGTAAATCATTTGAGTATTTATGTAAATACGGTATAAACTTGCCAATTAGTGTTAGTAAAATAATCGAACTAATTAACAGTGGGTCCACTTTCATTAATTAGTAAGAATATTAGTCAGAATATAAAATATATATTTTAGCCAATTAGCTCCTTTGGGAGTAGAGATTACCTGTCCCGCTTTTATGTTTCATCTTGTGACTCATCCCTTAAGATTTTGACACATCACACTTGAAATAATAAAATTGATAATATTATATCTTGAAGTGCTAATGTGTCATTAGGAGAATTAATGAGATACAAGATGGAACATGAGATGGAATAGAGATTTCGCCCTGAATTAATAGTGGGTCCATCTCTTTCATTATTATCACTCATTATCAGAATATTAGTTAGAATAGAAGAGATTTGAGCCCAATAAATTTTTATAGCCCAATAATAATCTAGTTTGTCATCCAAAGATCTAGCCCATTTTCCAGTTTGTAGCATTGGCTGGAAAACTACTAAGAATTTGTATTCTCTTAGTAGTAAGGGAGATAAGGGAGATGGATGGATGAACTCAATACTTTCTAATAAAGCTCATATTCTTTCATATTCTTTAACATAAAGCTCGGATATTTTATCACAAAGCTCCGATTCTACACTGTACAACATATACAACTGGTTGTATAGTCCATGAATTGCAAATTGACAAATGATTTTGCCATTATATGTAAGAATTTGTGATATACAAGAAGATTTTAGTTTCGGAAAATGCCCGTGGTGCTTTTGGGTTTGACATTTTGTTCGAAATACCCAATTTTTTTATCCGAAAAATTTTAAGAGGCCATAACACGTGTTTACGAGTTCATAAAGTGATATTTTTTTTTTCAAATCAATCATCTTTACGATAACTACGATTTGAAAAAAAAATTGTTGTGTTTGGATTCCGAGGCTAGGAGTTATTGTATGTCAAAGTTTTTTTGACCGAACAAACTTTGAGGTACTATATCTCTTGGTCACGAATTACAAACTCGACAATTTTTTTTCAAGTCGTAGTTCTTGGAAAGTTGATCAATTTGAAAAAAAAAATCGTCACTTTCTGAGCTCATAACCACGAGTTTGACCTCTTAAAATTTTTCGGATAAACAAATTGAGTATTTTGGGCAAAATATCAAACCTCAAGGGCACCAAGTGCATTTTCCGTTTTTGTTTTCTTGAAGGACTAGGACAGAGTATTAGAATCGGGTTCCTCTACGAGTTATTGTTCAACTAGTTGAGATCTCGTGTTAAAGCACGGTATTTGTGAGGGTTAAACTAATTGAGCTTTAATTTTTACATAAATGGGTTGTAGTTATAATAGTATGTAAATTATTTAAAAAGGCAAAATTTATTTATACATCAAAATTTATTTATACATCATACGATTTTGGAGATTTTATTTGTATTAATTATGCTCTTTAATTATACTCTATAATCTATATTATATTTTATACAAACACTATAATGTTTGGAAATAGAACTTTTCTGTGTATAGCAATATAGGATACTGAGTATTTTATTTGTGGCAAAGATTGCGCATATAGTTATGGAAATTCTATTAGTATTAAATAAGGTGATATCAATATAAAATATCAATGTTTGGGGATTTTCTTGTCTTACAGAGAAAATTATACTTACACATTGAATTTTTCGTTGGCCCACTAATGTATTGAATGATAGTGAATTAAGATGACGAAAAAAAAGAGGCTCACTTATAGGAGAATGCATTTAGGCGGAAAAAACATTGACTTTTTTATTCTTTTAGTTTAGTGGGGATGAGAATGGGCGAACTAAACGCTGCCTGTTCAGATTAAATAATGAATGACCAAGATTAAACACTACTTGCATAGTTGCATCTCACAAACTCAACCCAGTTAACATAAAGCCACCCGACATTCTCACTTCCAATCTCTCTCATCCCTCACATCCACCGTCCACCGATGACCACTATCCTCCGACGAACACCAGCAGTTGCTTCCGGTGACACGAACCGGCAACCGACGCCCCCAGGCTTTCACTCTAACTCTCACTCTTTCGCACAAAACCCCCAATGTGTTTCGCTCAAATTCATCCCATCAATTCTCTAATTTCATCAAATTTCAGAGATTATTCGTCATGTAAGTTTCGTTGTTTCGTAATAATTTTCATAATTTTCATTAATTACTTCAATAGTTTTTTTAATCTCCCCCCTAATCTGTCTAATTTTAAGAAACGTAATCCTAATTCCATTCCTGCTTCACTCTTGCTTAATTTGTTGTTGCTCTACAGTTTATACCTTGAATTCCTTTTTCTTAGTTGAATCTCGCTCAACTTTCATGCATCGACTCCAGTTTTTGTCTTAATTGATGTAAGTTGAAAGTTTTTTAGAGGCACCACTACGCCAAATCTGCGCATTGACAACGAGCATATAACAACGGTTGACTGCATATGATAACAGTACTTAGATAACAGTTGCCAAAATACTGGCGGAAACCTCAAGCGCACAAATTAGAGAAACGATTCTTAGCAGAAACCGTTATCATATCCATGTTACAACGGTTCCGCCGAGGACCGTTGTTAAATTCCTTCGGTTTCTCTAATAACCGTTGTAGATAAATTTTATCAACGATTGACTGACAACCGTTGTCTTAATTTGTTAACGGTTGTACAAACAGCCGTCATCGATTATTTATATCAACGGTTATAAAAAACCGATGTAAACCGTTATTTAATACTCCCTCCTATTTCCTTATATCTTCCCCTTTCTTTTGGGCACAAAAATTAAGAAAGGGGAAGAAAGAAGGAATAAAGTAGAATAAAGTATTGTAAGTTGTGAAATTTATAGGTGAGAGAAAATAATAAAGAATGAATGATGAATAAAGAATAAATAAAGTAATGAGAGTTGTTGATTTTTTAGGAGAGAGAAATTAATAAAAAATGAATGAAACTTACCAAAAAAAAGGAAAGAGGGAAGATAATCAAACTTGTGTGAAAAAGGAAAGAGGGAAGATAATAGGAAATTGGAGGGAGTACATAACAATAACGGTTTTGTTCTACCCGTTGTTACGTTTTTAAAGAACGATTACCTTTTAAACCGTTGTCATATTTTCGAATCACTATTAACTCTATTGGACTAATACGTGCAAAAAGGTATGACTTGAATAGTATAGCATGCATTATCTCAGAACTTTAATAAAGGAGTATATAGCATGCATGGGTTATACTATTCAATATTCAATTTAGCCTATTAATATATCTTCATAATATTTTAATTGAATATCAAAATTTATCAAATATTTACTCTTTCATTCTCTCTCTAAAATATATATATGACTGGTTTACCGGAACCACAATCACATTCTCGTTACGTCCATCCCGTTACTTGCATAGTGCATAATCTCCCTGTTCGTTATGAAAATGGAAAGGGTGTAATGAAGGATTTTTCGTGGATGAAATGCTTCGTGACTGCGGTTTCACCGCGGTGAAAGGAGTCCACCCTGTGTCAACAAAAAGGTAGGATTTTCAAGGCTTCGTTTTTATGGAGTTTTACGAAGCCAACTCTCATGAAAGTTTTCGTCAGGCAAGAAATTACGGGCTAGATTTGGGGCAGAAGATGCATGGAAATCGAACTTCTATTCGGATGCTAGAAAAAAAGGCTCATATCTATTGGTTGTTACCCATGTTGATCATCTTCTGTTGAGTCAATATAGTACTGTTCACAATCTTACTACCGTGCCTCTATCATGGGAAACAGGGGCAGTGCCCCCTATGGGAAATAATGAAATGCCGATCTACGACCTGTTCGTTGCCGAACTTCATGAAGATTATTATTCGTCATCAGTTTCTAATAATTAAATCTTTATTTTTTTAATTTGTAGCATTAAAAGTTGCATTATTTGTTTGTTTTTTTTTTCATAATGAACTGAAACTTAATTATTTATGTTTTTTGTTAAGAGTTTTTGTTCGCGTATTTAAAATTTAAACAAATGAAGCAATACATAAATTAAACCATAGAGTAATTTGATCTTAAAAATTAGGTCAAATAAAAAGAAAAAAAACTAGCTAATTAATAATCAGGAAACAGAGTGCGGAATTCATCGGCAATATCACTAAAAATTGCCCTTTTATCGCAATGGTCTTGTACGACGGCAAAAAGTATATTTTTTCGTAAATATTGACCACTTTATGATAAATAGTGACCACTTTGATCAAAATGATCATTTCGCCATAAAAAGTGGTCTCTACTTACCCAAAAATGGCCACATATATATTAAAACACAAAATCTCATTATAGACGGCACATATCCGTCTATAACTAAAAACGGGCCAAATACATTATCACATTCCTAATAGGACAAACAACAAGTGGGGTGGTGGGGGCAAAAAATGTCACCACTTTCAAGCTATTTGACCCGTCTTTAGCTATAGACGGATATATCCGTCTATAGCAAGACTAGCTGATATTAAAAGTGGTCACATTTTTCTTATCTCACGTACACCGATCTTACAACCGAATTTGCGATTATAATTATTTTTGTCGTCGTTAGCCGTAGGTACAGATATTGCACGACTCGTCGTCATCCTTGATTGCAATTGCAATTGATATTGTAACTAGTTTAGATCCCGCGTAATAAATGCGCGGTATTTATAGTGTTTTTATTTTTGTATTACTTAATCATGCTAAATTAACACCTCATTAATTTTTCATATTTCACGTCATTATGTTTTGAAATGACAAAAAAAATTGAATTGTAAAATTATTCAATAAAATTGAGTAAAATTGAACTGTAAATAATAGTGGTATCTCATTAATTGTTCATGTTTCTCGTTATTGTATTTTGTTTCGAGAAAAATATATTAAAACTATAAGTTAATTCAAGAGAGTTGATTAATTTGCTGAAATGTATTTTTTTTTTTAAAAAAAATATTTTTTATACCACAAAGCTAATGATTCAAATTTATAAATTATCTCAATATTTTTTGTTATGAGAGTAATTATAATGATTTATTGTGTTGATTATACATAGTATGAGCCAAATCATTCTCAAATAATAGCATCCATAAAAGATTTAATATGTTATAGTTTTATATTATTTATACTTTAGTTAAAATGTTATAGCCTAGTGTTTAGTGAAAATTATATACTTTCATGAGGATTAATTTTAATGAAAAGAATTATATAATGAAATACATTATAATTATTAATTTCCTTATTTAGTGAATAAAACTAAATTATCAATAGATTCCTTATTTAGAAAGATGCTTTTTGGAGGGAAAATTTATAGTTTACCTATTCTTTTAGTAGATAGGAATTGTTATTATTATTTTTGTCGTCATATTATATATACTAGTATTATTTTGATCAAATCGTATGAACGTATGTTAGAAATAGTAAATAACTAGTTTGAATGCCCGTGCGTTGTAACGGGGTAATTAGCTTATTTATAATGCAAAAAAAAGACGTTAAGGTTTAATGTTTACATTATATGTCTAATGATTTGTTTACATATTATTAAAATATCTCTTTCAAAAAAAATAAAAGGTTAATATATACGTGGGTTAACTCTTATTAATAATCATATAATCACCCCAACTTATACTAATCTTTCGATATGGGACAATTTAACTATTTATAAGTAATATATTCACAAAAATTGGATTTTTTTTTCTGATGTGGGACAATTCTAATATTTATATGTAATATATATTTATCAAACCTGCATTATTTTTCAATGTGGGACAAATAACATACTCAGAATTACACCATCTTTTTTGCACTTAGTTCGACATTCAACCAGATCTCGAATACCGAATACAAACAATTGCTACTCATTATATCTAATAGTTATATTTAAATTTAATAATATGATCAAGTACTCTCCATTAATATTTGTACGTTGTTTTTCTTCAAAAAAAATTTAACATAATTGAGATACGGAAATTTCCCGTGGTACCCCTTAATTTTGTTAGATTTTCCATGTTACCCCTACTTTTAAAAATCTGCCTATGGTACCCTTGAGGTTCCATTTTTTTGCCCATGGTACCCCCTAATGTTAAGGCTATTAAATGGACGTTAAGTTTGATGGCGTGGCAATAAAATAAAAATTAAAAAATAATACCCCTTTATTGTTTTATTGGTACAGATATCTCTCTTTTAAATGCAAATTTAATTAACTATATCATTATAATATTGGAAAGTTCTCATGGTAACCTTGAACTTTGATAGATTACACATGCTACCATGGACGTTTGTTTTCTATTTTTTATCATAATTAAAATATGTGCAAATGATAAGAACCTATACTCTAATGATATAATATTTTTTAACACAATTCTAATTATATTTTTTAAACATAGTATATTTACCACACCTACATTATTTTTCAATATGGGACATATAAAATCTATAGGTAGAAAATATAATGATATAAACTTTTAACAGCTCTCCAAGACAATACTTAAGCGACTCAAAAGATTTTGGGTTGATGCCTAAGTTCCAAGGATGCTAATAGAATCACCCACCTTATGCTATATTTCGATGTGGGAAAATTCTATTTTTTATATGTAGTATATTTATCACACCTATATTATTTTTCAATGTGGCAGATATAACATACTATGAAATACACGATCTTTAATATGTGCAAATTATATGAAATCTATATATACTCTAATGATAGCATTTCTTAACATGAATCTAATAATATTATTTTCATAATTTTTTTACCAACATTATTTTGTCAAATGAAATTTAAAATTTTTTATATAAAAATTAGAAACATCACTTGAATATAAAATAAGAAATACATAGTGTATATTATAATAACTAAAAGATTTTCCAAACATTAACTTAGGTTAGAAATCATTATTGTAGAGATAGTAATACAACCTCTTTTAAGAGTTATCTCTGACAATATTTATGGGAATCAAAAGATTTTGGGTTATGACTTCTATTTATAATCATAAGATCACCATGCCTTATTTATACATAGTATATTCACTACACTTACGTTACTTTTCAGTGTATGACAAATAACATACTAAGTACACCATTTTTTTTCATCTACTTTGACATCAACCCGATTTAATAATGAGAAAATAAAATACAATACAATATATACTCTAATGATAACATTTTTTTTGTCACAATCTAATTATATAATTTTCATACGATACTTTTTTTCAAATGAAATATAAAGTTTTTATATCAAAATTATAAACATCACTTAATATAATATAGAAAATGTATATATATGGGGCATTTTTATTATTTCTACATAATATATTCACAACACCTACATTATTTTTCAATGTGGGACATATAACATACTAAAAAGTCTATATCTTTTATATCAAAAAAATTTGGATTAATACCTAAGTTTCAAGGATGCCTGCTATTTATATTTATAGAATCATCCTACCGTATACTATTATTTCAATGTGAGATACATAATTTAATTATTTAGACGTAGTATGTTCATAATGCCTACATTATTTTTCAATGTGAAAGATATAACATACCAAGAAATACATGTCTCTTCTTAAAAAACCACTACTGTATACATATTATTTTTCTTCTCTATTACTGCATTCAGAAGACAACCATTAGTAAATTCTTTAGTTTTGTATTGTGTCAGGAGACTACCATTAGTAAAACCTTTAGTTATTTCTTGATTTTCTTGTTCATGTTCTTAACTCTTTCCCGGGTAGTTCCCAACGATTTCCACTTTATTTTTTTATATCATATCGTAGATAATGATAGAAAATCTTAAGAGCTCTTTAAAACAATATTTATGAGACTCAAAAATTTTTGGGTGGATACATAAGTTCCAAATATGCATCGTATTTATAATCATAGGATCACATCACCTTATACTAATCTTTCGATGTGGGACAATTCTACTATTTATATGTAGTATATTCACCACACCTACTTATTTTCCAATGTGGGACAAAACATACTAAAAAGCACACAATTTTACGTATAAAAAAATACACCATCTTTAATATGTGCAAATAATATGAAATTTATACTCTAATGATAGCATTTTTTAACACAAAGCTAATTATATTATTTTCATAATTTTTTTAACGATATTTTTTTGCCAAATGAAATGTAAAAATTAGGAATATCACTTGAATATAATTTAGGATATATACATATTATAATAATTAAAAGATTCTCCACTTTATTTTTTACATCAAAAATTATACTTTCCTAAATTGATTTTTGATGATGTGGACGCTCTCAGATCGCTCGGAAAAACTCTCTTTTATATATATATATATATATATATATATATATATATATATATATATAGATTAAATACTCTTTGTACCGCAGCTTGAGGTACAAATATTGTATCTCACTGGCTTAGATTTAGGCAAGATTTTCATAGCTGAATCAGCGGATCCGTACAAATTGACCACAAATAGGATTATACATCCAATTGTATCATAAGTATGGTACAACTAAATATAAGAATTCGAGTTTATGTGTATTTTTTCCGAGCTAATTTAAAGTTTATGTTTTTAATGTGTAAACTAGTGTAACTCCCGTGCTACAGCATGGTACTTTTTAGATTTGTTTTCTAAAGAGGCACTCTCAATAAAATTTTGTATAAATATTTTTTAAATTATTAAACTAATTAACAATTTGGAGTTATATATTATTAAGAGGGTAAAGAATTTGTGAGATAATTTTGATAGGGATGATGTATATTGTGTAAATCATTTGAGTATTTATGTAAATACGGTATAAACTTGCCAATTAGTGTTAGTAAAATAATCGAACTAATTAACAGTGGGCCCACTTTCATTAATTAGTAAGAATATTAGTCAGAATATAAAATATATATTTTAGCCAATTAACTCCTTTGGGAGAAGAGATTACCTGTCCCGCTTTTATGTTTCATCTTGTGACTCATCCCTTAAAATTTTGACACATCACACTTGAAATAATAAAAATGATAATATTATATCTTGAAGTGTTAATGTGTCATTAGGAGAATTAATGAGATACAAGATGGAACATGAGATGGAATAGAGATTTCGCCCTGAATTAACAGTGGGTCCATCTCTTTCATTATTATCTCTCATTATCAGAATATTAGTTAGAATAGAATAGATAGAATAGAAGAGATTTGGGCCCAATAAATTTTTATAGCCCAATAATAACCTAGTTTGTCTTCCAAAGATCTAGCCCATTTTCCAGTTTGTAGCATTGGCGGGAAAACTACTAAGAATTTTTATTCTCTTAGTAGTAAGGGAGATAAGGGAGATGGATGGATGAACTCAATACTTTCTAATAAAGCTCATATTCTTTCATATTCTTTAACATAAAGCTCGGATATTTTATCACAAAGCTCCGATTCTACACTGTACAACATATACAACTGGTTGTATAGTCCATGAATTGCAAATTGACAAATGATTTTGCCATTATATGTAAGAATTTGTGATATACAAGAAAATTTTAGTTTCGGAAAATGCCCGTGGTGCTTTTGGGTTTGACATTTTGTTCGAAATACCCAATTTTTTTATCCGAAAAATTTTAAGAGGCCATAACACGTGTTTACGAGTTCCGAAAGTGATATTTTTTTTTTTGAAATCAATCATCTTTACGAGAACTACGATTTGTAAAAAAAAAAAATTGTTGTGTTTGGATTCCGAGGCTAGGAGTTATTGTATGTCAAAGTTTTTTTGACCGAACAAATTTTGAGGTACTATATCTCTTGGTCACGAATTACAAACTCGACATTTTTTTTTCAAGTCGTAGTTCTTGGAAAGTTGATCAATTTGAAAAAAAAAATCGTCACTTTCTGAGCTCGTAACCACGAGTTTGACCTCTTAAAATTTTTCGGATAAACAAATTGGGTATTTTGGGCAAAATATCAAACCTCAAGGGCACTAAGTGCATTTTCCGTTTTTGTTTTCTTGAAGGACTAGGACATAGTATTAGAATCGGGATCCTCTACGAGTTATTGTTCAACTAGTTGAGATCCCGTGCTAAAGCACGGTATTTGTGAGGGTCAAACTAATTGAGCTTTAATTTTTACGTAAATGGGTTGTAGTTATAATAGTATGTACATTATTTAAAAAGGCAAAATTTATTTATACATCAAAATTTATTTATACATCATAAGATTTTGGAGATTTTATTTGTATTAATTATGCTCTTTAATTATACTCTATAATCTATATTATATTTTATACAAACACTATAATGTTTGGAAATAGAACTTTTCTGTGTATAGCAATATAGGATACTGAATATTTTATTTGTGGCAAAGATTGCGCACATAGTTATGGAAATTCTATTAGTATTAAATAAGGTGATATCAATATAAAATATCAATGATTGGGGAGTTTCTTGTCTTACAGAGAAAATTATATTTACACATTGAATTTTTCGTTGGCCCACTAATGTATTGAATGATAGTGAATTAAGATGACAAAAAAAAAACAGGCCCACTTATAGGAGAATGCATTTAGGCGGGAAAAACATTGACTTTCTTATTCTTTTAGTTTAGTGGGGATGAGAATGGGCGAACTAAACGCTGCCTGTTCAGATTAAATAATGAATGACCAAGATTAAACACTACTTGCATCTAGAGCTGGCAAAAGCTTACCCGACCCGACCCGCCCGAAAACCGACCCGATACAACCCGAAAATTGGGTGACCCGAAACCGAACCGACCCAAGTCGACCCAACCCGACCCGTTAACCGATAACATCCTTATTTTTCCCAACCCGAACCCGACCTGAACCGACCCGACCCGACCCGTGACCCGATATTGACTCAACCCGATAGATGACTCGATAATGAATTAGCTTAATAATGGTGTAAATAATACCAAATTGACATTAATCTTAATTATTTTCACTTAAAATTATAATTAATATACCTACACGTTGTTTAAACATAAATTTACCCATCTAAAGCTAAATACATAAGAGAAAATATATGCTTATAATCTGACCCGATATTGACCGACCCGACTTGACACCCGCTGATGACCCGACCCGAAGATGACCCGACATGAACCGTAACCGACCCGACCCGCCGCTAACCCGTCACAACCCGAACCCGATATGACCCGACCCGCTTTGACCTGACCCATAACCGACCGAGTGACCCGATTGCCACCTCTACTTGCATCTCACAAACTCAACCCAGTTAACATAAAGCCACCCGACATTCTCACTTCCAATCTCTCTTATCCCTCACATCCACCGTCCACCGATGACCACTATCCTCCGACGAACACCAGCAGTTGCTTCCGGTGACACGAACCTGTTGGAATAAGTGTCCTCCGACAATAATGCGATCACAACTATTGATCATAATGATCACATGTTTAAATCTCATTTTAAGAATACATGTGGGATGTAATATTTTACAGTCAACTGGTCCACACATATCGGTAATGCTTGGCTGACTAGAGTTTGACATTACTGTCGTGCGACGGTGGTGATCAGTTGATCCCCTTAGGTCATACCTATAGGGAAATACTCTTAATTGATTATTTAATTAATCGTATGCCGATACGAGTTAATTAAATTGCTTAAAATTGACGGATGATTTTGTGAGTAAAGTTAACGTGTCTTATTGTAATTCGATTTAATTAGATACGGTCTAAGTAATCAAATTGTCTTGTTATTAGATTAAATTATTGTTTACGAAACAATTGAAATTGAATGAATAATTTATCATAAATACAAGACGTTGTAATTTATAATTTGATAAACCGTTTTGGTACAAGTAATTACGAATTACTAGTCAATTTTGTAAATGACATATTTTATGAGTATGTTGATTTTTAATATGTTAAAAATACATTACAATTTCACATGTCAAGTAACATGTCACATTTGTCACAATTGACAAATGACAAAATAAAATGGACCCTCCATTTTATATTGTATGTACCGAAATATTAGAGGGTTTTAGTGGAAAATTTGTGTTGATTATTTTAATAAGAGAAAACACAATGATGACCTACCTATATGTAGCCATGCAAGCCTACACTTCATGGGAAGAAAGTTGGATTCATGCATTGGCTCCCATATAGCCCCTCCCACCGGTTTTCCAACTAAGAGAAACAAAAATGGTTTCCAAAATTAATTATTCATAACATTACATAATTTTCTAGTGTAAGAAAATTAACTCTCCATCTTGTGAAGAATCTTGAGAGAAATAAACCTCACAAATCTTTCCTCTTGAACCGATTTTTCAAGAGAACAAAAATTATTTTTTGTGTCATATTTTAAATAAGACTAATATTATTACTAGATCAAAATAATATTGGTTATTATGAGTTTTCCTTGGGTATATGCTTTTGGGAGAGATTCTAAACTTGAATCTTGTTCATCCATTGTTGGAAAGCTCAAGAACTAACAAGGAGATCTTGTTGGTGCCCATAAAACCGAAATTATCTTAGTAAGGGTTGATGATTTCTTCTCTTTTAATTTATGTTTGCATGCATAAGATTTGTAATTAATTTTATGACTAAATTAATTAAAACATATATGAATATTTTGTAATAATGAGATATAGATTTCTAACAAGCGGTATCAAGAGCCTTAGGTTGTTTGCATGCAAATCGGTTATAGTTTTTCCGAGTTATACGATTAACATATAAAACTTATAAATTTGTGTTTATTATGATATATCACGAAATAAATTTTGCATGTTAAAGTTTCTGATCCTAAAATGTATTTAGGATATTTTGGTTAATTTATGGATTTTTATTGTTCATTTTATTTTATAATGGCATTAAAAATGTGATTTTATGATAAAAATGTCATTTTCGGACTAAAATTAGCTAAACTTCGAATATTTCAGTGGTTTTTGGATATGTTTTCACATATATTATTTTTAGATGACCTGTAAATTTTCATAATTTTTGGAGTTTTTACGCTCGAAATATGGATTTTTCATGATAAAAATCGAATTTAAATGAAAAATGGGTTAATATGAGATAAATTTCGAATCTGGTCATAAAAATTTAGTATGTTGTCACATGAAATTGTACAAGATGTTTTTAAAATAATTGGCTATAATGAAGTCTTTATGCATGATTTATGAATTTTTGATGAAAAATCACATAAATAGCGACTTTAATTAGTAAAAATTGCTAAAACATACTTCATGCTTAAGGAAAAACGTCACATGTTGCATTTTATCATATATTTCAGATCTAAAATTGAAAAGTTGATAAATATAATTTTTCTCATGTTTTTATGATTATAATTGACAAATCCGATAAATCGCAACATTGTTTTTCCCGATAAATTTCGAAATTTTTAACCTAAGTTTTTGAACATTATGAGTGTCATGGTATTTTTCCAGAATGTTCATGAGTTTAAATTTCAAATTTTGAATTTATTTAAAATTTTTGTGATTTATTTGGAGTTTATGGCATTTTATTGTAATTTTGAGTCCTTTAATGAACAATTTTAAGAAATATAAGTTAATTATTGTCAATATGTTAGTGGAGACTAATTTTGAGTCCTAAGTTGGTTAGGGTAATTAACTTGTGCATAAATATGATTTTATGTAATTTATTGTGATTTTAAAAGGTTGAATCACACAAATTCGTAAAAACCGTTTAATATACGATATTGGCTCCTTAAAGGCGATTTAGCATAAAATTGGGCATGTTCATACATATTATAATGCTGCATTTTATTTATGATTGTCATAATTTTATTTTATGTAATTTTTGAATTATGTAATTTTACTTAGTAGGGCCTTAGTTTTTAATTGGTATTACCCGAAATGTATGGGAATATCGATTCGGTTGTAATTTATTATGATCTCGTATCACCGTTTTGTAATTTAATAGATTTATTTTATTTTAATTACAAATGTATAATAGGAAGTTATGTAATTTGTTATGTAATTTATTTATTTCGGAGTTCCTTGAAGACGATGTCACTCAAGAAGGCGATACATAAAGACGGTGTTACCTCGAGATGCGTGCCAAAACCGAAGTTCAAGGGACCAATGGAGTTGGTTTCCGAATATGTAATAGTTAATTAGATTTTCTATTTTAGGAAGGCCATACTAGGATTTAAATTTATGCTTTGCATTTTATTTATATGTCGCATGCATCGCTAAATCGCCATAACTAAAACATGCATTATCATTTTTATCGAGTTTATCGACCGTGTCAATTACAATTATCGTAGTTCACCGCTTTAATTCACTTAAAACGTGATAGATAATTAATTGACATGACCTCTCGCTAAATAAACAATTGAGACTTAGCCTTACCAAAAAGTAGAAACCATGAAAACCTATTTCATGAGGGAGTGCACTCGGCCACACCGGGGTACAAACCTTGTTACGTAGGGGAAGTGGGTGATAAATGTCTATCCACCGAATTTATGTTAATGAAGGGTATTTCGGCACACCGTGCCCTAAGTTGATATGAGTTTGGAGCATGGACATATTTATTCGAAATTTGGGTTGAACTCAACGAAAGTATTCACGACGATTTTCGGATGTGTTTCGGGCAAAAGATAAATATTAATATAATTTTATCGACCAAGAGTTCTAAAAGTAGAATCGATTAAAGAGTTAATCTACCGAGTTATATTAATAAAGGGTATTTCGGCACACCGTGCCCCAAGTTAATATGAATTTGGATCTTGGAATCATTTATCATAGTTGGGCAGAGGTCACTATGTAAATGTTTTACTTGTTATTTACAAGTATTAATAAAACGATAAATGTTAAGTTTTCCACTATTCCGTTATCATATTGTTCTATTTCTTTACCACAATTCATATACGATATCATTTCGATTCAAAACTCCATTAAAACATCGTAACTAAAGACAAAATTTGAATTTTCTTCTAAAAACCTCGAATTATCCATTGGAAGGATCTCTTGTGAAGAGTATAAATAAAAGTTATTCATTATCAAACAGGTTTTTGATTCTTGACTAACACATCTACTTACAATGGATTATTTTTCATATACTTAATTGAATTAAGTACCTTGAAGCGATAAATTGTTTTGGTAATTAGATTTGTCAGAATTCGTAATTGACCAAAATAACGCAACCACTTCAATGAAAGTTTTAAGACTAAAACGATTGAATTGAAGAGTAGTCTTCATAAGATTCAACTTTGCTTCTCTAAGTAAATATTCTTTGAAATGAGTGGGAGCATTCTCTTAAACCATTAAGAAAAGGACGAGGTTCAAGAAGAAAAGATTATAATGGAATTGATACAAGGTAATGTTAAAAGTAAAGTTATTGAGAATAACGACACTAAACCTATCAATCCCGACCGATAAATTTTTCATTGTCTTAAATGTTGGACACTAGAAAGGAAACTACCCCAAATTATTGAAGGATCAGCAAGTTAGTTGTGGGACATCTAATGAGACCTTCTTCTTTAAATGTTTATTCGATTAACATAAGTTTTGCTAGTACTACTTCGTCAATATTAGAAACCAGCGGAGGTTTTCATCATTGTATTTGATACATAGGATGATTAGAATATGACGACTAGCAACAATGATGTTGAGAGATAGAGTCATTGTAATTGTGACTAATTGTGACTCAATCTAGTTTTTAGGTTTAGAGTTGTACTTAATTGTGACTATTAAGTGCATAAACTCTAAATAAGAATATAAACTTGTTAAGATACATAAGAGGTTCACTTTTGTGATCCTATACACCATGAGTTGATGTATCGCTAGCCCATTATCAAAGGTGATTATATTCAGAACCAAACTAGAATGATATATCATGAAGATGATACAAGACTCAAATTGGTAACCCAAGATTGAACCTTAAATTCTGAAATGATGAACGCAAAGAGTTATCGAGTACTCTTGAAACCATTACATTGTTAATCTTATGGTATATGCGTATCTTGTATTCAAAGCAAGATGTCTCGTGCCTTTTGGTTGAAAAGGAGATCGAGGTTGTAAATCATTGATCCAAAATAGGTTGATCATTATCTTTTACCAACGATTTAAGTTGACGCTAATATGTTCACTTAATAAGGTAAATAGAGAAATCTTTGAAGAAGTTCAAAGAGTTCAAAGAATCACGCTTTAGCCGTGATGGGATTATCAAAGTGAAGACTTTGATATAAGCCAAAGGAAAAGTGATATAATATCACAAATTAATCTCTCTTAGCACGCATTATGGGATAATGTGTGGTTGGATAAAGAATTCAAACTCCATTCGATATGGTTTGGACTTTAATCAAGTTACTTTGAGTTACTTGATCCTTTTGAGGATTTTATCATTTTGTCTAAATTATTTTTCCACTAAATCTAAAACGAATCATATGAGATATGAAATGGTAGGGTACCATATTTGCAAGTTATTCAAAAGAAACAAATGCTCATCTTTCCTTACTATAATCACGAGTACAACGGGTTTGTGGCTCGTAAAGCTGTCTTTCTAGAATACAAATTTATTTCTAGAAGACAGAGTGAGAGAAATTATTCAAAGAGACACAAGGAATGTTATGTCGCAAGAAACTGGCCTTTCTTGGCTACATGAGACGTTTTGTGTAAGACGTTGTTTCTTCAAAACCTAGGAGGTTCAAGTCATCACTTGTTGAAGACGATGAATTAGTGTTACTTTTAGAAAGTAAAGAGCTTGCAACTTACAAAGAAATTGTTTGATTCAAGGTGAGAGAAATTATTCAAAGAGCCACAAGGAATGTTATGTCGCAAGAAACTGGTCTTTCTTGGCTACATGAGACGTTTTGTGTAAGACGTTATTTTTTCAAAACCTAGGAGGTTAAAGTCATCATTTGTTGAAGACGATGAATTAGTGTTACTTTTAGAAAGTATAGAGCTTGCAACTTACAAAGAAATTGTTTGATTCAAGTTGATTACTTCTGGAAAGTAATGAACATTTGACTTACATGAGAGTGTTTAAGTCACAACTCAATACAAGGCTTAGAGCCATGAAAATCCGAAATTAATTCCAAGTGAATTATTAGATATCAAAGCTTGATTGGTTGCAAAGGATTTTGCACTGGTTGAAATGCTTAAGTCTATTTGGATCTTCTTAGGGATTGTGTTCCATTATGATGATATACATATAGCAAGTGAATGTAAAACCCACTTCTTCAATTAGAAGGAATGTATTCAATACATGTCTTGAGTTTTGTAGATTCTTGCCATCCTAAGATAATGTGAAACTTAAGAGAGGATCTTAAGTAGGACATCAATGAGTTGGAATCAATGTTTTGATCATGTGATAAAACTTTTCTCAATAGGTTGAGAAGTTGTGTTTATACATGAAGTTTAGTGGGAGTTACGGTAATTTTAATAAGTCTTATATGTGGATGACATATTGATCGTTGGGAATGATTTACGACTTTTGGAGTATTATAATCCATCTTTAATATTCGGATTTATGGAGATAAATCTACGTGATATTAATGTCAAATAAGAAGTCTTATGTTGATAAGATTCATGACTAGTTCAATCGAATTGAACATATTTGATTGATTCCATTTGCTTCCGCTGCCGAATCAATTAAATAGGAAATGATGTATAACACTTCATATACTTTGAGTATGATGAATTGTTTCAAATCGAATTTAAGTAATATTTACCAAGTAAGCCATAAATATTACCCTTAAGTGCTTGCAGAAGCGTTAAGGATGTAATGCAAAGTGTTTTTGATGAAATTTTGTGTAAGGGTGTTACACAAATGACAATTGCGATTGCGCATGGTTTCTGATAAAACCATAATCAAAACATATCAAGATGGTTAAGTAACCATTGTGGCTATGTTAATTAAGAAATAGATTTTCTAGAATCGTTCTAGGCAATAAAGAACAATGAGAAATATTTACAACGGAAATTGAGTACACTTGCAATCATGAGATGTGCAAGACGGATGAGTCCCACACACTGTGAAAACAGTGGGAGCTATTCTAAGGCTAGAGGGACTATGTCTTGATTGGATCTCGACACGTACTCAAAAAGTTTTGTAATGCAAATGTATACATTACAAAGGAAAACAAGTATGTAGTAAGGTTGAGTTAGGTACAAGAAGTTGATAAAACCTACTAACCAAAGCCTTTTCATAGGCTTAACATGATGAGTCATGTAATTTCAATTGGATTGAGATTAATAACTACATAAAAGATCAAATTAGATTATAGAATATGAAATAGTAATCAGGTATTGACTATTCATATGTGATAATCACATTTGTCGTTCGAGTTTTTAAGCTGAAAAACTCCTTTTATACTTTGTTACATCCAAACGGGTTGTAGAGACAACATTGAACCCCGTTAAAGTGAACCCGGATTAACATAGTATTCACCCATAGTCACTTGTATGAGGTGACGTCTCGAAGTGACTAGAGTGTGATGCGATTGATGGCAAGTTCAAGTGCCATAGAGTCATGTGAGATGACTAGTCGATCACATAGGCGGACTGTTAGGAACGCTTTGTCGGGCCTTATGACCGCTTATAGAGTTCTGGAAAATTTATATAGCCTGGTCGTGGCGAGAGCTACTATAGTATTCTAATGAGTCGATTCTTTTGACTAAAGACTGTTCGCCTAAGGTGGCACAGTTTCAGATTAACTTTGATTTGTGTTACTACGGCCTTCGTAAATGGGGTCAAATGGGCATATTTTGGGTTATGATGGCTGTGGCTAGTCGAAGGGAATAAGTGCGATAGAAATTGTCCACCCCCTTGTCAGGGTTAAAACAATATGTCAGGGCCACTCGAGGAGCAATGAACTGGAAATGCGTGGCCACGCTCGGAAGGTATCTATGGTAGATAATTCCGGTCAATCAGTTATTCTCCAGATCGAGGAACTCTCGATATGATCACTTGCAAGTACGACCTGAAAGACACCTTGCATTGAGTGGGAGATAGTAATAGGACAAGAGAATTGGTGACGCACACTTTGTCGAGGACAAGTGGGAGATTGTTGGAATAAGTGTCCTCCGACAATAATTCGATCACAACTATTGATCATAATGATCACATGTTTAAATCTCATTTTAAGAATACATGTGGGATGTAATATTTTACAGTCAACTGGTCCACACATATCGGTAATGCTTGGCTGACTAGAGTTTGACATTACTGTCGTGCGACGGTAGTGATCAGTTGATCCCCTTAGGTCATACCTATAGGGATACTCTTAATTGATTATTTAATTAATCGTATGCCGATACGAGTTAATTAAATTGCTTAAAATAGACGGATGATTTTGTGAGTAAAGTTAACGTGTCTTATTGTAATTAGATTAAATTAGATACTGACTAAGTAATCAAATTGTCTTGTTACTTAGATTAAATTATTGTTTACGAAACAATTGAAATTGAATGAATAATTTATTATAAATACAAGACGTTGTAATTTATAATTTGATAAAGCGTTTTGGTACAAGTAATTACGAATTACTAGTCAATTTTGTAAATGACATATTTTATGAGTATGTTGATTTTTAATATGTTAAAAATACATTACAATTTCACATGTCAAGTAACATGTCACATTTGTCACAATTGACAAATGACAAAATAAAATGGACCCTCCATTTTATATTGTATGTACCGAAATATTAGAGGGTTTTAGTGGAAAAATTGTGTTGATTATTTTAATAAGAGATAACACAATGCTGACCTTGCATTGGCTCCCATATAGCCCCTCCCACCGGTTTTCCAACTAAGAGAAACAAAAATGGTTTCCAAAATTAATTATTCATAACACTACATAATTTTCTAGTGTAAGAAAATTAACTCTCCATCTTGTGAAGAATCTTAGAGAGAAATAAACCTCACAAATCTTTCCTCTTGAACCGATTTTTCAAGACAACAAAAATTATTTTTTGTGTTATATTTTAAGTAAGACTAATATTATTACTAGATCAAAATAATATTGGTTATTATGAGTTTTCCTTGGGTATATGCTTTTGGGAGAGATTCTAAACTTGAATCTTGTTCATCCATTGTTGGAAAGCTCAAGAACTAACAAGAAGGAGATCTTGTTGGTGCCCATAAAACCGAAATTATCTTAGTAAGGGTTGATGATTTCTTTCTTTTAATTTATGTTTGCATGCATAAGATTTGTAATTAATTTTATGACTAAATTAATTAAAACATATATGAATATGTTGTAATAATGAGATATAGATTTCTAACAGAACCGGCAACCGACGCCCGCAGGCTTTCACTCTAACTCTCACTCTTTCGCACAAAACCCCCAATGTGTTTCGCTCAAATTCATCCCATCAATTCTCTAATTTCATCAAATTTCAGAGATTATTCGTCATGTAAGTTTCGTTGTTTCGTAATAATTTTCATAATTTTCATTAATTACTTCAATAGTTTTTTTAATCTCCCCCCTAATCTGTCTAATTTTAAGAAACGTAATCCTAATTCCATTCCTGCTTCACTCTCGCTTAATTTGTTATTGCTCTACAATTTATACCTTGAATTCCTTTTTCTTAGTTGAATCTCGCTCAACTTTCTTGCATCGACTCCAATTTTTGTCTTAATTGATGTAAGTTGAAAATGTTTTAGAGGCACCACTACGCCAAATTTGCGCATTGACAACGAGCATATAACAACGGTTGACTGCATATGATAACAGTACTTAGATAACCGTTGCCAAAATACTGGCGGAAACCTCAAGCGCACAAATTAGAGAAACGATTCATAGCGGAAACCGTTATCATATCCATGTTACAACGGTTCCGCCGAGGACCGTTGTTAAATTCCTTCGGTTTCTCTAATAACCGTTGTAGATAAATTTTATCAACGATTGACTGACAACCGTTGTCTTAATTTGTTAACGGTTGTACAAACAGCCGTCATCGATTATTTATATCAACGGTTATCAAAAAACCGATGTCTTAGTTTGTCAAAGGTTTTATGTAAACCGTTATTTAATACTCCCTCCTATTTCCTTATATCTTCCCCTTTCTTTTGGGCACAAAAATTAAGAAAGGGGAAGAAAGAAGGAATAAAGTAGAATAAAGTATTGTAAGTTGTGAAATTTATAGGTGAGAGAAAATAATAAAGAATGAATGATGAATAAAGAATAAATAAAGTAATGAGAGTTGTTGATTTTTTAGGAGAGAGAAATTAATAAAAAATGAATGAAATTTACCAAAAAAAGGAAAGAGGGAAGATAATCAAACTTGTGTGAAAAAGGAAAGAGGGAAGATAATAGGAAATTGAAGGGAGTACATAACAATAACGGTTTTGTTCTACCCGTTGTTACGTTTTTAAAGAACGATTACCTTTTAAACCGTTGTCATATTTTCGAATCACTATTAACTCTATTGGACTAATACGTGCAAAAAGGTATGACTTGAATAGTATAGCATGCATTTTCTCAGAACTTTAATAAAGGAGTATATAGCATGCATGGGTTATACTATTCAATATTCAATTTAGCCTATTAATATATCTTCATAATGTTTTAATTGAATATCAAAATTTATCAAATATTTACTCTTTCATTCTCTCTCTAAAATATATATATGGCTGGTTTACCGGAACCACAATCACGTTCTCGTTACGTCCATCCCGTTACTTGCATTGTGCATAATCTCCCTGTTGGTTATGAAAATGGAAAGGGTGTAATGAAGGATTTTTCGTGGATGAAATGCTTCGTGACTGCGGTTTCACCGCGGTTAAAGGAGTCCACCCTGTGTCAACAAAAAGGTAGGATTTTCAAGGCTTCGTTTTTATGGAGTTTTACGAAGCCAACTCTCATGAAAGTTTTCGTCAGGCAAGAAATTACGGGCTAGATTTGGGGCAGAAGATGCATGGAAATCGAACTTCTATTCGGATGCTAGACAAAAAGGCTCCTATCTATTGGTTGTTACCCATGTTGATCATCTTCTGTTGAGTCAATATAGTACTGTTCACAATCTTACTACCGTGCCTCTATCATGGGAAACAGGGGCAGTGCCCCCTATGGGCAATAATGAAATGCCGATCTACGACCTGTTCGTTGCCGAACTTCATGAAGATTATTATTCGTCATCAGTTTCTAATAATTAAATCTTTATTATTGTAATTTGTAGCATTAAAAGTTGCATTATTTGTTTGTTTTTTTTTTCATAATGAACTGAAACTTAATTATTTATGTTTTTTGTTAAGAGTTTTTGTTCGCGTATTTAAAATTTAAACAAATGAAGCAATACAGAAATTAAACCATAGAGTAATTTGATCTTAAAAATTAGGTCAAATAAAAAGAAAAAAAACTAGCTAATTAATAATCAGGAAACAGAGTGCGGAATTCATCGGCAATATCACTAAAAATGTCTCTTTCACCTTGAACCCAATCGACATAGTCGTTTTCCCATTCCAACGGCATTGTCCTTAACTTGTAAATAGGACCGTGTACGTACAAATACGACACTCGTAACGGTCATCTTCATTCACAACCTATAAATATGGGCCTTTTAGTTCATCATCGGTATTAAACCAGAGCCCTGAAGAGTCATTTTATAAAAAGCTCGCTCCAGTTTGCGAGATTGACGGAAGCATTCCAATTCCTTAACCCCTCAAAACTCGATGAGTGCGTAACCCTTGAGCGACCCACGAACCGAAAGAGCCGGGGGTGGATAGCCTGAACCAAATCCAATCTGGCAACCCGAATCACCCCTATTAACGAGTTAGGGTCATCCGAGAGTATTATATTCCCATCCTAGTCCTCAGAGTATGAGAGATTCTGAATGATGCACATCAAATGTTTGACATACAAAATTATAGTTTAGGGTAAAACTTCTTCAAATGATTCGAACGATTCGACATCGGATTCAATAAACGATCGTTCATCAGATGAATAAGATGACGACATAATGAATATATAGTTTGAACATAAAATTTGATAAAAAGAAGAGTTTAGATTGTTGTGAATATTAAGTTTAGGGTTCTAATTAATATAAGAGTTTAAGGGGACGTTTGGTTCGAAGGGAAGGAATGGAATGGATTGGAATCTCATACCATTGTGGTATGGATTCTAAATCCCATACTTGGTTTATATTGTTTGGTTGAACCTTGGAATGGAATGAAATGTTAAACATTATGGAATGAAGTTAGAATCTTGGGTTAAAGGTTGGGTATGAGATTAGAGGGGGTTGGAATGGATTTAGAATCCATCCGGATTCTAACTCCATTCCAAAATAGCTCAAACAAACACTAGAATGGATTAAATCTATTCCATTCCATTCCAACTTCCCCAACCAAACACCCCCTAAATAGAGTTGTATTGTAAACGGTTTATATAAATAAAATATGAATAGTTTCAATGCATAAGAAGTTTACATAATTTAATTATATAACATGACCATGATTTCAACAAAACCGTTGTCAAAGTACTATATATGAAAACGGTTTACATTGAACCGTTATCAAACTACTACATATAAAAACGGTTTTTAGTTGAACTGTTGTAAATATTTGGTGGTCATGATTTGACCATTAGTGAACTGTTGCATTATTATTTTGTTTGACCATTACTATTCATTCACATGCATGCATACATATTTTTCTATAAATATGTACCTATTCATAGTTTAATTAACCACATGCACCAATTCATAGTTTAATTAATTATCACATATAATTTAGTTAAACAAATCGCAAATCTGGTCTTGATGGAGGAGAGAGCTTGAGGAAGAGGAGGAGGATGTCGATTAAGGAGGTTTAGAGAATAGAATATAATTGAGGTGAGAGGTAGGTGAAAATAATTGTTGAAACATGAGATGCTGCGTTTTGGGATGAAAATAAGCCAAGTGATGTGCACAACTACTGTTCATTATGAACAGTAAATCCCCTTGCCAACATTTTAGTAAGGGGTATAGATATGTACCTATTCATAATTTAATTAACCACATGCACCAATTCATAGTTTAATTAATTATCACCTATAATTTAATTAAAAAATTTACATTTCGATAAGCATGTCATCGTCTTCTACACCAGCCGAATTACAATGAAACACCCATTATGTCCATCCTATTACGTATATTACACACAACCTTCCAATCTACACTAGTGCAATAATATTTATTTACGGCTTCAGAAAATGGGGTTTTTGCGGCATTTTTAGTGTAGTAGCAAATGAGGGGGGCGCAAATAGGCAAGTTATCTGCAGCGTTTAAAAATAAATTGCTATTTGTGGAGACCTTTTTTTTTTAAAAAAAGTTGCAAATAAGGTTCTTATTTGCGACGTTTAAAAAAAACACCGCAAATAGGCATTTTAAAAAAAAGTGTTTTTTTTTTCAAAAAATTTTATCTACACAACTGATTTAATATAATACTAGTTTAGATCCCGTACAATATATGCACGGTATTTATAAAATTTTATTTTTTAGTGTACTCCGTATTATTTATAGATTTTAAATTGATAATTCACTTATTTTTTATGTTTCTCATCACTTTATTTTAATTTGAGCAATAAAAATTAAAATTGTAAAAAGTCATGAAATGAATATTTTAATAAATTTACCAAGAAATTAATGATGTTATTTTTAAAATATATTTACTATTAACATTTTTTGTGCAACTTCTTATCATTAAAAGTCAATGAATTTTTATGTACAGTTATTTAAAAAAAAATAGTATACAGTTTTTTTTATCATATAATAATGGAGATAAATTTATGTATAATGTGAAATAATATAGAATGTTTTAAATATTAAATTTGTTAAAATATTGTGCATTAAAAGATTGTGGGATAATATATTCTAAAAATACTACACTTTATTTTAAGAAATATTATTTAAGCGGGAAAAATAAAAGTTTCGCCTATTCATTTAGTAAATAGGGAATAACTCTCAAATATATTTCTCCACAAGACAATCTTACCTGATTGTAACTCTCAAATATATTTCTCCACAAGACAATCTTACAAGATTTTAGTAAATATTCTAAATTCATACATCAACTGGAAACACATACAAATATACAATACTCCAAAACTAATTACAAGGACACTAAAATACAAAATTAAAAGTACCTCAAGTTTGATTCTAATCTCAAGCTTCTAAAACTTAAAGACTAATGATTAATTCGATCGGCTACAGGACTGCTTCATTCAACAATTAACAATGCTGTAGCTGATTGGCCATCACGTCTCTTGATAGCACCATCCGAATATCGAGAACTATTGTGCTATCAGGTCAAATAAAACTCAATAACGTCAGTACTCAACATATGAAATACACACTCTTATTAAATGATAAGGTCAAATAAAACACAATAAGGTCAGTACCAGGGGCGGATCATCCCTTGGCTGGGCCTGGGCCCGGCCCACCCTGGCTGAAGAAGATGCCCAAGTGAGCTAATTAGCCCTTTGCTTCATACGGACCAAATTGCGAGTAGTTTAAGTACGGGCTACGGAGTATCTAAGTTCTACGGAGTATTTCAAGTTTGTATACTAACACTTTTAGTTTCTTGGGCCATAACACTTTTAGTTTCTTGGCCCACATCATTATCAACAACTTTATTTAGTAGCCTTTATATATTCTTTGGGTGAATTAATTGTTTTAAGTCATTTTTTTTCTTAGTTCATTTTATTATTTTTCCTTTTTTATAATCCAATACTCATATTTATTTGAATCCTTTTAAAATTTGTAAAAATGTGAGTATGTTATTATTAACATGTAGATATGTTGTTTGTTCCATTCCATTATCTACCAATTTTTAGAAGGATTTTAAACAACGGTAAATAAATCGACTCTAAGTTTCGGTTTTAATGTTCTTTGCTTATGAAACTAAAATTAAAATATCTTTTTAGTTAATAATTTAAAAAGACAGACTGCGAATAACCGTTTTTCTATAATTATAAAAGTTCTTTTAATCATATAATTATAAAAGTTCTTTTAATCATATTATTTCCCTCCTTGGACCCCGTTTATTAACATCTTCTCCTTACCTTTTTTTTTATAATATGTAAGCATAATTTGGAACAAATATCTAAAAGTGAAATAAAGTGAGCAAGTATTAGATAAAGTCACAAATATACAGTAGTTTTTTCTATTTTTCAAAATGGCACTCCATAATTTTTTCATATTTAAATTGGCCCACCTTGAAAAAATGTTCAAGATCCGCCACTGATCAGCACCAAAGGGAAAAGCACCTCAATACAATCTGTTGCACCAAAGCAAATGGACTAACCTTAGACATCAACATAGAAGCATTTTCTAAAAATGAAGGCAATGCAGACGAGTGTTTCTTGTTAAATAAAACCTAGCAAAGATTGAACATGATCATAGCATAAGCTGAACAATGCATCCACATACTCAACAACAGTAAGCTAAGTCGCTAAATACATAGTAGTAAAAACAGCACATAGAATCATAAGATCATACCAGGATCCGATTCAATAGAGCACCAAGACATGATGATTGACGGTTATAAGAACTCCAAAAGCAAACAATGAAACAAGTAGCAAAAATAAGCAGAATTCAGTAAAGAAACCAATACCACCACCTGCATTTTCTAAACAAACCGACTTCGCTCTCTTGTCAAACTTATTACCTAAACCATGAAAATTTTGCTCCCATTCTCTAGAGATGGGTCATCAAGAACATTTTGTAAAGTGTAAATTATCAAAAACTCCCTTTTAAAATACGCTTTTTAAAATTTACTCCCTTTTAAAAAAAAGTTTAAAAATTACACCTAAAATATTTCAAAAATTTAAAAATTGCTCCCTAACCTATATTTTTGCATTTTTATGACAAAAATGCCCCTCATTTTTTTATTTCTCATATGTTTATCGACTTCATTACAACTCTACCCACCTTTCTACCACCCAAGGACTCCACGGTAAACCACCACAATCCTCCACCCAAAATCCACCATCATATTCGTTATATGAGAATAGAAACTTAGGGGCATTTTTGTCATAAAAATGTAAAAATAGGGGTTTGGTAGCAATTTTTAAATTTTTGCATTATTCTGGGTGTAATTTTTAATTTTTTTTTTAAAAAGGGAGTTAATTTTAAAAAGTGTATTTTAAAAGGGAGTTATTGATAATTTACCCTTTTGTAAAATGTAATTACACCACCACCAACAACAACAACATCAGAGCCTTAATCCCGAAATGATTTGGGGTCGGCTGACATGAATCATCTTTTCGAACCGTCCATAGGTGAACGCACGCCTCACAATGCGAATAAAAAAGGGAAGATGAAAAACAAAAAGGAAGAACGAAAATGTAATTACACCAATTAAAAATATTCGGATAAGCGAATCCGCCGCTATAATTGATGCTTAAACCCTAATCATTAATTAAATTTAAAATAGAAAATGTAAACAAAACGCAAATTAACATCTTACAAAACAGAAAGAAGACGCTCAAATTTTAGAACCCTAAAATCAATTTATGAAGTTACGGGAGACATTACTTGCTGAATATGAAATCAAGTGGCGTAATTAGCTAAAACTAAGGGGAAGTATGAGGAAAACCTATAGTCCAAGGGTCCATTTCCTCTCTATAGGTAACTCTTGTCGCACACCAATTCCTTGATAATCAGGGTGTCCCAGATAGCGGTTACCGGATGCAGGTGAAAGAACTTCATTTGGATGCATATGGTTATTATCCTGAACAAAGAAAGACATGCAAAAACAATATCAGATGTGTATACATGCAAAAGCACGAAGCCCTGAACAGATTGCGACTATTTCACTCTGCCCTTAGGAAATGAAGAGGCATCTAGGATCTACTTAATTGAATCGCTCGTTCATTAAAGATTCAATGCAGTAAATTCATAGAATTTATCAAACAGATGAACACTAGCAGCGATGTGTCAATGACTCAGACTCCTATGACTCCTCTATGATAAAGTGAACTAAATGGGGAAAGGAATTCCAGTTCTACCCCATTGACTCCCTCTGATAAAGCTTACCCCTGTTACTTAGCTTGTGCCCACAAACATGAACCGCCACCACCAAACCACCAACAAAACAGCCATCAAGCTCTACAACTAACCTCCCCCCCTTACAAATCTCGCTAGCACCACCACAGCCTCCAGCAAAAATAACCATACTAACCTTCTTCATGCCATTCCCGAGAATCCCGACATTACCAGAACAACACCACGATAAAGGATGCCAGAACGAGGACTGGGTTTAAAACAAAGACAGATCCAGTTGTATCTACAAGGGATGTTGAGTTCGACGACGTCATTCTTGAGAAAGTAAAGGCAAAGGAAGTCGACAACGATAATTAGGAGAAGAGTGCTTGATAGTTGGGTTTGGCAATGGTGGAGCGGTCTTTGATGTGAAAGATGAGCCTTTCTCCGGCCAAAACTATGGGGGAGCACCATCTCGATTAAATTAAAGGCGGGAATTTTGGGAAAATGTAGGTAATTAGCTGGTGTTGGACCGTTAAGGGTACACAAACAGATGGTTGGTAAGCCTGGGTAGTTGATGATGGATAGGGGATGAGGTGGTGGTGTTCGGTCACCGGTATCATATATGAAGTGAGAGGTTGAAATTCTAGGAGTGTATAGGTTTTACTGATCTCATACTGGTCAGTTAATGGGTGGGTGTGATCTAGGGCTTAGTAAATCTAGCAATATTTCACATGTTTATTATATATTTAATTAGGCTGGTTCTTGAAAATTAACTTAATTTCGTAGGTATATAGTGGGTTGATTAATTTATTCATTAAACAAGGAGATGACATCCATGTAGTCATGGACTAAAGGAGAGCAAGAATATTAAGCTCTCAAATTATCAGGATCTAATATATGAAGAGAAGAAAAGTTAAGCTCGAGCAATACAATAATACACAAAAGGCACGCCAATTAAGATATAAACCAGCACAATTAAGTGAAACCAACTGAAAAACAAGGTCTCTTATAGTATACTTACGAAAATCTAGTAGATCAGGACATTAAGAATTTAAAACCCCAAAAAGAAATCTTAGACTCAGAACCATACCCTCACATGTTTAATAATAGGATTAATTCATAAGAATAATCCAAATTATTGGTCGTCTTCTCATAATAATCCAGACCATATTTTAACTCACAATAAACCATACTATTACCTACCTCTTCTCGTAACAATCTGAGTAACCGGTTACTTGTTTAACCGGTTAACTTACCTCCATTTTTTTATTTTTCTTTTCCAATTAATGGCGCCTCACTCACACCCTCCTCCCTCGTCATATCACCACCACCACAATCACCAAATCACTGCACATCAATCATCGAACCATGACCATAATCAGCCATTGACCCACTGACACTACCATCCTCATCAATCACATGATTAACGCCATCTGTCCCTTTATGCTATTTTAATCCTAATTTTCGATCCTTTTAAAAAAACAAAGTAAAAAGCTGTTCATATATGATTGATGATTTGGTAAACCATTGATGAACCAATATTGGGGATAAAAGCTCTCAAAAATGCCGATTAAGAAATGCTCTTTGTATAGTAAGGTTCTTTAATTGCTTTTATGGGCATTTGAAATTGGGTTTCTTGAGTCTCTTTGTCGGTTTAAGCTGGGCAAAGGCAGAGCATGGTCATTTGATGATGACGGCGCGGAATTAGGCGCGGAAAACCTATAGTTGTTGGGTTCCTTTGATTGATGATAACATGCCCATTTGATGTGTGTTATCTTAGTTTACCTTTTCAGGATTTATGGTTAAATCAAGCTTGGATTAAGAAGTGTTGAGTTATTGATCATCCCATTGTATTGAGTCTTAGGTGTCATCTAATGTACAAGTTAGAAAGTAAAGTATTTTAGAGTAATAGAAACAGTCAAGACCACTGTTACTTTCACAAGTAACAGTAGCCTGGACTGTTGCCTCAATTCGTAACAACTTGAATTCTTTCTTATCTTTCAAAAGCCATTTTCGTGTCTCTTCTTTTTGAAAGATAACTTTCAGATTTTTATAAGGATTTGGCCCTCTAGAAAAAGTGGGTTCAATAATTATCATTTCTAAATATTTCCTCTTTGTGCAAATTTGACCCTTTGGTCTTTCGTAAAACAAGAAATGCTTTTTGCGATTTTTGTGTAAACTTGTCATCATGTGACTTGTTTCCCTTCTTTGTTTTCTGAATTTGCATGATCTATTATGGATAATTTCAAACACTCTTTCTCTCTTTTGCCTTTTGAATAAGAACCTTCTTTGGTGTAAGTTTGGGAAGTTGTTGAGACTCATCACATGTGATGGTCTTTTACCCTCAAAACCCTAATAACTCCCTTCCTCATCCTCTCTATAAAAGGCGTGCCTCTTCCTCTCATTTCCTCAAGACTTTTTCTGAGATTTAACTTAAGTTTGCAAATCGTTTTTTCAAAGCTTAAAAACCGAGTGTCTATTTTGCAAAACTTTTAAAAGTCTTCAAGTTGTTACAATCACGGCTACTGTTACTTTAATGTACTAGAATCTCTCACTTATGAATTGTTGATCTTGTAAAGTTGTCCACCTCAATTGTTTTTAAGAATAAGTTAGTGGAAACTTGATCCTTATAACATTCTTAGTATGTGTGTAGAGTTTAGGACGGAGTAGTCTTCAACTCTTTGGCAACCGGAGTAGGTTGCGAGATGGCTTGTTCTAGAACGGAGTAGTTCTTGGACTTGTGTCACAACCGGAGTAGGTTGTTGTCTTTTTATTGTACGGGTTTTTAGTAGTCGGAGTAGATCACTAAAATAAATCAATAAAAAGTAGATTGGACGTAGGCACTTGAGTTTCTTGCCGAACCAATTCAAAAATCTCGTGTTTAATCTTCTTTGTTTTATTCCATTTGCTATTTATCTTCTTTGCTTTGCTTTGCTTAAACTTTCAAATAATAGTTCCAAATCTTTGTCACATTTGGTCTGCAGTCTGTACTCCATAAACTGAGACAAATAGCTACAGTCAGAACAGTTGTTACTTTCATACTTCAGCAAACATTCATTTTAATACTCGTGTCTAAACTCAACAACCACACCCATGACTTCATAGTTGAGAAAAGGTTGTCTTTAGAAAGTGTAAACAATGATGAACTCAAGAGGGAAAAAGAAAAGAATTTGCATCTCCTCTCAAGAGTCAATGACTTGACCAATGAACTTGTAAAAGCCAAAAACATCACTGAAAAATGGGAAGGAAGTCAAACCGTGTTAAACTTTCTTACAAGTCAAACCGAGAGATGTAACAAAGTTGCTTGGTTTGGGCTTCAAATGGAACGGTCGACCGATCATTGTTCCGAGGCCTAAAACTGATTTTAGAAGAAGGAAATACGTTGGTCTTCCCGAGTACATTATTTGCAACTATTGTGGAAAGAATGGTCATGTCTTCAATGGTTGTCGAAAAAGATTTGAGGACATTAACAAGAACATCAAAGTAATAAAGCAAATATGGATTAGGAAAGACACCGTAAGATATGTTGATCACAAAAGGGGACCCAAGTTTGTTTGGGTTCCTAAACTTAAAATCTAATCTTGTGTAGGGCTTGGTGAGAGGCGGCCGCAATTGGTACTTGGATAGTGGATGCTCTCGTCACATGACGGGTGATGGAAGCCAATTCCTCTCACTTAAAGCATACAATGGTGGCACGGTAAGGTTTGGTGACAACAAGAAAGGGGAAGTAATTGGCATTGGAAAGGTTGGTAAGTCACCATTACTTTGTGTCGACAACGTGTGGCTTGTAAAAGGTTTGAAGCATAATCTCCTTAGTATTTCTCAACTTTGTGATAAGGGTAATTTTGTAGAATTTAGTGCTAATATGTGTCGAATAATTGATGCCACTACTAATGAACTAATACTCGAAGAAAGACGTGTCAGAGACGTGTACTTAACTAATTTGAACACTCTATCCGGTCACACTATGTCTTGCATGAGTGTAATGAACAATGATCCTTGGTTATGACATAAAAGGTTTGGTCATGTTAGTACTAAAACTCTTAATACTCTTAAAAGGCTCGACTTAGTTGAAGGTATTCCCAATTTGAAGTTTGATTTTGATAAAGTGTGTGATGAATGTGCTAGAGGCAAACATGTTAGAAGTTCCTTTAAATCCAAAAGAATTGTGAGTACATCTCAACCTTTGCATCTTTTACATATCGACTTGTGTGGACCAATGAGAACTAGAAGTAGAGGTGGTAGTCGTTATGTGTGTGTCATTGTTGATGATTACTCTAGGTTTGTTTGGGCACTCTTCTTAAGCTCTAAGGATGAGGCATTTGATGAGTTTCTAATTTGGTTAAGAAAGATTCAAAACAAACTTGATTTAAAACTTGTTTCAATAAGAACCGATCACGGAACCGAATTCGAAAACTCATCATTTGGTGCTTATTGTGATGACAATGGTGTAGACCATAACTTCTCGGCTCCTAGAACCCCACAACAAAATGGTGTGGTTGAAAGGATGAATAGAACCCTTGAAGGTATGGCTAGAACAATGTTATTATGTAGTAAGTTGCCTAAAAACTTTTGGGCCGAAGCGGTAAATACCGCTTGCTACATTCATAATCGTGTCATGATAAGGAGTATATTGAATAAAACCCCCTATGAATTGCTACGTGGAAGAAAACCCAATATCTCATATTTTAGATGTTTTGGAAGCAAATGTTTTGTTCATAACAATGGTAAAAACAACTTGGTTAAGTTCGATCCACGTAGTGATGAAGGAGTATTTATTGGCTACTCCGATCATAGCAAGGCCTATAAAGTTTACAATAAACGAACCATGTTGATTGAAGAAAGAATCCATGTCATTTTTGATGAATCTAGTGTGCTTGGACAGGTACAAAACATGGAAGATGATGATGATGATGACGATGAGTTTGAGATTGGTCTTGTTCGAAAGGACTTCGTGTTCGAGGATGAAGAAGCTCCCAACGCTGACTCGCAACAGACACAGGGACTGTCACCTTCAAAGGAAATCAGCAGCTCAGGGGGAACACGTAGCACACCTGCTACTGTTTCCTCTCTAGATGCAATAGACCCAACGACTGTTGCCTCTACCTCCAGAACTGAATCAATCCAAAGCAATGCTGATGAAGATCTTTCTAGGCAAAAAGAAACAGTCACTGTGACTGATGCTGTTGAGGGGGAACAAGAAAGCGTTGTTCCAAAGGAGTGGAAACATCAAAGCTCTCATCCACTCTCTAATCTCACAAGCAATCTCAACTCGGGAATTCAAACAAGATCATCCCTCAACAATCTCGCTCATCTCAACGAATATTGTGCCCACAATGCCTTTCTTTCTCAAATTGAACCCTCAAATGTAACAGTTGCTCTGACTGATGCAGATTGGTTGCTTGCTATGCAAGAAGAACTCAATCAATTCAAAAGAAACGAGGTATGGAACTTAGTCCCTAGACCGCCTAATCGTACCGTCATTGGTACTAGGTGGGTCTTTCGCAATAAGCTTGATGACTCAGGAGAAATTGTAAGGAACAAGGCTAGGCTAGTGGTGCAAGGTTATAACCAACAAGAGGGTATTGACTACGATGAAACCTATGCACCGGTAGCTAGACTTGAGGCCATATGATTACTTATAGCTTTTGCGGCTCACAAAGGCATTAAACTCTTCCAAATGGATGTTAAAACCACTTTCTTGAATGGATATTTGGAAGAAGATGTCTTTGTAGAGCAACCACCAGGTTTTGAGAACAATGATTTGCCTAACCATGTTTTCAAATTAGACAAAGCTCTTTATGGTTTAAAACAAGCCCCTAGGTGTTGGTATGATAGATTGTCTAAATTTCTTATTGAAAATGGTTTTAAAAGAGGCTCCGTTGACAAAACATTGTTCTTAAAGTCACAGTCAAACGAACTATTGGTTGTACAAGTATATGTTGATGACATTATATTTGGTGCAACAAATGAACTCCTTTACTTATATTTTTCGGAACTAATGAAATCGGAGTTTGAAATGAGCATGATGGGTGAGCTAGGATTTTTCCTTGGGCTCCAAATTAAACAATCAAAGGATGGAATCATGATTCATCAACAAAAGTACATTAAGGAAATGCTTAAGAAATTTGGGATGACAAATGGTAGGTCACACGATACACCTATGGTAGCCGGGTCTAAATTGGACAAAGATGAACTCGTTAAGAATGTTAGTGAAAAGGTGTATAGAGGTATGATAGGCTCACTTCTCTACTTGACCGCAAGTCGTCCCGACATTCTCTTTAGTGTTTGTTTATGTGCTAGGTTCCAAGCAAATCCGAAAGAATCCCATTTTAAAGCCGTTAAACGAATTCTTCGGTATTTGATTGGAACACAAAATCTTTACTTATGGTATCCCTTACATTGTCCTTTTGATCTCATAGGCTTTTCGGATGCGGACTATGCGGGGTGTATGGTTGATAGAAAGAGCACCTCCGGAATTGCAACATTCTTGGGTCCTTGCTTGATTTCTTGGGGCTCAAATAAACAAAACACGGTTGCTCTTTCAACGGCCGAAAGTGAGTATGTTAGTGCCGCACATTGTTGTTCTCAACTCCTTTGGGTAAGACAACAACTCTTGGATTTTGGTATTATTTTTGACTCCGTTCCCATAATGTGTGATAATACGAGTGCAATAAATATTTCCAAAAATCCTATTCAACACTCTAAAACCAAATATATTGATATACGTCATCATTTCATTCGTGATCATGTGGAAAAAGGACATATTAAACTTATCTTTTGCAAAACCGAAAATCAAATTGCCGACATCTTCACTAAGCCACTGGCAAGAGAACATTTTGAGAAATTTAGACTAGAAATTGGGTTAATTAATTGCTTGTGATTTTTAGTGTGATTTTTGCTAATTTCCTTAATTGATTAAACTAAAATGGACATATGTTATTAGGTGTTCTAAGTGGATTCATATCATTTTTAGACCAAAAATTGACACCGTATTCGTGAGTCGGTAATCACTCAACCTCATATCTAAATTTACGTTTATATTGTGCTATCTTGCGTTTTATTTCGAGTGATTGATTTAATTAAATTGGGCCAACTACCCTCACTTCCCTCATTTAATATTTGGACCACTTTCTATCCCTAACCCACCGTCCAAACTCCCTCAACTCACATACCCTTTCATCTCCCAAACTCCCTCCATATCACCTACCCATTAAACCCTCCTTTTACCCACCATGGTCAAAACTTCCTTTAATACCACCATCCCCATCAAACCCGCGAAAAGGACTAACCCGTCCACATCAACAGACCCACCACCTACCTCTCAAACAATGCCATCTCAAAAAGACTCCTATGCCTTTCCTCGCCATCAAAATCCATCCACAACTCCATCACCCACACCTAACCCAAAACCCGTAAACCCTCATCCAACACCTATCGCCACTATTCCCCCACCTACGGTCCCATCTGACGACGTTCCAATCTCCACCATGGTTGGGCGTCTAACTCGAGGTGGTCGCAAAAAGAATACCACTGTCTCAAGCCCCTCCACCGAGACCGTCACTGTGGATATTGATGAAAATGAAGGAACTCTGTGTGATATAAGTGTGGATCCGACTAAGTCAGCAGATTCCGTTCCGATTCCGGCAAAGAAAGGTAACAAAAGAAAAGAAACAGCTGCTTCCTCGTCCCTACCTCCTATTACTGAAAGTGTTAAACAAAGTGAAGTTAAAACCGCACCAATTAATCCTCCTGTTGAACCATCTCTTGAACCCCCTTTCAAAAAATCAAAAACCTCAAAGAAAAAATTAGTATACCTCTCGCCTTCCGATTCTGTGTCCCTAATTTCCAAATGGGATATGGCTAGTGTTTGGCAACAACTTGAGAACCTAGATTTCCCTACCTCCATTTACAAAAACTGTGAAAAATTGATGAATCCCAAAGCTATTCACTCTCCTCGGGTCTATAAATAGTCCTGGTTTGAGTCTCTCGCCTTTCACAATGTAAGAGACATGATTATGGCTCAAGGGTGCGAAAATCTCTTGGAGCTTCGTGAACCCGTGTTTGTCAGTGAAGTGGTTCAATTCTTTGCATCGGTCCGAGTGGATAAATCGGGTGATTTCCTCACGGCTAAGGTTAATGGTAAGCCCCTCAAACTATCTCAGATTTTGCCACCGCTCTTAATATCCCAACCGGAGGTTATGATAATCTCTCCGCTGAAACTTGGATTGCCCTACCTTACGCCTCACCCCTAGCCGTTGCCAAAGTTGTGTGTCCAAAAACTGTCACTTGTGGTCCTGTTAGTAACACCTCTATACCCCCTCCTCTCCGGTTAATCTTTAACATGCTTTGTCGTTCCCTTTACCCCTCGGGTGACCGGGGAAAATTGTCCATAGCCCAACAATACCTCATCTATCATATTGCCACTCACAAAAAGGTCAATTTGGTTGGGTTAATGTTTAAGCGTTTTAATCTCATCTCAACCAAACTCCGTAAACCCTCCTCTAGTATGCTTCATCTCCCCTATGGAATGTGGTTGTCAATTATGCTTAAGGCACACGGGGTGTTAGTAAGCTCTAGTATGGGGTCATTGGATATGTGTGACATAATGAGTGATGGTCAAATGGGAAAGATGCTTATCAAAGTGGATAATGATGAACTAATTTCTGTGAAGATTAAGTCTGAACCGGAAGCTGGGTCGTCTAGTCAAGTTGGAACGGGTAGTTTACGGGAAGTTCTCCAAGCCATTGCTGATTTGAGTGCTTGGGTCAAGCATGATGCTAGTCAAAAGGACGTGGCTCTCTCGGCTCTTACATCCACTATGGACGTGATTCGTGGTGAAATGGATATTATTTCCACACTTGTCTCAACTAAGGAGCATGGTGATGATGGTATAGCCGACCCATTGGATGAAGACCCCTTGGGTGAAGAGTCGGATGGTGACCAAGCCTCCTCCCCATAGCCAAACCCCTTCCCATATTATCCTTGCTTTTGTCCCACCTTGTTGCGGCCCTTTTCAATTTTTTTTTCACTCTTGATATTTTGCTCGGTGGTGTATGTTAAACCCCTTCCCATATAATTGATGCTTAAACCCTAATCATTAATTAAATTTAAAATAGAAAATGTAAACAAAACGCAAATTAACATCTTACAAAACAGAAAGAAGACGCTCAAATTTTAGAACCCTAAAATCAATTTATGAAGTTACGGGAGACATTACTTGCTGAATATGAAATCAAGTGGCGTAATTAGCTAAAACTAAGGGGAAGTATGAGGAAAACCTATAGTCCAAGGGTCCATTTCCTCTCTATAGGTAACTCTTGCCGCACACCAATTCCTTGATAATCAGGGTGTCCCAGATAGCGGTTACCGGATGCAGGTGAAAGAACTTCATTTGGATGCATATGGTTATTATCCTGAACAAAGAAAGACATGCAAAAACAATATCAGATGTGTATACATGCAAAAGCACGAAGCCCTGAACAAATTGCGACTATTTCACTCTGCCCTTAGGAAATGAAGAGGCATCTAGGATCTACTTAATTGAATCGCTCGTTCATTAAAGATTCAATGCAGTAAATTAATAGAATTTATCAAACAGATGAACACTAGCAGCGATGTGTCAATGACTCAGACTCCTATGACTCCTCTATGATAAAGTGAACTAAATGGGGAAAGGAATTCCAGTTCTACCCCATTGACTCCCTCTGATAAAGCTTACCCCTGTTACTTAGCTTGTGCCCACAAACATGAACCGCCACCACCAAACCACCAACAAAATAGCCATCAAGCTCTACAACTAACCTCCCCCCTTACAAATCTCGCTAGCACCACCACACCTCCAAAAAAAACAACCATACTAACCTTCTTCATGCCATTCCCGAGAATCCCGACATTACCAACAACACCACGATAAAGGATGCCAGAGCGAGGACTGGGTTTAAAACAAAGACAGATCCAGTTGTATCTACAAGGGATGTTGAGTTCGACGACGTCATTCTTGAGAAAGTAAAGGCAAAGGAAGTCGACAACGATAATTAGGAGAAGAGTGCTTTATAGTTGGGTTTGGCAATGGTGGAGCGGTCTTTGATGTGAAAGATGAGCCTTTCTCCGGCCAAAACTATGGGGGAGCACCATCTCGATTAAATTAAAGGCGGGAATTCTGGGAAAATGTAGGTAATTAGCTGGTGTTGGACCGTTAAGGGTACACAAACAGATGGTTGGTAAGCCTGGGTAGTTGATGATGGATAGGGGATGAGGTGGTGGTGTTCGGTCACCGGTATCATATATGAAGTGAGAGGTTGAAATTCTAGGAGTGTATAGGTTTTACTGATCTCATACTGGTCAGTTAATGGGTGGGTGTGATCTAGGGCTTAGTAAATCTAGCATTATTTCACATGTTTATTATATATTTAATTAGGCTGGTTCTTGAAAATTAACTTAATTTCGTAGGTATATAGTGGGTTGATTAATTTATTCATTAAACAAGGAGATGACATCCATGTAGTCATGGACTAAAGGAGAGCAAGAATATTAAGCTCTCAAATTATCAGGATCTAATATATGAAGAGAAGAAAAGTTAAGCTCGAGCAATACAATAATACACAAAAGGCACGCCAATTAAGATATAAACCAGCACAATTAAGTGAAACCAACTGAAAAACAAGGTCTCTTATAGTATACTTACGAAACTCTAGTAGATCAGGGCATTAAGAATTTAAGACCCCAAAAAGAAATCTTAGACTCAGAACCATACCCTCACATGTTTAATAATAGGATTAATTCATAAGAATAATCCAAATTATTGGTCGTCTTCTCATAATAATCCAGACCATATTTTAACTCACAATAAACCATACTATTACCTACCTCTTCTCGTAACAATCTGAGTAACCGGTTACTTGTTTAACCGGTTAACTTACCTCCATTTTTTTATTTTTCTTTTCCAATTAATGGCGCCTCACTCACACCCTCCTCCCTCGTCATATCACCACCACCACAATCACCAAATCACTGCACATCAATCATCGAACCATGACCACAATCAGCCATTGACCCACTGACACTACCATCCTCATCAATCACATGATTAACGCCATCTGTCCCTTTATGCTATTTTAATCCTAATTTTCGATCCCTTTAAAAAAACAAAGTAAAAAGTTGTTCATATATGATTGATGATTTGGTAAACCATTGATGAACCAATATTGGGGATAAAAGCTCTCAAAAATGCCGATTAAGAAATGCTCTTTGTATAGTAAGGTTCTTTAATTGCTTTTATGGGCATTTGAAATTGGGTTTCTTGAGTCTCTTTATCGGTTTAAGCTGGGCAAAGGCAGAGCATGGTCATTTGATGATGACGGCGCGGAAAACCTATAGTTGTTGGGTTCCTTTGATTGATGATAACATGCCCATTTGATGTGTGTTATCTTAATTTACCTTTTCAGGATTTATGGTTAAATCAAGCTTGGATTAAGAAGTGTTGAGTTGTTGATCATCCCATTGTATTGAGTCTTAGGTGTCATCTAATGTACAAGTTAGAAAGTAAAGTATTTTAGAGTAATAGAAACAGTCAAGACCACTATTACTTTCACAAGTAACAGTAGCCTGGACTGTTGCCTCAATTCGTAACAACTTGAATTCTTTCTTATCTTTCAAAAGCCATTTTCGTGTCTCTTCTTTTTGAAAGATAACTTTCAGATTTTTATAAGGATTTGGCCCTCTAGAAAAAGTGGGTTCAATAATTATCATTTCTAAATATTTCCTCTTTGTGCAAATTTGACCCTTTGGTCTTTCATAAAACAAGAAATGCTTTTTGCGATTTTTGTGTAAACTTGTCATCATGTGACTTGTTTCCCTTCTTTGTTTTCTGAGTTTGCATGATCTATTATGGATAATTTCAAACACTCTTTCTCTCTTTTGCCTTTTGAATAAGAACCTTCTTTGGTGTAAGTTCGGGAAGTTGTTGAGACTCATCACATGTGATGGTCTTTGACCCTAAAAACTCTAACAACTCCGTTGCTCATCCTCTCTATAAAAGGCGTGCCTCTTCCTCTCATTTCCTCAAGACTTTTTTTGAGATTTAACTTAAGTTTGCAAATCGTTTTTTCAAAGCTTAAAAACCGAGTGTCTATTTTGCAAAACTTTTAAAAGTCTTCAAGTTGTTACAATCACGGCTACTGTTACTTTAATGTACTAGACTCTCTCACTTATGAATTGTTGATCTTGTAAAGTTGTGTGGACAGCGGGCCGCCCACGGGGGCGCTTGGTGAGAGACGAAACAAGCGTTTGCATTTTGTATGGAGTCGCCACCAATTTTTATGGGAAATTGGAACCGTTCGAATACCTCGTGTCATGTCAAGACACAAAGTAGTGACATGAACACTAAGCAATCGTTACCCTTAGCCTTCTATGTCTAGAATGACTCTCGTGGATGCCAATGAACACGAGTGTTCACAGATATCTGGAGTAAGGGGTGAGGGTACGTATTAGGAAGCTCTTTTGATCGAACACCTAATCCCGCCCGCCTCGATAGCGGCCTCTACTAATGATTAGGGAAGTTATCTATATTTGATATATCGTCGGCTATATGCATGCAATGCAACATCCAAGTTTTGATCCTAGCATGTGAGAATTTAACTAAGTCGGTTGACTCGTAATTAGCATACAATTGGATCGAAGTTGGAATTTAATGCTCAATTACATGTGAAAGCATTCAAGCAATAAAAGAAATACAATAAATTACAATAATGAAAATTACAATAATTACATTGGAATAGGCGATTTATGTCGAAAATACCTTTAAAACGGATAATTTGAGAAAAAGGGGATAAAAGAATAAATCAACGAACAAGACAGAAGGTGATAATACGATTAATAGTTAGTTAATACGTAAACTAATTAAACTAGGTCAAGGCAGAAACGGAGTTCAGGGACAAAGCTCAGCCAGGAACAGGCGCAGCAGAGTTGCGTCTTTTGGAATAGGCGCAGCAGACGCTGCGTCTGTTCCTTGGCTCAGTTCTGGCTGTGAAGCCGTAATTGCAAGCCGTTAATGTCGATTGGTGATTTTAATGATTAATTGATGATATTTACTCGGATGAAAGTGATTAACAAGTTATTTAACACATGAATAGGTCATAAAAACAGTAGAACATGAACGAGACGCAAACGGATTATGAAACAATGATAGAAGTGATAAATATTAATGAGTCCTCTATTGAAATCAATTAACTAACATTAGATACAACGGATTAATGACGAACATGCGATGAATACGACAAAAGACGGATTAAACTATATCAAGGACGAATTCCAGAAACCCAATATGAACAAATTGAATCTCTACAACCCGGAATTGAATTCAATGACGAAAACCCGCAAATATTGGATTATTAGGGATTTAAGTCGGATTTATGACAAATTAAACATGAACATGATGATGATTATAATACATGTGGAATTATTATGATACTGCGATGAAGAATTAACAGACGAAGCAAGCAAAAGAAAGATTTGAATACGAATTACAGAGGACAAACGAAGAAGAAAGGAAGCGAGAATCGCGGCCCTCACGAAGAGGCGCGGCGGAATCGCGCTCCTTCAAGAGGCGCAGCAGCGATTCCACGCTGCGTCCTTTCTCAACTGTTATCTACTGGAAATCCGCAAAAACAGGTTTTAACAAAGGGTTTTAGAAATCGATTTTAACGGTATTTTCGACATAAATCTTACAATTGATGATACGAAAAGTAAAATACAATAAATAAATAAAGATTATACACCCTCAGACTTACATGTTGACGAAACGAGAAGAACTAAGATATCGATTAGTGATGCTCGACGCGAATGCAAAGAAAGTGCCCTCGTAAGAGGAAAACGATTGATTAATTAGGTTGATTAAGTGTAGTTGGTCAAATTGGTCGGTCATGCAACGGAGAGGCTGGTACCCGGAAAGATCCGAGCTTACGTGGTCGAAAGTTCAAGCACGTAGGCGCCAATAAGTAAGAACAAAGTCTAGAATGCAAAGGGAGAAGAGAAGGGCGGACACTCGCGTGAGAAATATGAGGAGCGAAGGCTCCTATTTATACTAATCACGTGAAGGAACTAGGGTTTCGGAGACTCTTTGGAAGTGAATCTCGGAAAGATATGAAAAAGATACGTGAAACATGAAGAAAAGGGCCTGGGAAGAGGCGCAGCAGCCACTGCGTCTCTTGGAAGAGGCGCAGCGCCTGCTGCGTCTGTTCCCAGGAGGTTTCCTCCTGCTGAAGAAAGATTTCCGCGTTTGAGTTATGGTAGGACGGAAATAATTCGACTTCGGGATATTATTTGACAAAAGATAAAATTTATGAAATATGGAATAGAAATATTCGGAACATTCCAGAACATTCTGACTCGGGATTTAACAGTTATCAGGAAATGGAGACGGTTTTTGACCCGGACTCCGAATGTACTCTAATTACTGCCAAAACGACCGTATCGGTACGTAGATGACAACCGTGAGGTAGACATTTAATATTTGAGCAATATCTTGACGATAATCTTACGAACTGTCACAAATCGTTCCGCGTATCAAACATGCGGCCCAATCATCACCGGGTGGTTTGCGGGAGGTGCAGAAATGAGGTATCTACAGAGCCCCCACTTTGACTGAGGCTTGGACAAGGCGAAAGTCAAATTATAGCCATCAGTCAATCGAAGATTACAACCTTGACGACTATGGCGACGCAAGGCGGCTCAAGGGTCTCCGAACCAAGGACCATCGTCGTGGGAACATTTTAGAGTCTGTCGACTATCGGGGAGGGTCGTTTAAAGTCCATTAGACTACGTAAGGAGGCTCGCCAGCCATAAGAAGAGACCATACCTGAGACTTCTTCTCGAGATGCTTCCGGAGTTGCGTAGGAGCTAAGGGTAAGACCTAAAAGATATATAGAGGTTGTCTAGGGCGTGGGACCCTAAAGGAAAGCACCGACGGGAGTGAGGCCAAAAGTAAGTTCAACTTAAGGGGTAACTAAGTTTGGGTTTAGGAACTCTATCGGTTTGGGGAACTTCTGGAGAATGACCCCTTTGCCGAACTCCGCGGGGAACAAGAAATATTGAAAGCAGCAGGACGTCGGTAGAAACTGCTGGGGAATCTGCTTGCGTCGGTCTCAAGCGAACTCTGGCAAAACTTGAGGTTGAATCTGCTTGCGTCGGTCTCAAGCGAACTCTTGCTGGGGAATATATTGACGATTAGGAACATCTTGATCGTCATGGGAGAAATCTTGAGTGAGCAAGATCTTTATGCAAAATACTACTCATACTGGATATAAGGATTTGAGCAATACTTTGCAAAATATCATTGCTACTGGGAAAATGAATAATAATATGCAACAGTCCATCTGCTGGTGATAAAAATGCGGGCCGGAACGAAAGAAAATCGTCGAACGGACCAAGAGATTAAAATAGCATCGTGGAAGAGGCGCACCAAAGATGGGCCCACAAATAACGAACTTATAACGAATTTTTGAAAATCCGTATGGAGGAACAAAAGGAAGAGGCGCAAAGAAGAGCTGCGTCTCTTGGAAGAGGCGCAGCCGCCGCTGCGTCTTTTCCCCAATTTGGCTTTCTGCGTAAAAACGCGAAATCGGAGGGATTGTGTTCATTTGCATTCGAAACATAAATCACTCATTTCTCTCTCAAATCTTCACCATTTCCGCCAAGGTTTGATTCAAAAGCTTGCTTTAAACATGACTAATCGAGGTATGTGTCTTAATCTTGCATTAATCGTCTACATTTGTTGAATTTTGAGCCGCGAACTTTAGGGTTTTCGACCCTTTTGATCGAAAATTTGGGGCTTTTCCCCCAAATGGATTTGCCTTGCCAAATTGATGTTAGAAATGGATAGTAGGTGATGTTAGGAACATAACCATGTATTTGTTTCGAATTTTCATCAAGTGTTGAGTCTCTGAGTGAGAGTTTGAGACGGTTTTGCAGCTAACCCGTAAATTGCTTCGAAAATAGCCTTAGGGTTGCCCCTTTGCGATGAAATTTGGTATTTGGGATCCTTGAATGATGGGTAAAATTCCTACCATCTCGGAATTTTGGTTTGTGACAACTTTTTCAGGACACTTTTCTAGGGCATAAACGTCGTTATAGCGAAATGCTGCCGAATTTTTGACTCGAACCTGGAACTAGGCTTCGAACTGGACTTGACTTGACCCAATTTATCACATGAGTGATCGGGTTGATGGGAACGTGGCCAAAGATGGCAAGGAAAGAGCGATTTCAGGGCTTTGAAGGCTCGAAAACTCTTTAACAAAGGCTTGTCGTCGTGTGACGCGGCCTGAATTTTGCTTTAACGTTGCAGGTGATGAGGCTTCTACTTCTGGGAGAGCTCCGATGGAGATCGACGCCGCCACTGTCGAGGGGGCTTTGGAGCAGGCCTTCACCGCTGCGGTGATGGTTGCTGAGTTTCACGAGGAGGAGGCCGTCGAGGAGGAGGAGATCCCGAGACGGGCCAACGTCGGACGAGGAGGTCGTCAGCTGAGGGGAGCTCCTGCGTGGGCTGAGACTTGGGAGAGTAGGCACCTTGTGTGGGCTGCAGAAGGTCACCTGTCCTACAGGACGGTGAAGAGCTTGGTAAATAGGAATTCACTTACTCAATACCCATCCTCTTTCATTCTTTGTCCAAATTTTCTTTCAAATTTCATTCAAAACTAAAGATAGCTTTTGTTTCAAATCATAATAGGAGGCCGGGAACATTAGGTCGTTCTCGGGTTACACGACGGCGATGGAGCACTACGAGCGGCTGTCGGCGGAGGAGAGGGCCATGATCGAGCGTGGAGCGTTCGGTCCTCTGGTTCAGGTCTGGAGGGATATCGTGAAGAGGAAGTTGCGGGCTAACCTTAGCCTGGTCCGCGCTTTCTTGGATCGATTCTGGGATACGACTTCCACGTTTCACATGCCTTTTGGTGAGGTGGGAGTCACTTTGGAGGATTACGGCATGATTTCTCGTGCAGGTGCGGGATCGAGGAGATGGTGTGGCGGAGACGCGCCATGAGGGCGGACTCGGCCGAGGCGAGGAGGTTGATCGGCCGGAACTTGTCGCCGAAGGTCATTCTGATCTTGGGTTTGGTACCCGTTCTTACGTTCGAGACTACTTCGCGGGAAGACCCCTGCGCGCCGGTGACGATTGACGGGAGGGAGACAGCTCCTCCTTGTACAGCTGAGCAGAGGGCTCGTCTGTGGCTTTGGTGGTTCCTGTCTTCGATTTACCTCGGAGACAAGGGCGAGAGGCTGTCGACGAAGCTTCTTCCTTTTCTTTCTGACCTGAGTTCCATAGGGCGTTGGGATTGGGTCACTGCTGGTTTTGCGGTCCTCATCCGCTTCATGAGGGCCATGGTTCATCCGGAGTTGATGGAGAAGGGGACTTCTCCAGGTGCTGTCGGACCTGGACTACTGTTGGAGGTATGAACCTTTAGACCAAAGTAAATTCCTTTCTTTATCAAACTACGAAAGATCGTTGCTGATTATTCTGTTTTACAGGCGTGGGTGTACTCTTACTTCCCGAGTCTCGCGCCCAAGAGGACGGAGCCGCTGGAGAGGGCCTATCCCGTGGTGAGGGATTGGGTGATGTGCCGGACGAAGAGCAAGCGTTCTTCTCACAATGTCTACCGGCGGGATGTGAACGCCCTTCAGCTGAGCAACGTGAGTATCCCATTCGTACTTATTTATACTTCTTATACTTTGCCTTTAATTGATCATAGGAATGATCTTTGCCTTTATATTGTCGCGGTGGGTGCCCAGACCTTGGGCGGAGTACGCTGGAGCGCCTCCTTTTGTCGCCGAGGTCCTTCGACCTAGGAGCCCGAGTCGGCTCATCGTTGAGGACGTCGATGGGTCCCGTGTGGTACTTGGCGAGCGGTTGGCTCGTCGGTGCTCTCGGGATGCGTTGACGGTTCCGTCGATCCTCCCGGACGATGTTTAGGAGCCTTCGAGGCCGAGAGGGAGGCGGACTTGGCTGGTGCCAGTGGCGACGACCTTCTTCTCCCTGGCGAGGACTACTCGGCGTTCCTTTACGGGAGGTTAGCGTACTGGCCGGTAGTGGTGAGTATCTTTTACTTTTTTCCTGATTTGATTTTGAGAATTGCGATGAAAGATCATCGATTAATGAGAGCTATTTGTCCTTGTAGGAGGTCGAGGCGGCGGGCATCGAGCCCCCAGAGTACCCCGAGACCCTCGAGTACACTGACGCGACCGGGAGGACGACGATCTCCGAGCTGCGTGACTTTGACGTAGCTGTGACGGATGCTGGCTTAGGCGACTGGCAGCATCTGATTTGGAGGGTGAGCCTCTAACTTGTATAACTTTCGTGTAGGAACACATTTGATTGAGTTTGTTCAATTTGTTGAGAATTTCTTTTGATAATGCAGGTCGCGCCGTCCCGATTCGTGGCACTATGGAGGGTGGCCAACCGGCTGCGAGCTACTGCCATTGAGGCACTCGTCGGTGGTCGAGGTCGCCAGGTATGAACCTTACGCCTACTTCTTCCTTTTTTGATGATTTTTATTTGCTTGAATTGATTGACATGAGCCAATTTGTTGCTGTATACAGGGTGACCGCGAGCTGGAGCGAGAGTTGACCCAGTCTCGGGAGGAGACCGCTCGCGTGTTGAGGGACCTCGAGGTTCGGGATGCCGAGATCGCTGCTCTTGTGGCGAGAGTTGCCGAGTTGGTGGGCGCCCAGCAGTAGTCTTGTGCAGTTTTGTAGACTTGTACATTTGGACATCTGATTTTGAACATTTTTGGACTTTGTTTGGGGCGCAAGCCCCCAGTTTGCTTGGACTTTTGAACTTCGTTCGGGGCGCAAGCCCCCAGTTTGCTTGTACATTTTGCTCTGTTTGGTGTATATATGACGGCCTGAGTGCCTTTGCTGCTGGGTTGTGTTGCTTGTGTCTGCAGGTTAGTTCTTGAACAGGTTTGGTAGACAACGGTTTACGCCGTCATGCTGCCGAAATTTACATAGAAATCACACAAAACATACATTTTATATACATATGGCCTTAATTAGCGCAAAATGAGACTCAAAAGATCACAAAAGTGCAAAAAATTTGCCGGAAATGACCGGACGGTAGGGAGGGTTACCCCCTAAAAAAAGAAAAAAAAAAGAAATCTATAAGTTTAGAAAATGAAATTAAATAATAGAAATCAATATACACAAGCCAAAATTAAAGTGAAAATTATGTTTAAAAAGAAATATGCGAATGTGATATAATGGCAGAAATGTCGATGTTGCCTTGAAATGCGTGCCCGCGAATCTAGGAAGTCTGAAACATGGTAAACTTCTCGTATTTACCAAAATAAAACCCCGCAGAAATAGGAAATCATGCGTTATAGAATTAGGAAAGATCCAACGCGAAATCACGAAGTGAGACCGGGAAGAGGCGCAGAAGATGAGTCTGCGTCCCTTTGAAGAGGCGCAAAGAGCGCCGCGCTGTTCCCAAGCCGGTCCGTTCTCGCGGATTTTTGGAAACAAAGAGTTAGTATAAATAGAAGCGTCGACGAAGCTTAAATTCACACAAATCTTTCGTCTCTTCTTCGTCTATTCACATAAAACTCCCAAAATAAATCTTCAAAAAGAGAATTGTCATCATGAATACTTTGGAGATCCGTTTGAAGGAATGGACCAATGAATTTTCAAATATGGAGAAGCATGACATGGGTGCTTATAACCTTGGGTCTTTATTGAGTTTGAAACTCATTAAGGTTGTGAAACCGTTCTTGGATGCTTGCCTTGACTATTGGGACCCGAATTATCATGTTTTCGCGTTCCCGGAGGTGACATTTGCCCATTTCTGAAGAAATTGTCGCTATTGGTGGGTGGGACCCCGAACATTTACCTGCCATTCCGTCCACTTCACAAGGGTATAAGAGCAAATTCGAGACTTGCTTGACCGACTAGACTCGAGGTGGACCGTTTAGTTACCCCGAAAGGCGTGAGAATGTTGGACTTTGTAGACCGATTCATCAACAGGGCCGACCCTACTGTTTCTCATGTTGCTAGGAGGAGGGCATTTGGCTTTTGTTTGCTGCACGTGTATGTCTTCCAAGGACACGTTGATGAAGATTTGAGAGGTGATCCCCGTCTTTTGGGTCTTATTGAGCAAATGGAGTCACAGAGCCCACTTGCTTATGCTTAGGGGAGATTATTTTGGGTTTGGATAATAGGAAATCCAACCGCGATTTGCCGTTCTTGGGGAGTCCCGTCATTTTGCAGGTAAAAGACATCTTCTTTTTTTTTTTTTTTTTTTTTTTTTTTTTTTTTTTTTTTTTCGATGTCTAATGCCTGCTCTTGGTAGGTTTGGCTTATGGAACGGCTCCGATTGATCGAGCCCCCAGTTCATGCACTTTCCTATCATGCTCGTTCGATTGCGATGAGGACGCGGTTGTACATGGTGGACTTTACCCGGGTCTGTGACTATTGGAAGAACAAGCTGAAGAATGATGATGGTCCGCTAATTAGGTGGGTTGTACCGTGGTGGCACCTCAAGTCTGTCACTGGAGTATCTTCTTTGGATCCCACTAGGTCCGTGCGCATTCCGGGATTGGAGTTTATGGTATGCATCTTTCCGGAAAGACTGATGAGGCAAGTTGGGCTGAAGCAGACGATCCCTAGGCTTGATACCGTCCTGCAGACTGCTATGACACTTACTACAGAAAGCCGAAGAGAGTGGGCTAGTAAATGGGCCCAAAGAAACATGTGGTTCTTGAGCTTCTCCGCCAATGCTTTGTGGGTGTCGGATTCTTATCTGAGGTGGAGAAAGGCTGCAACTCCGGAAGAGCGCGAGAGACTGAGGAAACGCGAGCCTGTTGACTACAAGGTGCGCGAGGGAGAGAAAGAGAAGGAGAAGCATCTGACAGAGGGAGAAAAAAGTCGGGTTTCAGTCGTTCATCCTTCGAAGAAATCAAAGACTACTCCTGTCGCGGAAATGGTGGTTGGCAAGAATGGCAGAGTTAGGCCTCGAGAAAGACCGTTGGTGATTAGGTCTGAAGTGGTGCAAGAGCGCCCGGCTCGAGGTCGTGACAAGAAATATGACAAGAATGACAAGGGCAAGGGGAAGATGGAGGAATAGCCCGAATCTTTATTTATTATTTGATTATTATTATTATTGTTGTTGTAATAAAAAGGAGGGATTTTTAGAATCCTAGCCTATTCTATTTTTATTATGTAACGTACTACTATTATTTATGAAACGAATGAAATAAAAGGTCAAATGGTCATGCAACCGTTAAGATTTTCTACTTTATTATTCTTGTTGAATTTCAAATGCAATGCAAATGTCCTTCTATTTACATTTTAGATATAATGGGTTGAATCCCGTGAAGGATTGCCTACGTATTCACTTGAAAAGCGAAATCAAACCCTTGCGCGTAGTTCGAGTAAATGTAAAAGAATAATTGTTCGAAGCAAGAGCTTGTAATGAACATAGAAAATAAGCATGAGCTTTTGCTTGTTCTCAAGGTGCGAATTTAGTTTATTTGATGATATGAGGATGACAATCTTGTCAAAGATGCAAGAGCACAGTGACATTTGGGCTTATTTCAGCTTGGCCAGGGGTGTAGATACCCGTATCCGTCGATATTGGAATTTATAGAGAACCCGACAAACACCCGATGATGATAGGACACATGTATTTATTTAGTTGTCATTGTCATTATTTGGGTTCGTTTTACGATGTAGAATGAGCATTGTCGACGGAGTATTTTAATTTAAATGATATTTAAATTAAAGCCTTTTTTTAAGGTGATTTCAATTTATTTTATTTTGTTTTGAATTTATTTTCTTGAGTTTATTTTATTGAAAATAAAATAAATATTTGATTTGAAAAATCATTTTATGAGTATATTTGATTTGAAAAATCATTTATTTTAATGTGTTAATTGATTTGAAAAATCGAGAAAAACTCGTTTCAACCACGCGTTTTGGAGCGCGATTTTAGCTCGGTTTTTAAGCCCGTTTTCTTTACGAATTGGCACGAATCTCGAGTACATTAATCAACCTAGACCAATACCCATCCACCCTTGTTCGAACCCCCTAACCACGGCCCAAATTCTCGTCCAAAACAGGCCCCAAACAGCCCGCCCTAAACCGAGCAGCCCCCCTGTTTTGGCAGCTCAATCCCGAGCCCAAACCCGCTCCAAATACCACCAAGACCCGTACCCATTAACCCTAACCCATACCCTAGTATCCTACCCATATTATCCTAGATTAATCACCAAGAAAACCCCCCTCAAACCCTCACAAAAACGGCTGGACAGCAGCCATACGGGATGAAGCCCGATTGCCCTTCCCTCTCTTTTAACCTATTTTAACTCCTTATAAATACCACCCCTTCACTATACATTCATTACTCTAAGTTCTACATACATCCTACCATCACCCACAAGCTTTAAACCTCAGAAACAAACCCTAATTGCCTCCCAAAAACCCTAAACAAAACCGACACACAAACTGAAACTGTTTGTGTGTCCTCTTCGAAAACCCACTCGTTCCTCCATCAAACCTTCATAAAAACTCGAGTTTCTTGTTCCTAATTAACCACATAACATCCATCTACACATTAGACAAAGATTTACGAGCCAAATTGCCCTTGAGAGTACACGAAATCCCTCGAAAAACAGAGTGAAATAACACTCTGTTTTCGCGGTTTATTCTTGTCTTTCCAGTTCTGTTTGTGCTCGTTTTTCGTGCCCAATAACCCAAAACGAGCAGGGGTTGCTTTAATATTCCTGTTCTCCTCTCTTTCTAGTTTTCAAAACATCTTTCAAATCGAATTTTCGTCGTGAAACGAGGGAGATATCATCGTTTGAAAATCGCTGTCCAGAAAGTTTCCAAAACGCGTGTTTGCTTTATTCTTCGTCGACGACGGCCTCTCGAGATAAAATCTACCATCGATTACGACCCAAGACGGTGTCAACGATACATGTAGGTTGAGGGTGCATCAAATCCTCCTCTTCTCCCTTTTGTTTCGTTTGTTTTATGCTCGTTTTTTATTGTCTTGTTTTTGTTTGTTTTTTCGTTTGTTTATCGATTGTTTTAAATTAACTATGAAACTAGTTAGTCCGAGTATGAGTTAAAGTACCACCATGAACACCCGCGTTGACTTGAGATGGGAAAAGAAACCGCTACATCAGTCGGTCGTACACCCCCGTCTCATTTACATATCCTCGTGTTCAAGGTAGGGCATAAATAAAACGATTGTCTAACTTCGCTCTTCGCTTTCGACCCCCTTATTGTTTCGGCCAAATCGACATACCCTAGGACCCGTTGTATGTTAGTTTAACCTCTGATTGTTAACCTATGACGTATTTAGATGACATTAAATTAATTTAATAACCTAATTAGACATATTAGGGTGCATCAACATAGCTTTAAAAATCAACTAACAATTCTGTAAATAATTGAACGCATCTTTCTTTTTCACCTAATTTCTCGCTAGTATAAGAGTGCGTGATTAGCACCTTCTTATTAACACTCGATGAGTTAACTTAATTTGCAAACTTGACCTAATTCAACCCCCCTTTGGACCGTGTAGAATATTCGACTTTAAGCGAAGCTTTCTGACCTTTTTTTATCATCGTTTTCTAATGTATCTCCCGTATCGCTTTGCAAATCCTTCTAACTAATGAAACCGACCTAGGAATTAGGGTAGCCGTGTCTGGGGGCCGTGGCTTTAGGCCGTGGGGTTGGCCACGTCTTTCCTTGTCTCGCTTGTTTTATACCTTTTGTTCTTTGTCGTTTGTTAGCTTGTAATTTATCGTTTGTTTATCGAGTTGTAATTTTCGAGTTTGTTTTACTTCTTTTGAGTCAAAACCTCTTCAAAAAACCTTGGTCTTGTTTGGTTAGACGGTTGTTCCCCAATGCTTGTAGGAGCGTAGTAAACCGCATGTTGTCTAAAGCAACATGGCCCGGTTTATGCTAATGCATGCTTTGGTGCGTAGCCCTATGTCTAATTCGATGAGATTAAGCGCGAGCACGCATTACGAGGAGTGACCCAAGGCCGTGGGTCATGTGAGCCGTGGGCCACCCCTCATGTGCACGGTTTTCTAGGCCAAACGGCCGTGTGTGGTGTCATGTATTGCGTTGTATGTAGCAATTGTATTTAGATCGAGTTGTATCTTTAATTTGTTGTTGTGTCGGCATGAAATGCCTGGTTTGTAATAGGTAGATCCCAACGGCTCCCCCATTCCCCATCAAGCCTTGTTTGTTTCGTTTGAATGTTGTTAGATTAATCAACCCACATGCTAAATTACAACTTTGACAAAGTTAGTTTAGTTGCATCTAAAACGACATAGAAATTGTTGTCACATGATAGGGTTAAAACGACGTTTGCATATCATACATCGTAGTAGCTATGACCTTGTTTGAAATCCGACACTTGACTTAGTAGAGGCCGTTATTGACGGGCGGGGTTGGGTGTCCTTATGGGCTTCCCAACACGTACCCTCACCCCTTACTCAAGATCTATGGTTTGTGGATCCGTCTAAATACCATTGGATTACGAGAGTCATTCAAATCGAGTGATATAGGGTACAAGTCTTTATCTTTAATCACTCGTAGTCGATTAGCTTTATGCTTTTCGATGAAAGGTGTAAAGTTGACTTGAACGGTTCCAAGTTCCCAAAAAACTTGGTGGCGACTCTAATATGTCTTAATTCGATTCGAAAGAACCTCGAGTCGATTATGCCTAGTGTGGATCCCGCGGACGCAGTTCCCGAGGGCCTTGTCCACAAGGGGCCGTTTATTTAGTGCCACAAGAGCGACACATGGGTTTACGCGAGGCGCGTGTTTGTTCCTACTCTAGGCATAGTACCGTTTCAGTTGGTCAAGGTTTGTGGGGTTTGAAAACTCATTCCCGTCTAAGTCTGTGATTCTAACCGCACCCCCTGGGAGTATGGATTTGACTAGAAATGGTCCGGCCCAATTAGGTTTGAATTTCCCCCTTGGGTCGACAGGTAAAAGAGCTCTAACCGATTTGAGTACTAGGTCTCCTTCTTTGATGTTTCTTGGCCTAACCCTTTTGTTGAAAGCTCGTTTGATACGTGCTTGATATGTTTGGACATTATGTAAGGCGCGCAGCCTACGCTCATCCAGGAGGATGAGTTCTTCATACCTATCCCTCTTCCAATCGGCCTCCGGGATTTGACTTTCTAGTAGAATACGCAGGGATGGTATTTCTAGCTCGACTGGTTGTACGGCTTCCATGCCGTAGGTCAAATAGAAAGGAGTAGCCCCGGTGGGCGTCCCGACGATGTACGATATCCCCATAAAGCAAAGGGTATTTTGCTTGGCCAATCTCTGTAGTTGTCGATCATTTTCTTGAGAATCGTGACAACATTCTTGTTTGCCGCCTCTACCGCGCCGTTAGTCTGTGGTCTATAGGGCGAAGAGTGGTGATGCTTAATCTTGTATTTAGCTAGCAATTGCTCGGTTTCAGCTTGAAAGTGCGACCTATTATCGCTAATGATCTCATGTGGGCAGCCGTATCGACAGATAATGTTGTTTTGTATGAACCTTGCCATATTTTTGGCTGTAAGACCAGTGTAGGAAGCCGCTTCTACCCATTTGGTAAAATAGTCAATTGCCACTAGGATGAAACAGTGACCTCCTGTTCCGGCTAGGGTTATCTTCCCGATTATGTCAATTCCCCATGCAGAAAATGGCCAAGGAGATGTCATCGTGTAGAGTAATGAAGGAGGGACATGTTGTACATTCCCGAAGATTTGACAATTGTGGCAATGTCTCACGCATTTGATGCAATCGGATTACATTGTGGTCCAATAATATCCCAAACGTGTGATTTTCTTTGCCATCATGGGCCCACTCATGTGAGGACCGCATTCTCCGTCGTGGACTTCTTCCATCACCTTCCGTGCCTGTGAATGATCAAGGCAACGCAGCACTACACCAAGAGGTGTTCTTTTGTATAATTCTCCTTGCATCAGGATGTATTGAGAAGCTAGTAGGCGTATAGCGCGTTGTCCCCTCTTGTCCATATCCGGTGGATAGGTACCATTAAGCTTAAAATTCAGGATTGCTTGGAACCAGGGTTCCTGCGCGATTTCCTCTTCGTCGGTGATTTGGTGGACATAAGCCGGCTCTGACCGTCGTTCGATGCACAAAGGCATTTCCATCATGTGATCTGGCATGTTTATCAAAGATGCAAGTTTCGCAAGAGCGTCCGCAAATTGATTTTCCTCCCGAGGTAGGTGTAGGTATGTTACGTGATCAAAGAATTGGGCGACTTGGTCTATCCTAGCCTGATAGGGTGCGAGGCTTTCACTTCGGATTTTCCAAGATCCTGTAACTTGGTTGATGATCAGCGATGAATCCCTATGTACTCGGAGGTTTTTAATGCCTAAGGCTACTGCCGCTTGTAGTCCAATGAGACAAGCTTCATATTCTGCAGCGTTATTTGTCACCTCGAAGTCGAGTTTGACAGCAATCGGTGTATGCTCACCTTCAGGAGAAATGAGCAACACTCCTATTCCGAATCCTCTTAAGTTTGATGCTCCATCAAAGTATAGATCCCAGGAGTCTATATCAGTTTGAAGTATATCCTCGTCGGGAAATGACCAAGTATCTATGGTTTGCGCGTCATTGATAGGATTTTCTGCGAAGAATTTGGCGACGGCGCGACCTTTTATGACTTTCAGCGGCACATATTTAAGGTCGAATTCTTAGAGCATCAGAGTCCATCTTGCCAGACGTCCGTTGAGGACGGGTTTCTCGAAGAGGTATTTGACTGGATCCATTTTGGAGTATATCTTGACGGAGTAGCTAAGCATGTAGTGACGTAGCTTCTTCGTTGCCCACACAAGAGCGAGGCATGTCTTTTCGAGTTTTGAGTATTTGCACTCATATTCCAAGAACTTCTTACTTAGATAGTAAATAGCTCTCTCTTCACTTCCTACAGTTTGAGCCAGCATGGCACCCATGGCGGTTTCAGTTACTGTGAGATATAAACCAAGAGGTTGATCTTGTTGTGGCGGCATGAGCACTGGTGGTTTGGCCAATATCTCCTTGATTCGGTCAAACACCTTTTGACAATCATCATCCCACATGGTGTGGTCTGTTTTCTTGAGTTTCTTGAAGATAGGCTCACAAATCATCGTAAGTTTCGATATGAATCGACTTATGTACTGTACTTTTCCCAGGAATTCTCTGACTTCTTTTTCTGTTTGAGGTTGTGGCATTTCGATCAGAGCTTTGATTTTAGAAGGATCTATTTCTATACCGCGTTGGCTAACAACGTATCCTAGGAGTTTCCCAGATGTTACCCCAAATGTGCATTTCTGGGGGTTGAGTCTCATGTTGTACTTTCGTAGCCTTGCGAAGAACTTGCGAAGGTTCGCAATATGTCCCTCTCTTTCCTTGGATTTGACGATCATGTCATCTACGTATACCTCCACTTCTTTGTGCATCATGTCGTGTAGGAGTGTAGTTGCGGTGCATTGGTATGTAGCTCCGGCGTTGATCAATCCGAACGGCATTACCGTATAGCAATATGTTCCCCATTGGGTGACGAATGCGGTCTTGTGCATATCTTCCATGGCCATCTTGATTTGGTTATAACCCGCATATCCATCCATGAAAGATAGTAATGCGTGGTCTGCAGTATTGTCCACTAATATAGCAATGTGAGGTAGAGGAAAGTCATCTTTTGGACTCGCTTTGTTCAAGTCCCTAAAGTCAACACAAACACGCCCATCCTTTTTGGGTACGGGTACTATGTTAGCTACCCAGTCAGAATACTCGGAAACTTTGATGAACCCGGCTTTGAATTGCTTGTCAACTTCTTCCTTAATCTTTAGAGCCCATTCTGTTCTCATTCGTCGAAGCTTCATTTCACGGTTTTGAAACCTGGCTTAATCGGAATCCTATGTTCGGCGATATCCCTGTCGATCCCTGGCATGTCTTTGTAGGACCAAGCGAAAACGTCTTTGAATTCATTTAGGAGGTCTATGAAATCGGCCCTTTCGGTTGAGCTCAAGGTAGTCCCTATCCTAAGTTCTTTGGGTTCTAGTTCGGTTCCTACATTGATGGGTTCGGTATCCTCTATTACCGGTCCCCCTTACCCTTCCTGTAGTATTTCTTTGGCTACGTAGGGACGTATTTCGATTGAGTCTGGGTCTTGGTCATCCTCAGTATCATCGTAAACAGAATTGCACTCAAGATAACGCAAAGAGTAACGAACCGATTTATTCATATTAAGATTTGAGTAAAGTTGAAACAAAGAAGCCAACCGATCCATGGTCGGTGGCGGCAAAGGGACGATAATGGGGCATTTCCCGAACTACTGTGACTACTCGAGGCTAAGCTAGGAGAAACGAAGGGAGTGGGGATGACGACAGGAATAGACTCTCTAATGACTTCTCTAGACTCCGACTCCGACTCCGACTCCGACTCGAACTCGTCGTCTTCTGGTTCTCCTTTGAACATCTCTCCTTCTCCAGTGGTGAGCTTGAAGAGTCTTCCTTGGTTGTTGGTCCATTTGATCGATTTTCTCCATCCTTTCTACTGTTTCGTGTCAGTTTCTGTGATCAACGCGGTGGGGTTGAAGCGATCGTCCTGAAGTATCATAGTAATGATCTCATCCTGCGCAGCCCTAACGAATCGGTCTTCTCCAAACAATAGGCTAAAAGCTTGTTTGTCTAAGCAAGGTGCTTGACGGGTTTTGACGGTAGGAACCGTTTCTGGAGGAATGAAGTAGCAATCGTGAAAGATCTCGATTCCGGCTAACTTCCTCTCAAGATAATGCCAAGGTTCGGGAAATCCATTAAAGAGTTCTGAACTTCCTTCTTGAACAAAGTACCCATTTAAAGTGGGGAGATATGGCCTCATTTGGACTCCCACGTGCTTGCGATTTTGGACTTGGGCTAGCATTTCGAGAACTTCCTCTTTTGTGGGTTTGTATCCTAGTCCAAGTGGTATCCTCGTTGAGTTGCCTTCCTTATATGGTGCGAAGGTATTCTTCCGAATAGGGTTCAAAGGCATTCCAGGGAAGAATCCCTGGGATTTGAGTATGTGGTTGACCACCAAGTTGGAGTAGGGATTATAGTATAAGGGTGCCAATTCGCTTTCTATGACATTTACACTTTGGAAGCCCCCAAGTTCGTATACGGGATCCGCAAGGACTTGATTGTTTGATTGCTTCTCGATTATTGCCTTGATGGGTGACGAAGTGATCGTCACTACTTTGCCATTTAGTGGGATCTTGATCTTTTGATGAAGGGTGGATGTTACCGCTTTGGAAGCGTGAATCCAAGGCCTTCCCAGAAGTATGTTGAATGAAGCTTCGATGTCCACTATTTGGAAGTTAACCTTTCGTTCGATTGGTCCCGTGGCTATGGTTAGGTTAGCGAGTCCTACCACTTTTCGTCGTGTGCCATCATATGCACGCACACCTTGATTAGTGGGAGTCCAATCCGACTCTTTCATGCCTAGCTTGTATGCCGTTTTGAGGGGTATGACGTTGATTGCGGAGCCATCATCTACCAAGGTCATTGGCACATTCTTCTTTAGACAAATGACAGTGATGTATAGAGCAAGGTTGTGACTAGCGCCAAAAGGTGGCAAATCTTCGTCTGAGAAAGTAATAGGATTACTTAGCTTAGGTGATTCTTGGAAGACCAAGTTAACTACATCTTCGGGAGTGGAGTTATGTGCTACATTTAGCTTGGCCAAAGCTTGCAGTAAAGCTTGGCGATGTGGGAATGAGCTTGCTATTAATTGCCAGACTGAAAGATCAGCCTTGGTCTTCTGTAATTGCTTGAGCAAATGGTCAGTGGGGTCATCTTCGTTGTCATTTGGTGTGATGATGTTGGTTGAACCGTTTTGAGTAGTGTTTTGATATGGGCGACCCGAACGAGTTAGGTGGTCCACATCTTGGTCTTCACCATTTTGGACTATTTCTTTGACTAGGGAGTTCTCAATGAGGTATTCGTCCTCATCATCATCGGCCCAAACTCCATTGACTGCAGCTAGTTCCCTCATTCTCATGATATCACTTTCTAGTCGTATGATTTGATCGACTAGTTTATCAACCACGGTGACTACTTCTTGCATAGTGGCATTTTGAGAGAAGATCAATGGTACACGTTCTTTAGGTATTGCGTCGGGATTGCGTAAGGTTGTCACCATGCTTTCTAGTTCCCAAACTTGTCTATCTACACTCCTTCCCCATGTGATGAAGTCGGAAATGGTAGGGGAGATAGTAGAGTAGAGCCTTTCTTTCTCAATTGCATGAATTTCATTTTCAGTGGGAGAGATGAGGTGTGAGCAATCTAAGGTAGATTCATCACTTGTAATCACTAGAACTCCAAGAGGATTCTGAGTGTTGTTGGGTTTACCTCCTGGTGGTATTGGGAGTCGACCATCTTCAATCATATCTTGAAGCACGTGTTTCAACTTGAAGCATTTTTCTGTGTCGTGTCCTTTGCCCCTATGGTATTCACAGTATGAATTTTCATCCCAAAACTTGGACTTCCTTTCGGGTTCGGGAGTAGGTCCAATGGGTTGGAGTTTACCTTGCTTCATTAACCTTTTTAGAGCGTTGGAGTAAGTATCCCCAAGGTTTGTGAATTTTCTTGGTGGAGTAGTTTTCTTAGATGGCTCGAGAAGGTTAACTTCGTCGGTCTTGCTAGTAGAGCCGTATGAACGACTTGTGGACCCTTGATATCCTCGACCTACCGTTTTGGACAAGAGTCCTTTACGGATGTCGTCTTCGATCCTTGTTCCTAACACGGTCAAGTCCTTGAAAGTCTTGATGTTTTGATATCTCAAATGATTGGCATAGATGGGTTTGAGATTATCCACAAACTTTTCCACAAGAGTAGCCTCATCCGGGCGTTCAACTAGTTGAGTGATAGTCTTCCTCCACCTACTTAGGAAGTCGGTGAATCCTTCTTTGTTATTTTGGGTAAGAACCTCTAGAGTGCGCATGTTGACTTGGATCTCGGCATTATCCGCGTATTGCTTAGAGAACTCGATTGCGGCGTCTTCCCAAGTAGCGACTTTCTTGTGATCTAAAGTGTAGAACCATTGCTTCGGGATGGTGTCAAGAGATGAAGGAAAGATCCTTAAGAACATCTCGGGTTTGATGCCTTTGATAGACATGTAATCCTTGAAGGCACGGATGTGGTTCAAAGGGTTCTCATGTCCTTTGAACTTAGGGATATCCGTCATGTTAAAGTTAGTTGGCAATTTGGAATTGACGGCTTCATACTTACGGTTGTTTTCCCTATAAATGTCATCACCCTTAAGGTACATCAATTGCTCCTCTAGGTATTGGAGTCTTTTCTCAGCTGCAGTCATCCCCATGAGAGGATTCTCATCTCTAGATTCATCATCGGAATTACGTAGTACTTCACTTTCATGAGGAGGCAACCTTCCCTCAACGGAGAAGATACGGCCTTCGATAAGCTCAAGGCGGTCATATGTTTGTTCTTGGGTAATTTGCATTTGGGCTAGCGCGGCGAGGATTCGATGATTACTGTCTTGAAGGTGGTGGAGATTCGTTTCATCACTTGATCCGGGCATCTTGGAAACTGCATAAGAGATCGGCGACGAATCAAAACACGATCGACCATTCTATCACACTTGCTAAAAGAGGAAAGGTTTTGACTCGTGAAGTGGGCGTGTGCCACTTGTGTTGAGTGAGTTTTGAGGAAAGACAAGGTCTTTGAAAATGTGTGTCCTAATCAACTGTAGTGTAGTTGTAGGAGTGGACTCGAAGTGAGGTTTTGAAATGGGCTTGAGGCCCGAATTTTGACTTGACAAACGGACAGAGTTTTGACCGGATTTTGCGCTAATTGGAAGTCCTATTTCGAAATTCTTGTTTGAAAGAGGGTTTGGATTTTTGAAAATTTGTCATGGTTTTGTTTAGAAATGGTGATCACATAAGGTTTACACATTTATACAAGCATTATAACGGGATGCTGAGTGCATTTAAAAGGGTTTTGGTTTAAAGGGTGGGTTGCCATACCGAACCATCAAACCCGAAGTCTGTGGAGAGGCTCGTGCCAAACAAGAGTAAGGCCGATTCCTAGTCCATTTCCTCAAGTAGTGAAGGCCCTTGATACAAACAAGAGTAAGCATCATGGTATGGATGACGTCAATCGCTATCCATCCTTAGGCCCAAATAAGAATTAGGACCGTTTAGACGGGACGATTGGTCGAATGGGTTGGGTTGGGCCTAGGAAGGCCGAATAAACGATCTAGGAAGACCGAGTTATGACCGACAATTGTCTTGTACAAACTATTCCCTAACCTTGTTCAAGTTTCACCCTTGGCTACACGTAAGTGTATTATCCCCAGCGGAGTCGCCAAACTGTGGACAGCGGGCCGCCCACGGGGGCGCTTGGTGAGAAACGAAACAAGCGTTTGCATTTTGTATGGAGTCGCCACCAATTTTTATGGGAAATTGGAACCGTTCGAATACCTCGTGTCATGTCAAGATACAAAGTAGTGACATGAACACTAAGCAATCGTTACCCTTAGCCTTCTATGTCTAGAATGACTCTCGTGGATGCCAATGAACACGGGTGTTCACAGATATCTGGAGTAAGGGGTGAGGGTACGTATTAGGAAGCTCTTTTGATCGAACACCTAATCCCGCCCGCCTCGATAGCGGCCTCTACTAATGATTAGAGAAGTTATCTATACTTGATATATCGTCGGCTATATGCATGCAATGCAACATCCAAGGCAGAAACGGAGTTCAGGGACAGAGCTCAGCCAGGAACAGGCGCAGCAGAGCTGCGTCTTTTGGAATAGGCGCAGCAGACGCTGCGTCTGTTCCTTGGCTCAGTTCTGGCTGTGAAGCCGTAATTGCAAGCCGTTAATGTCGATTGGTGATTTTAATGATTAATTGATGATATTTACTCGGATGAAAGTGATTAACAAGTTATTTAACACATGAATAGGTCATAAAAACAGTAGAACATGAACGAGACGCAAACGGATTATGAAACAATGATAGAAGTGATAAATATTAATGAGTCCTGTATTGAAATCAATTAACTAACATTAGATACAACGGATTAATGACGAAAATGCGATAAATACGACAAAAGACGGATTAAACTATATCAAGGACGAATTCCAGAAACCCAATATGAACAAATTGAATCTCTACAACCCGGAATTGAATTCAATGACGAAAACCCGCAAATATTGGATTATTAGGGATTTAAGTCGGATTTATGACAAATTAAACATGAACATGATGATGATTATAATACATGTGGAATTATTATGATATCGATGAAGAATTAACAGAATGAAGCAAGCAAAAGAAAGATTTGAATACGAATTACAGAGACAAACGAAGAAGAAAGGAAGCGAGAAATCTGCGGCCCTCACGAAGAGGCGCAGCAGAATCGCGCTCCTTCAAGAGGCGCGGCGATTCTTTGCGTCCTTTCTCAATCATTATCTCTGAAAATCCGCAAAAACAGGTTTTAACAAAGGGTTTTAGAAATCGATTTTAACGGTATTTTCGACATAAATCTTACAATTGATGATACGAAAAGTAAAATACAATAAATAAATAAAGATTATACACCCTCAGACTTACATGTTGACGAAACGAGAAGAACTAAGATATCGATTAGTGATGCTCGACGCGAATGCAAAGAAAGTGCCCTCGTAAGAGGAAAACGATTGATTAATTAGGTTGATTAAGTGTAGTTGGTCAAATTGGTCGGTCATGCAACGGAGAGGCTGGTACCCGGAAAGATCCGAGCTTACGTGGTCGAAAGTTCAAGCACGTAGGCGCCAATAAGTAAGAACAAAATCTAAAATGCAAAGGGAGAAGAGAAGGGCGGACACTCGCGTGAGAAATATGAGGAGCGAAGGCTCCTATTTATACTAATCACGTGAAGGAACTAGGGTTTCGGAGACTCTTTGGAAGTGAATCTCGGAAAGATATGAAAAAGATACGTGAAACATGCAGAAAAGGGCCTGGGAAGAGGCGCAGCAGCCACTGCGTCTCTTGGAAGAGGCGCAGCGCCTGCTGCGTCTGTTCCCAGGAGGTTTCCTCCTGCTGAAGAAAGATTTCCGCGTTTGAGTTATGGTAGGACGGAAATAATTCCGACTTCGGGATATTATTTGCCAAAAGATAAAATTTATGAAATATGGAATAGAAATATTCGGAACATTCCAGAACATTCTGACTCGGGATTTAACAGTTATCAGGAAATGGAGACGGTTTTTGACCCGGACTCCGAATGTACTCTAATTACTGCCAAAACGACCGTATCGGTACGTAGATGACAACCGTGAGGTAGACATTTAATATTTGAGCAATCACTTGACGATAATCTTACGAACTGTCACAAATCGTTCCGCGTATCAAACATGCGGCCTAATCATCACCGGGTGGTTTGCGGGAGGTGTAGAAATGAGGTATCTACAAGTTGTCCACCTCAATTCTTTTTAAGAATAAGTTAGTGGAAACTTGATCCTTGTAACATTCTTAGTGTGTGTGTGTAGAGTTTAGGACGGAGTAGTCTTCAACTCTTTGGCAACCGGAGTAGGTTGCGAGTTGGCTTGTTCTAGAACGGAGTAGTTTTTGGACTTGTGTCACAACCGGAGTAGGTTGTTGTCTTTTTATTGTACGGGTTTTTAGTAGTCGGAGTAGATCACTAAAATAAATCAATAAAAAGTAGATTGGACGTAGGCACTTGAGTTTCTTGCCGAACCAATTCAAAAATCTCGTGTTTAATCTTCTTTGTTTTATTCTGCTGCTATTTATCTTCTTTGCTTTGCTTTGCTTAAACTTTCGAAGTAACAGTTCCAAATACTGTCACATTTGGTCTGCAGTCTGTACTCCATAAACTGAGACAAATAGCTACAGTTAGAACAGTTGTTACTTTCATACTTCAGCATTCATTTTAATACTCGTTTAATCTTGCATTATTATTCGAAGTATTCTCTCATCTCTTTTGTTCTTACAACTCACTTTAATTAATAAAGTTGAAGTTAAAATTTTTTTAAATAGTACCTAATTCACCCCCTCCCCCTCTTAGGTACTCGAATCCATAAACTCAACAATAGTTCAAGGGTCCATTTCCTCTCTATAGGTAACTCTTGTCGCACACCAATTCCTTGATAATCAGGGTGTCCCAGATAGCGGTTACCGGATGCAGGTGAAAGAACTTCATTTGGATGCATATGGTTATTATCCTGAACAAAGAAAGACATGCAAAAACAATATCAGATGTGTATACATGCAAAAGCACGAAGCCCTGAACAGATTGCGATTATTTCACTCTGCCCTTAGGAAATGAAGAGGCATCTAGGATCTACTTAATTGAATCGCTCGTTCATTAAAGATTCAATGCAGTAAATTCATAGAATTTATCAAACAGATGAACACTAGCAGCGATGTGTCAATGACTCAGACTCCTATGACTCCTCTATGATAAAGTGAACTAAATGGGGAAAGGAATTCCAGTTCTACCCCATTGACTCCCTCTGATAAAGCTTACCCCTGTTACTTAGCTTGTGCCCACAAACATGAACCGCCACCACCAAACCACCAACAAAACAGCCATCAAGCTCTACAACTAACCTCCCCCCCTTACAAATCTCGCTAGCACCACCTCAGCCTCCAGCAAAAACAACTATACTAACCTTCTTCATGCCATTCCCGAGAATCCCGACATTACCAGAACAACACCACGATAAAGGATGCCAGAGCGAGGATTGGGTTTAAAACAAAGACAGATCCAGTTGTATCTACAAGGGATGTTGAGTTCGACGATGTCATTGTTGAGAAAGTAAAGGCAAAGGAAGTCGACAACGATAATTAGGAGAAGAGTGCTTGATAGTTGGGTTTGGCAATGGTGGAGCGGTCTTTGATGTGAAAGATGAGCCTTTCTCCGGCCAAAACTATGGGGGAGCACCATCTCGATTAAATTAAAGGCGGGAATTCTGGGAAAGTGTAGGTAATTAGCTGGTGTTGGACCGTTAAGGGTACACAAACAGATGGTTGGTAAGCCTGGGTAGTTGATGATGGATAGGGGATGAGGTGGTGGTGTTCGGTCACCGGTATCATATATGAAGTGAGAGGTTGAAATTCTAGGAGTGTATAGGTTTTACTGATCTCATACTGGTCAGTTAATGGGTGGGTGTGATCTAGGGCTTAGTAAATCTAGCATTATTTCACATGTTTATTATATATTTAATTAGGCTGGTTCTTGAAAATTAACTTAATTTCGTAGGTATATAGTGGGTTGATTAATTTATTCATTAAACAAGGAGATGACATCCATGTAGTCATGGACTAAAGGAGAGCAAGAATATTAAGCTCTCAAATTATCAGGATCTAATATATGAAGAGAAGAAAAGTTAAGCTCGAGCAATACAATAATACACAAAAGGCACGCCAATTAAGATATAAACCAGCACAATTAAGTGAAACCAACTGAAAAACAAGGTCTCTTATAGTATACTTACGAAACTCTAGTAGATCAGGACATTAAGAATTTAAGACCCCAAAAAGAAATCTTAGACTCAGAACCATACCCTCACATGTTTAATAATAGGATTAATTCATAAGAATAATCCAAATTATTGGTCGCCTTCTCATAATAATCCAAACCATATTTTAACTCACAATAAAGCATACTATTACCTACCTCTTCTCGTAACAATCTGAGTAACCGGTTACTTGTTTAACCGGTTAACTTACCTCCATTTTTTTTATTTTTCTTTTCCAATTAATGGCGCCTCACTCACACCCTCCTCCCTCGTCATATCACCACCACCACAATCACCAAATCACTGCACATCAATCATCAAACCATGACCACAATCAGCCATTGACCCACTGACACTACCATCCTCATCAATCACATGATTAACGCCATCTGTCCCTTTATGCTATTTTAATCCTAATTTTCGATCCCTTTAAAAAAACAAAGTAAAAAGCTGTTCATATATGATTGATGATTTGGTAAACCATTGATGAACCAATATTGGGGATAAAAGCTCTCAAAAATGCCGATTAAGAAATGCTCTTTGTATAGTAAGGTTCTTTAATTGCTTTTATGGGCATTTGAAAATTGGGTTTCTTGAGTCTCTTTGTCGGTTTAAGCCGGGCAAAGGCATAGCATGGTCATTTGATGATGACGGCGCGGAATTAGGGGCCGAAGGTGGTGGTTAGATGGTGGTGGAGGCGTATTTGGGTGGTAGTGTAGTGGGCAGGTGAGGGTAGCAATTTATTTTAGCTTTCACATGTAGAATCGGAAACAAAAGTTAAAAAAAAAGCTAAAATAAATTAGTAGTGGGCAGTGGTACAACTCTTTGATTTCTGAAACTAAGCTTCTTTTGGCTTTGCTTTGATACCCTTCACCCAAAAATACAAGAATACTCCAGCAAGTCTAATTCTAGGAGAAATTTGGGGAAGAAAATGATGATTGAATGTAGGAGACGGTTGACATATTCGGTAGCAGTGCACAGATCAACATACAATTTGCTAAGAAATGGATGAGGAAATATGGTGGCGGTTGTGCTTTTTTGGGGGGGAGGCAGTAGAGGGGCAGTGAGGGTATTTTGATATAGTAGGTCATCTTAACTTGGTGTAACAGGTTAAAATTAAGCTAGTGTATTTTGAGAAGAGAGTGTGAAAAGTTTGGTTTATTTTAGAATAAAATATAGTTTGGATTATTTTGAGAAGATGGGTAATAATATGGATTATTCATACGAATTAACCCTTAATAATACCATAACTTACCAGGGTAATAATCAATTTTACTGAAAGCAAATAAGAGGCACAATAAACAACTAAAAAAATTAATAACCTACCTTCTTTACCGGTTGCATAGTATCTGGTGGAGGTACAGCTAAGTGGTGGTAGATGTGCTTGAAACAAAGAGTGCTGGGGGATCACGGGGATGGTGATTCATTTTATGGGATCAACGGCAAGCATCCTCGGAAATAGATCTCTGGCCCTTGGAAGGGTATATATCCCACCCTACAAAATAACAACAACATGAGAAGTCAAAAGGTCTGCGTCACTAAATTTTAAACTAAGGTAGGGGTGTAGAGGAGATGATAGGGCGCTGGTGATCCTTCTTTATGATAGGTCTAGCTATTTCAACAAACCAGAACATATGTAATACGTTCAGATTGCAAAGTTAAGGACCTTAAAATTATACCAATAAATACTCAATACACAAGAATATGAAAGTAACCTCCTTTGGCATAAACCCTAAGTCCAGGAATCAACCTCTAAAGATAGATCTACCCTTCACGCAATTCAAGATAGCTTGCACTTAGTTTAGACTATTTAAACATTCAAACCACAACAAAAGCATGAACCTTTATTTTCTTGAAAAGATTGGGAATATTTTCATCATCGAAAGGGAGAGTACCACAAAGTATGGCATATAAGATGTTTTGTGTGGATTTTGCGCAGGGCCAAATCAGGTCAGGGTGAAACTGTGTAGGGTCAACTAGCTCTAGGTAGTTTGTTGGTCAGGTCGTCAGGGTATAATAACAAGCTGTAAAAGAAATAATAACAATAACAAGACAAGCAATTTTGTACGTGGAAAACCCTTGAATGGGAAAAAACCACGGGCACCAAGCCAGGAGAGGATTTCACTATGTAATTTGGGAGAATAATTATATGATAATAACAATGTTTATATTTCTATATGTATTTCGTATGTTTCTTCTTGCGTATGAATGAGATCCCTTCTGAAATCTTCAAAGTGTTCCTTATATAGTCTTCTTCCCTGAACGGCTGCTTGATTTGGTATTAAAGGCAGAATATTCTCCATAAATACCAGTAATAATTGCTAAATATCTCCCCCTTAATTATCGCATTTACCGCATAATCTTCACATTTAATGCTGCGTATATAATTTCTTTATAACACGCGTATATGGTCTAGTATCGTCCTGATATTTTGACCGTTGTCCTCTCCATGGCCTGGCGCCTATCTTCATGTGCCCTTATAGCCTGGTACCCTGACAGCCTGGCAGTCAGGTTCAGGTGAGATACTCATCAGGAAGGTCTGCGGATTTCCAGGCCTAACAATTGGCCCTTATCTCCTCATTTGCAGTGTGCCAGGACGAAAAAATGAGGAGATAACTTTATTATTGGTAAGACTACCCAACGGTTAAGTTTTTCCTGATCAGTTTCTTGTAACGGCTCTTTTACTGCAGTTGCTGACGCGTGGTTATTTACTGCAACTTCCTTAATGATTTTGCGGCTGAAACCCTAATCTTCTTCACTATAAATACTTGTGTGCTTCATTAAGTTGAACTCATCAACGCAATTTTCCATAATTCTTCAAATAATGGCTGCAAAGAAAAAATCTACCAGGGCAGCGATTCCTGCAACTCCTCCTCCTCAGAATCCTGAGAAAATTTCTTCTAAAACCTTGCCTGCTTCTTCTGCTACTCCATCTCCCATAGTAAATAAGCCGAGTGATCCTCCATTGGAGATGATCTCAATATCTCATGGTGCTTTTCAATTCAAGCCTACGAAGGCTTTAAATGAGGATCAGTCTCCTGCAAACCGTTTGAAGCCTGAGTTTGAGAAGATTTTGAAGGATAAGGGGATCATCCCTGCTGATGCTGAAGTCTGGATTCCTGAGGATTCTCCTATTAGGGCCGACTGGGCTTGTCCTGGTTGGTTCTGCATCCATGACTGGGCTTTCAGGGCAGGCTGTAAGCTTCCTTTTTCTCCTCTTATGGTTGAGGTTATTAAGGAGATCGGTGTTCCATCTTATCAATTAATGCCGATGGTGTGGAAGGTTGTATGTTCTATTGAGAACCTTTGTAAAAAAACACAATATTTCTTTTTCTCTTGATGACTTGAAGACTTGTTATTCTGTTAAAACAAACAGTCCTGGCTGTATAAGTTTTAAGGTCAGGGCGTCTACTACTCCTCTTCTGAGTAACTTGGACAGTGGCCATGATAAGGGCTGGGCTGCTGGCTACATGTTTGTCGGACCAATTCATGGGTCCCGACACAGCGTATTTAAATCATGAGGCCTGCGTGGCTGGTGAGTCTTTTGGTTTCTTTCTTTGCCCTGCATGTTTTATCTGTTAGTAAAAAATGAAATGAATTTTATAATAAATCATACCTCCTATGTGTGCATTTGATGACTGGGTTACTGAAACTGAGTATCCCACTCCCAATGTTTCTGCTTTCCTTGCTATTCCTCCTTTGGAGAGGTCCTGGCCTCTTTGTTGTGGGGTTGGTCACCTTCCACGCTGTTTGAAGGTTGACGGTGCTCCCAGGGCAGCTAAAGCTTCAGGGGCTGCTAGTGCCACTACTTGAGCAAGAAGTTCATCTTAATCTTTCCTTTCTTTTTACCTGGTTTCTGATAATGTTTGGTTTATATTGCTGATACAGTATTTCATGTTGCAGCTACTAGGTCATCTGTTCGCCTTGCCAGGTTTGGCATGGCTGACCTTTCTGCCAGGCTGGCTAAGATCAAGGAGGAAGGTCCCCAGGGAAGCGGGGATACTGAGCCTGTTATTAACTTGATTGAGCGATCGATGTCGCCAAGGTCACTGCTCCGCACTGCGCCCTGCGCGAAACAAGTTCGATGAGCCCAAAAAAGGAGAATTGAAGATGTTGATGTTTCTCGCCTGGTCGGGAGGTGAGAGCCAGGTTGGATAATATGGAGGCTGCTAGGGTGAAGATCAGGGATTATGCAGCTTCTAAATCGGATGTCATGCTCACCCTTGACCCTGTTGAGACTGCTACTTAGGCAGTTGCTTCAGTGGATCATTCATCGACCTCTTGGTGGTGCCCCGGCTCGTGAGGGAGGTAGGTTGGCATAATTTCTATATGTGTTTTGTTTTGGTATTTTTCTATTGTTGGTATAAATTACTCATACTTTTCTTGTTTTTGACCAGGGTGCTGCGACTTGTCTCCATAATGCCTATCAGGCTACTTCTTTGGTAGCCATAATTGATCTAATGAGATCAGATTATGATAGGCTAAAGTCTGAGCTGGATTTTGCACGAGATGAACCGGCGCTAAGGTCACGACTTGACTAGGGTGCGGTGAGAGGGATCTTGCTAAGATCGAGGCGCTTTCAAAAGCGACTGTTGCAGGAGGCCTTGGATAGGAATGAGGAGCTCACCCAAGAGAGGGATGACTTGGAGTTTAAGCTGGATGATGCTTCCCTATATTTCTATATCAAAGGAAGGGCGGCTGCTATGTCAGAGCCTGTCGAGGCCAGGGCCAAATGGGATCCTGCAGCTGAGATGGCTTTTGCTGCCTCAAAGTATCCTGACCTGCACAATTTGGAAAATGAGCAGGAGGTCGACTCTCCAGGGGAGCAAGATGTTGGCGCTGATCTGGCTAAGAGTGAGGAGCAGGTTGTTGATGCTGCTGCCGTTTCTAAGGAGAAACAAGATAAATATTTTCGATTGGTATTTTGGCCCATCCAGGGGGGATGTCCCTGGACAAACATTTATTTTTCTTTTCCTGTTTTGGGTCAGGGAGGTTGTCGCTGGCTTTTATGAATATTTTGGCACCTTTGCCCCAGGGGGTAAAGGTTTTTATTAATATAGGCATGGTGGCCTTCTTTTGGCTTATTATGTCTTTTGCTTTACTTGTGAATTTCATCCTGTTGGTGCTGTCAAACATTCTGCTTGAATAACCTGCACATTATTTTTGTTTTAATTTGTTATGAGTATTTCAACCAAGTATAGTTTTTTGCTATAATGGTTGAAGGGGTGGGAAATCCGGCCTGTCAGGAGGGCTTATGTCCCCTGCCTAGCTGGAGGGCTTGATATTCAGCCTGTCAAGAGAGCACTTAGACTGATGGTCGGGATAAAACACCCTTGCACCTGTCTTGCTGCGTCCAGCCGGTTGTAATCCGTGGCAGTAAACCTAGTCAGGTCAGGCAATTATTTCATGCCTGATTGGTCCTGACTCTTTACTGTATCTGGTAGTGGTTACCAACTCGTCAGGCACGGTTAAGTGCAGAATTTTTGTTTCAGGAATATACAGTAGAGTAGCCCTCAATCCTGAATATTTATGCATATAATCTTCCATTATGTATAATTGTTCAGGATTCAAAAAGTAAATAGATGGGTTAGTTGATCAGATATAAAATACAGACAAGGCATGTAAAACATGTAGTTCATCACATAGCATGTTGGGTTGAGTAGTGATTGAATTTATACTTGATTGTAGCCTGATCTTTACATATGGAATAATTTTAAATGAGTTACATTCCAGGATCTTGGGATCATTTCCCCTTCTAGCGTTTGGAGCCTGTTTGCTCCTTGTCCAACAATTGAATCAATAAAGTAAGGGCCTTCCCATGCGGGAGCCAGTTTGCCTGCTGATTTTTCTTTTTTATTTGGGAATACTTTGCGTAGGACAAGGTCTCCTTCTTTAAAGACCCTGACCCTGGCGTTTTTATTGTAAGTCCTGGCGACTGCTTATTGATATGATGCCATCCTGATTTTGGCAGCATCTCTTAATTCTTCTGTCAGGACCAAGTTGTCTTGCATCAGGTCTTTGTTTGCTTCAACGTTGTTCAGGCTGCATCTGGATGTTGGTACTCTTACTTCCGCAGGGATGACAGCTTCACAGCCATACACCGGGGAGTAAGGTGTTTGGCCTGTTGCGTTTTTTGGAGTTGTCCCGTCTGCCCATAATACTAATGGAAGTTCTTCAGCCCATCTGCTTCGTCTTCTTTTCAGCTTCTTTTTTAGGCAGCTTATGACTACCTTGTTGCTTGACTCCGCCTGGCCATTAGCTTTTGGATATCCAGGGGTTGATGTTACCAGGTTGATATTCCATTCTTGGCAGAATGCTTGGGTCCTTTTCCCCACGAATTGAGTTATGTTGTCACATACTATTTCTGATGGGACTCCATATCTGCAAATAATGTTTGTCCTGATAAAGGATATTACTTCTTTTTCGGTTACTTGCCAGAAAGAATCAGCCTCAATCCATTTGGAGAAATAATCAGTCATAGCTAGCATGAAGACTTTTTATCCTAGAGCTACAGGCAATTTTCCCACAATATCCATGCTCCACTTTATAAATGGCCAGGGTGCGGAAATTGAATTAAGGAATTCAGATGGCTGATGTATGATTGGTGCATGAATTTGGCAGGCTTCACATTTTGAAGAGTATTCCAGGCAGTCAGCCCTCAGTGTAGGTCATTAGTAGCCGGTCCTGAGAATTTTGCTTGCCAGGCTCTTTCCTCCTTTGTGGTTGCCACAATGTCCATCATGTATTTCTTGAAGTACTTGTTTGGCTTCGTCAGGCTCCAAGCATCTCAGGTAGGGTCCACCACGATCTCTTGAACAGGTGTTATTGATGATAGCATAAGTTGAAGCTCTAATTTTAAAAGCCCTTGCTTCATGTCTTCCCCGAGGCGATTCCTGAGAAACCAATCATAATAGGGTTTAGTCCAAGAGTTATCATCACGATTGTGATGATTGACCTGTTGTTGATTTCTTTGATGGTTGGCTCTAATAAGTGCACAATTGGTATTTTGTCGAAAACAGTGGGGGTGAAATTTGAACCTAGGTGGCCGAGCATCACCGGGTATTCGTCTCTTGATATTTGATCTATGTCAAATAAAGTAAATTTAACGGTAAGTTTTTTTCCATATTCTAAATACGAAATCATTTTTGCATCCTTAGCCGTATAAATTCCCTTTATTTGATTAGCAATTAATAGTGAGTCGGTTTTTACCTTTAGGTTTTGAACACCGAGGTCTAGACATACCTTTAAGCCTGCTATCGGGCTTCATATTCTCGCTTCATTGTTGGTAGCTTTGAACTCACAAACTTTCATGTACTGGCTATCACGTCTCCCCGTGATGATTTAAGTACTATTCCTAATGTCCCCACGGCGTTGGATGCCCCATCTATGAATATGGTCCATTCTTGGTCTAGGGTTTTATTTTCTAGTTGGTTGACCTCTTTTATTAGGTCCTGTTCCGGAGTTAGGTAAATCACCACAAAAAACGCTAGGGCCTGCGATTTGATCGGCGCCCGGGTTCAAAGGAGATGTCATATGTTCTAATTTGTACTGACCATTTGGCCATCCTGCCTGAAAGTTTAGGTTTACGCAAGACAGATTTTATGGGCAGGTTGGTCCTAACTATAATGGGGTGACTTTCAAAATAGGGTCTCAACTTGGTACATGACATAATTAAAGCTAGAACGTATTTTTCAAGTAGTCCATACCTCAACTCAGCATCTAGCAGGCTTCTACTTACATAGTAGACTGGATGTTGCTGTCCGTCTTGTTCTTTCACCAGATCACAATGACTTCGTGTCGTGTGATGATGATAGGTATATCTTGACAGAGGTTCTCCCTTTTAAAGCTTAGCCGATGGGGTGAAGATGACAAATAGGATTTTAGATCCTGAAAGGCTGCCTCATGCTCATCCGTCCACTGGAATTGTTTATTCTTCCTGAGGAGGTTATAGAATATTTTACATCTCTCAGAAGATCTTGATATAAAGCGGTTCAGGGCGGCTACCCTACCATGTCAATTTTTGGATATCTTTGACGGACTTGGGTGACTGTAGTTCCAGGATAGCCTTTATCCTGCTCGGGCTGACTTCTATGCCTCTCTTTGTGACCATATATCCAAGAAATTTGCTCACAGAGACTCCAAAGTGGCATTTTGCAGGGTTTAGCTTCATGTTATATTTTTCTAATATCTCAAATGCTATTTCTAGATGCTTCACATGATCTTCTGCATTCTTGGATTTCACCACCATGTCGTCTATGTATACTTCCATGATGTCACCTATTTGACCTTTAAACATCATGTTGACCAGGCGCTGGTACGTTGCCCCTGCATTCTTCAGGCCGAAAGGCATGGCAAAGTGTAACAAAGATATGCCTTGGTCTCGTAATGAATGCAAGATTTCTCCGGTCGCAGGGTGCATCTGTATTTGATTGAATCCACTGGAAGCATCCATGAATGTCAACATTTCGTGGCCTGCTGTTACGTCTACCATGGCATCAATATGAGGCGGGGGGAATGGATCTTTAGGACAAGCTTTGTTCAGGTCAGTGTAGTCTACACAGACTCTCCACTTTCCATTCTTTTTCTGCACAACGACTACGTTAGCCAGCCATTCAGGGTACATTACTTCCCTGATCATCCCCATATCCAAGAGTTTTTCTACTTCTTCATTTATTATGGTGTTTCTTTCAGCTGCAAATTTGCGTCTTTTCTGTTGTACAAGCTTAAAAGATGGGTCAGCATTGAGCTTATGAGTAATTATATCAGCACTAATTCCAGTCATATCAAAATGTGACCAAGCAAACCAAGATGATTTATTTTTAAGGAATTTTACCAATTCAGGCCTGACACTATCTGGTGTCAGAACCTATTAAAACATACCTGTCATGGTACTCAGGATCTAGGATTACCTGATCTGTTTCCATTCTGGGAGGTGCTACATAAGTGCTCATAACAGGGTACTGTAATTGCTATGCCAGAGACTTACCTGCCTTGGAAGGATTCAAGGCTGCTGTGTAGCATTCTTGGCTGTCTTGTGATCCCCTTTGATTGTGGCTATGCCCCAGTCTATTGGTATCTTGATACACTGGTGATAGGTTGATGGTACAGCCTTGACATTGTGAATCCATGGTCTACCCAGGATAGCGTTGTAGGATGACAGGCAGTCAATGACTCCAAATTTCTCATAAGATGAGACTCCTTCCACGTAGGTTGGGAGGTGTATTTCTCCTAAGGTGCTCATGGTTTCACCGCTGAATCCTACTAGGACGCTAGATTTCTTGGTGATTTGATCCTCGTTTATCTTCATGTCTTTCAGTACGTCAAGCATGATCAGGTTCACTGAGCAGCCTCCATCTACCAGGATCCTTCTTACTGTGGCTGTTCCAATCTGCATAGTAATTACCAGGCCATCATGATGGACATCAGGGATGCCCACTAGGTTACAATCATTGAAAGTGATTGTTTGGACAAGATCCGGCTTGCAGGGTGATACAGTCCTTGGTGTCCTGGCTATCTTCTTTGTTGCTGAACTTATCAGGCCGCAAATCTCTAAACCGCCAGATATGAATTTTACTTCATAGAGTGGTGGTGGTGGAGGGAGATTACGATCTTGCTTATGCTCCTGACTTTCCTTATCTTGTTTTGCGTTCCTGCCTTTTGTCTTGATCAGATCTTTCAAGTATCCTGACTTCAGCAGGTAAGCTACTTCCTTCCTTAGGGTGAAACAATCATCCGTGGTGTGTCCAATATCCATGTGAAATTCGCACCATTTTGAATTGTCTCTTCTGGGATTTGGATTTTCTGACTTCCTGGGCCATCTAACAGCTGATCCCATGTTGTCAAGTCTCTGGATTAATCCTGCAATATCAACACTGAAGTTATGTTCGGAGATAGGTGGATAAACTTTAACCTTACCTTGATATTCATGAGCCAGGTTGACTTCTGACTGATCTGGCCTGAAATATGGAGTAGGTCTATAATTGTTCCCTTTGTTGCTTTTCCTATTGCTTCTTTCATGATCCCTTGGTCTACTGGGTGATCCAAGTTTGTAGCTTTTATCTTCTTCCAGCCTGATGAAAGCAAGAGTCTTGGCCTGAACATCTTCGAAGGTGTGGCAGGGATACTTAGTGAGTTCGCTGTATAAGTCACTGTATGGTAGTAACCCCTGTCTGAATGCCTCCACTGCTGTTCCAACGTCACACCTGGGTATAGACACTTTCTCTTTGTTGAATCTTGCAAGGAATGTCCTGAGAGTTTCATCAGGCTTCTGTGTAACTCGATAAAGGTCACTGGATCGTTTCTCCAACTCCCTGCTACTTGCAAACTGCTGGTTGAAATTGTTGATCAGGTTGGCAAAGGAATGGATGCTGCCAGTTGGCAGGTTGATATACCATTGCAGGGCAGGGCCAGTCAGGGTCGTTCCAAATCCCTTGCACATGTAAACTTGTCTGAACTCGCTGGGAATAGATGCAGCCAACATTTTCTACTTGTAAAGAGCCACGTGATTTTTTGGATCCGTGGTTCCATCATAGACCCTCATGGATGGAATTTTGAATTTTTTTGGTAGGTCTACTTTTGCTATTTCGTCTATGAAAGGCGAATCAGCATAGCTATCAGGGGCAGCTTCTTCCATGCTGGCAGGTACTCCTGGTATTTTATCGAATTTTTCATTAAGTTTCTTGATCTCCTGAACTACTGCCATCATGATGGCTGCTGCAGATTCATCAGGTTTCTCTTTATCATCATCTTTTGGTTCATCATCACCATCTACGTTAATGACTTTAGGAATACTTGGGCTCCCAAAGCTGGAAAAATCAATGTTCTTAATGATTGATGAAAACGGGGTTCCTGGTTGGAATCTAGAGCCTGCCCCTTGGGTTTTTTCCAATTTTTGCTTCAGGGCCGACTCAGATTCTTTCAGTTGCAGGATTTCTGCTTCAGTTTGGGCCACTTTTTCTTTCAGGCTTTCCAATTCAGCGATTTTTTGGAGAGCTGCATTCAATTGTTCTTCAACAGTGGGTTGGGCCATTTTTGTAGGTTTTTGAGTTTTTGTAAGATAAGAAAAAAGGATTTAAAGAGCTAGATGCCCCACGGTGGGCGCCAATTGTTTTGTGTGGATTTTGCGTAGGGCCAAATCAGGTCAGGGTGAAACTGTGTAAGGTCAACTAGCTCTAGGTAGTTTGTTGGTCAGGTCGTCAGGGTATAATAACAAGCTGTAAAAGATATAATAACAATAACAAGACAAGCAATTTTGTACGTGGAAAACCCTTGAATGAGAAAAAACCACGGGCACCAAGCCAGGAGAGGATTTCACTATGTAATTTGGGAGAATAATTATATGATAATAACAATGTTTATATTTCTCTATGTATTTCGTATGTTTCTTCTTGCGTATGAATGAGATCCCTTCTGAAATCTTCAAAGTGTTCCTTATATAGTCTTCTTCCCTGAACGGCTGCTTGATCTGGTATTAAAGGCAGAATATTCTCCATAATTACCAGTAATAATTGCTAAATATCTCCCCCTTAATTATCGCATTTACCGCATAATCTTCACATTTAATGCTGCGTATATAATTCCTTTATAACACGCGTATATGGTCTAATATCGTCCTGATATTTTGACCGTTGTCCTCTCCATGGCCTGGCGCCTATCTTCATGTGCCCTGATAGCCTGGCATCCTGACAGCCTGACAGTCAGGTTCAGGTGAGATACTCATCAGGAAGGTCTGCGGATTTCCATGCCTAACATAAGATAACACCGCAACTCCATACATCAACTTCAGGTCCATCATACAGTTTACAAGAAATGACCTATACACAAAAATATAGGTGGTTCATTCAGTAGCACAACAAATAACAATTACTTTGCAATGACACGGCTTCCTGACAGATAATAATTGCTCACTTGGCAAAATAGCAGCAAAATAAGTTCTACTAACTACTTAACCCCTGCCTACATAAATCATACATTCCATCAATATTTCAAATATTATATGACGACTAGGTCAGATTTGATGGCTATATAGTATAGACAATTTTGGCATAAAGAGCTTGAGAAACGAAAGAAAGTATGAAGGTGCCTGACTAAAGAAAGTATCATTTAAAAATAGCAGAAAAATATTAGTGTGAGTTGAAAAGAGTATACCAAAAAAAAACATATGGCCGCAAGGTGTAGTAGTAGGGTGTTCTCGATCACTTCGGCGAGTTCACTTGTTCTTTTGGCCTGAAAACAGAAAACATAGATACAGACTACTTCAAGTAAAACAAAATGAACTAATTAATAGCAACTCAATCAAATAAGAACTTGGGTTATAAATTGAGACCCAAAGATTACCAATTTTAGGAACAATATAAACATTTAACTTATAAGTATGGTTAGACATGGTATAAATACATTTGGGTATCCTTTTCAGTTTTCACTGCAATGAAGCAGAATATGGTTAAGAATAAGTGTAAAATGGCCACAACAAATTTAGAGTACCATACCTCCTCCCAAACAAGGGATCTTGTAATACTTAATGAAATTGTGTGTCAATATACTTTCAACTAACTTGAGAGAATGTTCCTAAATTTTATTTCCATGATATGAGAAATAAGTAAATGATGTGAAATCTGAAATCTATAGTTATACTCTTATAACAAGGAGAAAGATGATGAGCCCTATATCTAATAATGTTTCTCTGTTTATAGCATTTGCCTTATGCATACTTTTTTTTGGTGAAATGTAAGTTTTCTCATTAAGAACAAGAAAAACTATTACAAACTACCAACATTGATACAATTTGAGAAGCTATGATCATTCCATCAGTAGTTGACTAAAATAATCCATACTTTATAGTTCCTACTTCTAGCACATTTTAGCCAATACATAAATCTAATTTTCATCAAGCTACTAATTTGCTTCATGACATGGTCAGGGTGTCCAAAACTCCCTTCTAACCTCACTAGATTCCTCTGATTCTATATATCATAGAATAGGGCCTGAACCCAAGCATTAACAACAGACTTTCTTCACACGTGCCCAAGACTTCATATGAATCCAGTCAAGGACATTTTAACTAGGCAGCTTGATATTTACCCTGAAACTTCGCCTCTTGAAAACCTGCTTTGTGTACAGACAATGTTGAAAAAGATGAGCGTGAGTTTCAACATCTGTACCACACAATAGGCAGGTAACATCCTGAATGATCCCAAAATGGTAGAGTTTATCTTTAGTGTGCAGTGCCTAACAAACACACAACCAATTGATAAAATTGTGCTTGAGAATACACCATGAATTCCAAACATACTTATTCCTGTGAGCATTAGGCTGTTTTTGCCTAAGCCAGTTGTATCCACTGGTGATATTGTATCCACCAGAATGAGCAGTCTTCTGGCCAACAACAAAACCAGATGCCTGTTTAGCTTTCACTTTACAGATTGATTTCCAACTCCAAGAAATATCAGTTTTTGGTGAGTAAGAGGACCGAGCATTCCCTTTCATATACAAATCCTGCACCTATATGACCCAGGAACTATCTGGCTTAGTATAGATCCATTAAACCAGCTTTCCAGTGGCAACACAATTCCAAGTATGACTATCTCTAATACCGAAACCTCCTTCATATTTAGGGGTGCATACTTTCTCCCAACTGACTATAGGAGACCTTATGTACTCTGTACTTCCATCCCAAAGATAATTTCTACATATTGAATCAATTCTCCTTAACACACCCTTGGCAATCACAAATATAGTAGCCTAGTAGCTATAAAGAGAAGATAACACAACATTCACAAGGGTTAGCCTGCCAGAATAAGACAACTTCTTGCCACCAAACCCCCTGATTCTGGCAGTGACTTTATCAATTAAAACAGAGTATTACGTTGTAGACATCCTACCTGTAGAAATTGGTACACCCAAGTGTTTAAAAGGGAGTGTGCCCTCATTAAAACCAGACACCTGGAGTACATCCCTTGACAGAATTAACAACACCATTAAAATAGATATTGGATTTCATGTTGTTTATCTGTAAACCTGTTGCTGGAGAAAATGTTGAAAAGGCTCTAAGCTATATCATGATTGACTTGACATCTCCCTTTGTAAACATCAGTAAATCATCAGCAAACATAAGACGTGCCATCTTGAGGTAGCCACACAATGGATGAAACTTGAAACACATTGTACTGGTGACATGATTTAAAATTCTACTTAAATATTCCATGGTAATGGTGAATAGAAGAGGGGATATAGGGTCCTCTTGCCTTAAACCTTTAGCCCCTTTGAAGTAACCAAAGTTCAAGCTATTAAGCACAAAGGAATAAGAAGCCGATCTCACACATACCATAACAAACCGGATAAACTTTCGAGGGAAGTTCAATGGATTTGTCATTTGTTCAATAAAATCCCAATTAATAGAGTCATATGCCTTTTTTAAATTCACTTTCACCAAACATATAAAGGACACAGACTTTCTATTATACATTCTTACTATATCCTGGTAGATATGACTATTCTCAATAATGTTCCTTCCTTGAATAAAAACCCTTGGTTAGGGCTAATAATATCAGGAAGGACATCAGCAATTCTAGTACATAAAATCTGTTATATGGCCTTGTAAAGAACATTTCAACAGGCTATAGGCCTAATTTGAGTCACATTTTGAGGTAAATCACATTTTGGTAAAAGTGAAATAAATGTATGGTTCACTTGTTGCAATAATTTACCAAAATGAAAAAAAATCCAGAACAGTAGAACATACCTCCTCACCCCACAATAGTCCAGACATCCTTATAGAAAGCACTAGAAAACCCATTTGGGCCAGAAGCTTTATGATTAGGTATGGAAAAAATAGCATCTTTGACCTTTTTATTGGAAACAGGTTCAAGTAATAGGTCCCAACGATCTGGAGTACCGATACTCCCCATCTGTTCCACAACAACACTAACCTTAGTTGTATTAACAACAATCCCAAGCAACAACTCACAGTATCTCAAAAAACCTTCTTGAATGTGATCACCATCAGTAAGAATATTTCCTTCAACATCAGCAATTCTGAAAACTTTATTCTTGGTAGTTCTTCCTTTCAACATTATGTGAAAATAACTGGAAATAATATCACCATTATTAATCCAAGTAACTTTGAATTTTTGCATCAGAAAACTATCACAAGTAGACTGAAACTCTCTGTAAGTCTTAATTGCTTCTGTAACACCCCCACTTACCACGAAGCTTTAACAAGACCTTCCTTAGTAAATAAGAGCGTCACCATCTCGGTTGCCCAAGTTAAGTATATCAAATTGAACATAACAGAACGTTTATTAAAAGTATCTTTAATGTTTGTACAACATAACAAAAGAAATACAACTCTGAAACAGCTGAAAAGAACAACTAAAGTATAAGTGGCAGCGGCAGCTAGTTAGACAGCGTGATGACTCGATCCCATCCATATCGCGCAACAACCTCAACATCGAATATCTTCTAAACCAAATGCTCACCATCCCCGAATGGATCACCACATTTTTAAAAACAATAAACGGGGCCAGTCATCTGCATACCCAATATAAAACAGTACAGAGATATGATCAATACACAAACCAAACTCAACTGTAGTAACCATCCTCCAAACTCCAATAGTAATCCAGTAACAGACTACACACTGAAGTGTGTAGCCCTTCCAGGTTACCCATCGCAACAGGTAACCCTCGCCGCCAGTGGGGGACCGCAGCCTTGCTCACCTAAACCCCGCTCATCGCAACGAGCGATCCCAGATCATTAATGTGCACATCCCCCTTGTGACGGGAGCCACAAGAGGCAAACTTGGGCGTGAAGACCATCTCCCGAAAATGGCTTCACCAACAGTAACCAATATCACAATAACACAATCACCCACAATCCAATGAAACTTATTATACAATCAATCACAACAATCTTAATTCAATTACACAGTCAACTGAGTAGGGAAACCCTACCTTTCCACAAATCCACAGAACGCATCAGTCACACCACGTCAAGCAAAACTCCATACACTACGCCAAATATGGTAATCAATAAGGAGCGTATCACAACGGTTTAATGAATTTAATAACGACATTTAGATCACCGTTTTCCAAATATTGGCGGAAACCTAGACCGCGATAATGAGAATAACGGTTTCCCACGAAAACCGTTGTTATTATAATGTGACAACGGCTACTTAACAAACCGTTATCAAAGACGTTTAACGGTTTCCAAAAGCTTGTTATAAAATCGCTCTTATCAACGGTTGTTAGACAACCATTACCAGTTTAAGAAAACGGTATTTTAAAAACCGTTACTAAATTAGCACCAGCAACGGTTTGTGGTACCCGTTGTTATGTTATAGATACGGATTTCTTGTAACCGGTATCATTTTTAATTATGAAAGAACGGTTTTTCAATTCAAGCGTTGTCACTATTTGATTATATTTCTCAGTTTGACCACTGCATGTAAAACTTTATCAGAACTTTAATAAATATCCAATTTGACCAATAATATTCAATTTGACCAAAATAATTCTATAAATATGTCTTCATAATGTTTTAGGTCAAAATCTAAATTATCAAACATTTACTCTTTAATTTCTCTCTAAATTTCTCTCTAAAAAAATATGGCTGGTGTATCAGAGCTACAATCACATAATCGTTATGCACAGCCTTTTACTTGCATTCTCCATAATCTCCCGGTTCGTTATGATGGGAATGGAAAGGGTTTAAACCCTAATTTTGGGTGGTTGACGCAAATGCTTCATGACTCCAGTTTCACTGCGGTTAAAAAAGTGTACCCTGTGTCTACAAACAAGCAAGGTTTTGTAGGTGTGGACATGGGGCCACGGGGGCGCTTGGGAAACAAGCGTTTGCATTTGTGGAGTCGCCACCAATTTTTATGGGAAATTGGAACCGTTCGAATAACTCGTGTCATGTCAAGACACAAAGTAGTGACATGAACACCAAGAACTCATTACCCTTAGCATTCTATGTCTAGAATGACTCTCGTGGATGCCAATGAACACGGATGTTCACAGAGATCTGGAGTAAGGGGTGAGGGTACGTATTAGGAATCTCTTTCGATCGAACACCTAATCCCGCCCGCCTCGATAGCGGCCTCTACTAATGATTAGGGAAGTTATTCGTACTTGATATATCGTCAATTATATGCATGCAATGCAATATCCAAGTTTTAATCCTAGCATGTGAAGATTAACTAAGTCGGTAAACAATTAATTTAGCATACAATTGGGTCAAAGTTGGGAATTAAGGTTCAATTACATGTGAAAACATACAAATGATACAAATGGAAATATATCAAAGGTCGAATTCCACATGATGAATTAATGACAAACTAATGACGAATAGACAAATGGAAATATATCAAAGGTCGAATTCCAGAAACTCAACATGAACAAATCGAATTTCTACAACCCGGACTGAGTTTAATGACGAAAACCCGCAAATATTGGATTATAAGGGATTTAAGTCGAATTTAAAGATGAATTAAACGTATTAATGATGTTTAAACAATATATATGTGAAATTATTGTGATTGTATGTCAAAGAATTGAAGAATAAACGAAAACAAATAAAAGCAAACGAATTTACAGAGGACGAAGGAAGAAGAAAGGAAGCGAGAATCTGGGCGGCCTCACGAAGAGGCGCAGCAGTATCGTGCTCCTTCAAGAGGCGCAGCGATTCTTGCGCGTCCTTTCTCGACGTCCGTCTTCCGGTAATCCGTAAAAAGGGTTCTAAAGCACGGTTTTAGAAATCGGTTTTAACAAGTATTTTCGACATAAACCTTACATTAATGATACAAAAAGTAAATAACAATAATAAAAGAGAGATTTACACCCTCAGACTTACATGTTTGACGAAACGAGATGAACTAAGTTTACGATTAGTGATGCTCGACTCGAATGTAACGAAAGTGCCCTCGTAAGAGGAAAACGATTAAGATTAGTTAAGTTGATTGATTGTGGAGTTGGTCAAATTGGTCGGTCATGCAAACGAGGCTGATACTCAGAAGGATCTGAGCTTACGTGGTCAAAAGTTCAAGCACGTAGACGCCAAAAAGTAAGAACGTGGCCTAGAATGCAAAGGGAGAAGAGAAGGGCGGACACTCGCGTGAGAAATATGAGGAGCAAAGGCTCCAATTTTTACTAATCACGTGAAGGAATAGGGTTTTCGGAGAGACTTTGGAAGTGAATCTCGAAAAGATATGAAAAAGATACGAAAAATACGCAGAAAAGGACTTGGGAAGAGGCGCAGCAGTCACTACGTCTCTTAGAAGAGGCGCAGCAGTCACTGCGTCTCTTGGAAGAGGCGCAGCACCTGCTGCGTCTGTCCCCAAGTGGTTTCCTCCTGCGGAAGAAAGATTTCCGTGTTTGGTTTATGGAATGACGGGATAATCTTATTTTCCTTAAGATTTTGTATGAATATTACGGGAAATTGTTTACCAAAGAATAAAAGATTGTGAAAGATTTATAAAATATTGAATAGAAATATCCGGAACATTCCTGAACATTCTGACTCGGGATTTAGCGGTTATCAGAAAATGGAGACGGTTTTAGGCCCGGACTCCAAATGTACTCTAATTACTGTCAAGACGACCGTATCGGCGCGTAGATGACAACTAAGAGGTAGACATCAGTGTTTGAGCAATCACTTGACGATAAACTTACGAACTATCACAAATCGTTCCGCGTACCAAACATGCGGCCCAATCATCACCGGGTGATTTGCGGGAGGTGCAGAAATGAGGTATCTACAGAGCCCCCACTTTGACTGAGGCTTGGACAAGGCGCAAGTCAAAGTATGGCCATCAGGTCAATCGAAGATTACAACCTGACGACTATGGCGACACGAGGCGGCTCAAGGGGTCTGAACCAAGAACCTGTCGTCGGGAACATTTTAGAGTCTGTCGACTATCGGGGAGGGTCGTTTAAAGTCCATTAGACTACGTAAGAAGGCTCGCCAGCCATAAGAAGAGATCATACCTGAAACTTCTTGAGAGACGTTTCTGGAGGTGCATAGGAGCTAAGGGTAAGCGTAGGAGCTAAAGGGTAAGACTTAAAAGATAAATAAGGATTGTGCTAGGGTGTGGGACCCTAAAGGAAAACGTCAATGGGAAGGAGGCCCAAAATATAATTTCAAACCGAGGGGTAACTAAGGCTTGAGTGTAGGAACTCTACTGGTTTGGGAACCTCTGGAGAACGACACTTTATCGCACTCCGCGGGGAAACGAGATATATTGTGAGTAGCAGGACACAGGCGGGAACTGCTGGGAGAAGTCTGCTTAGGTAGTCTTCAAACAAACTTCGGAGGGACTTGAGAAGGACGATTGTATGTCGTGAACTCTCGTGTTGGGAAACCTTATCAGGAATGTATCTCCATGTCTCGAGAGGGATTGTCGATCCGCTTACTCTCGCTGGGGGAATATAATGAAGGCGTGTCAAAACAACTGTCAAAGAATACCTGCTCGTTGTGACAAGCAAGGTCTTGGGAGCGATAAATAATGTATAATAGTCTGCAGTCGACTTAGAAATATGGGTCTGAACGAAGAACTATCGTCAAACGGACCAAAAAGATAAAATGGCATCGGGGAAGAGGCGCACCAAAGATGGCCCCACAAATAACGAACTCATAACGAATTTTTGAAAACTCGTATGGAGGGAAGCTAAGGAAGAGGCGCAGCAAGATCTGCGTCTCTTGGAATAGGCGCAGCACCTGCTGCGTCTGTTCCTTAGTGTGTCTTTTCTGCGTAAAAACGCGATAAACAGAGGGTTTCATTTCATTTGTTCGAAATACAAATCATCCATTTCTCTCTCAAACTTCAACCATTTCCGCCAAAATTTGATCTAAAAGCTTGCATTCGCCATGACTAATCGAGGTATTTATATCATTCTTGCATTAATCTTCTATAAAGGACGAATTGGATCGACAAAATTAGGGTTCCCAACCCTAAAATGTCGAAAATTTGGGGCTTTTCCCCCAAATGATCTTGCCTTGTAAAATTGATCATATAAATGGCTAATTGGTAGTATAAGGATCATAACCATGTATTTGTTTTGAATTTTCGTTGAGTTTTGAGCATTTGAGTGAAATTGAGACGGTTTCATAGCTAAACCGTAAATTGCTTCGAAAATGGCCTTAGGATTGCCCATTTGTGATGAAACTTGTTATTTGGAATCCTTGGATGATGGTTAAACTTCCTACCATCTCGTATTTTTGGTTTGTGACGGCTTTTTCAGGGCACTTTTCTAGGGCATAATCGCCGTTATAACGAAATGCTACCGAAATTTCGACTTGAACCCATGACTAGGCTTCAACTTAGGCTTGACTTGACCCAAATTACCACATGAGTGATCGGGTTTGTGGGAATACGGCCAAAGATGGCGAGAAAAGAGCGATTTCGAAGCGTTGAAAACTCGAAAATCCCCCAATCAGGACTTGTCGTCACTTGACGCGGCCTAAACTTGCTTTAATGTTGCAGGTGACGAGGCTTCTACTTCTGGGAGAGCTCCCATGGAGATAGACACCACTGTTGACGCTTCTCGTGCTCACTAGGAGGCTTTTGCCGCGGCTAGGGCAGCCGGGGAGGTTGCTGGGGACGAGATTCTCGAGGAGCAGGTTGCTGAGGAGGAGGAGGCCCCGAGAGGGGCCAACGTGGGGCGAGGAGGTCGTCAGCTGAGGGGAGCACCCGCGTGGGCTGAGACCTGGGATAGCAGGCACTTGCTTTGGGTTGCGGAGGGTCACCTGTCCTATAGGACGGTGAAGAGCTTGATAATCTTGAATTCATTACTCATCATTCATCTTCTTTCGTTTTACTTGCTCATATCTCTTCCAATTTCATTCAAACTAAAGATAGTTTTTGTTTCAAATCTCAATAGGAGGCCGGGAACATCAGATCGTTCTTGGGCTATACGACGGCGATGGAGTGCTACGAGAGGCTGTCGGCGGAGGAGCGCGCCATGATCGAGCGGGGAGCGTTTGGTGCCTTGGTGCAGGCTTGGAGGGATATCGCGAAGAGGAAGCTGCGGGCTAACCTTAGCCTGGTCCGCGCTTTCTTGGACCGATTCTGGGACACGACTTCCACTTTTCACATGCCTTTTGGTGAGGTGGGAGTCACGTTGGAGAACTACGGCATGATCTCTGGGCTGCCGTGTGGGACTGAGGAGGTGGAGTGGCCGGAGACTGCCATGAGGGTGGACTCGGCCGAGGCTATGAGGTTGATCGGCTGGAACTTGTCGCCGAAGGCTACTACAGTGCCTGGTTTGGTGCCGAGTTCTTACGTCCGAGACTACTTTGCAGGGAAGACCCCGACGCTGATGATGATTGACGGGAGGGAGACGGCTCTTCCTCCCTGTACAACTGAGCAGAGAGTCCGCTTGTGGCTATGGTGGTTCTTGTCTTCGATCTACCTCGGAGACAAGGGATAGAGGCTGTCGATGAAGCTTCTTCCCTTCCTTTCTGACCTGAGCTCCCTAGGGCGTTGGGACTGGGTCACTGCTGGTTTTGCGGTCCTCATCCGCTTCATGAGGGCCATGGTTCGTCCGGAGTTGATGGAGAAGGGGACTTCTCTTGGTGCTGTCGGCCCTGGACTACTGTTGGAGGTATGAACCTTCATTTAGACTAATAATTACTTCTTTTCCTTATCAAGTTACGAAAGATCGTTATTTACTATCTTGCTTCATAGGCGTTGGTGTACTCCTACTTTCCGAGCCTCTCGCCCAAGAGGACGGAGCCGCTGGAGAAGGCCTATCCCGTCGTGAGGGATTGGGTGATGTGTCGCACGAGGTGCAAGCGCTCCTCTCACGGTGTTTATCGGCGGGACGTGAACGCTCTTCAGCTGGACAGCGTGAGCATCTCACTTATATTCGTTTTGCTTCTTCATTACTTTTCAACCGATCATAAAAATGATTTCTTTGTTTATCTTTTCCCAGTGGGTGCCCAGGCCTTGGACGGAGTATGTTGGCGCGCCTCCTTTTGTGGCTGAGGTCCTTCGACCTAGGAGCTCGAGCCGGCTGCTGTTGAGGACGTCGATGGGTCCTGTGTGGTACTTGGGCGAGCGCTTGGCTCGTCAGTGCTCTCGGGACGTCTTGACGGTTCCCATCGATCCTCCTAGGACGATGTTTAGGGAGCCTTCTGAGGCTGAGAGGGGGGCTGACTTGGCTGGCGTTGGTGGTGACGCCTTCCTTCTTCCTGGCGAGGACTACTCGGCGTTCCTCTACGGGAGGTTGGCGTACTGACCGGTTGTGGTAAGTACTTTATCCTTCTTATTTTTGCTGATTTTGAGAATACGATGAAAGATCATCGATTGACGGGAATCATTTGATTTCGCAGGAGGTCGAGGCGGCGAGCATCGAGCCCCCAGAGTACCCCGAGACCCTCGAGTACACTAACGCGACCGGGAGGACGACGATATACGAGCTGCGTGACTTTGACGTAGCTGTGACGGATGCTGGCCTGGACGACTGGCAGCATCTGATTCGGAGGGTGAGCCTCCAATTTGCATGGTTTTCTTGTGTAAGAACACATTTGATTACATTTATCCAATTATTGAGAACCTCTTTTTTGAAAATGCAGGTTGCGCCGTCCCGGTTTGTGGCGTTATGGAGGGTGACCAACCGGTTGAGAGCTACTGCCATCGAGGCACCTGTCGGCGGTCGAGGTCGTCAGGTATGAACCTTTCGTTTATATCGTTTCTTCCTAATTTTGATTTTCCAACTTTTCTTGTAATTGCTTGAAATGATTGACATGAGCCAATTTTGTTGCTTGCAGGGGAGGAGTGAGCTGGAGCGAGTGTTGGCCCAGTCTCGGGAGGAGACGGCTCGCTTGTTGAGGGAGCTCGAGGTTCGTGACGCCGAGGTTGCCACTCTCGAGGCGAGAATTACGGAGTTAGAGGGCGACTGGCAGTAGCCTCGTTTTGTTGTTGTTTGTATCTTGCACATTTGTACATTTTAGGACCTACATTTTTGGACATTTTGGATTTTGCTTGGGGCTCGAGCCCCCAGTTTGTTGTACATTTTTTGGTTGTATATATGACGGCCTGAGTGCCTTTGCTGCTGGATTGTGTTGCTTGTACCTGCAGGTTAGCTTTGAACAGGTTTGGTAGATGACAGTTTACGCCGTCATGCCGCCGAAATTTACATAGAAATCACGCAAAACATACGTTTTTATATACATATGGCCTAAATTAGCGCAAAACAAATGACTCAAAAGTGCTAAAAATGTAGAAAAATGCAAAAATTTACCGGAAATGAACGGACGGTAAGGAGGGTTACCCCTTAAAAAAAAAGAAAAATAGAAATCTATAAGTTAGAAATGTAGTACAGGACGGGAGCGAAATGATTCGCCAGAAAATAAATAAATAAAAGAAATATAATTTGAAGTAAACTACATTGAATTGGAGAAATGATTCCCCGAAAAAGAAAAATAAAAATAACTATGTAAGTGTCCTAAAATGACGAAAATGCTGATATTGCCTCGAAATGCGCATCCGCGAAATTAGGAAACACGAAATATGGCAATTTTGACGTGTTTACCAAAACAATAACCCGTAGGAATAGGAAATTATTCGTTAAAGGCTTTAGGAAAGATCCAACGCGGAAATTCACAGAAACAAAGCTGAGGAAGAGGCGCAACAGGAGCTGCGTCCCTTTGAAGAGGCGCAGGCCAGTCTTTGCTGCGCTGTTCCCAAGTGTATCCGTTCTGGCGGATTTTTGGAAACATATTTTAGTATAAATAGAGACGTCGATGGAGGTTTTATTCACACAATTCTTCCGTCTCTTCTTCGTCTTATTACATAAAATTCTCAATATAATCACTCATCATGAATACTTTGGAGATTCGTCTAAAAGAGTGGACCAACGAGTTTTCCAACATGGAGAAGCATGATATGGGTGCTTATAATCTCGGATCTTTGCTGAGTTTGAAGCTTATCAAGGTTGTCAAACCATTCCTAGTTGCTTGTCTTGATTATTGGGACCCGAATTATCATGTTTTTGCGTTCCCCGGAGGTGACATTTGCCCATTTCCTGAAGAAATTGCTGCGATTGGCGGGTGGGACCCAGAACACTTGCCTGCTATTCCTTCTACCTCACAAGGGTATAAGAACAAATTTAGAGACTTGCTTGGATTTTCTAGAATTGAGGTGGACCGTCTAGTGACCTCGAAAGGAGTGCGGATGTTGGACTTTATCGACCGATTCATTAACAAGGCCGACCCCACCGTTTCTTATGTTGCTAGGCGAAGGGCATTTGGGTTTTGCTTGTTGCATGTATATGTCCTTCAAGGGCATGTTGATGAAGATTTGAGAGGTGATCCCCGTCTCCTGGGCCTAGTTGAGCAAATGGAGCTGCGCAGGAGCCCAGCTTGTTTATGTTTAGGAGAGATCCTATTGGGCCTGGATAATAGGAAAGCTAATCGCGACCTACCGTATTTGGGAAGTCCCATTATTTTGCAAATAAAAGAACACTTTTCTTTTTTCTTTCATTCTTTTTTTTTGCTTCGTTTTTTTTTTTTTTTTTTTTTTTTTTTTTTTTTTTTTTTTTTTTTTTTTTTTTTTTTTTTTTTTTTTTTTTGATGTCTAATACCCGCTTTTGGTAGGTCTGGCTTATGGAGCGCCTTCGATTAATCGAGCCCCCAGTTCATGTTCCTTCTTATCATGCTCGTTCGATTGCTACGAGGACTAGGCTTTACATGGTGGACTTCACTCGGGTCTGCAATTACTGGGAAAACAAACTGAAGAGTGATGATGGCCCTTTGATTAGATGGGTTGTACCATGGTGGCATCTCAAATTTGTCACTGGAGTATCTTCCTTGGATCCTATCCGATCTGTGCGCATTCCTGGCCTGGAATTCATGGTATGCATCTTCCCGGAGAGGTTGATGAGACAAGTTGGAATGAAGCAGATGATCCCGAAGCTTGACACTGTCCCGCAGACTGCCGTGGCGCTTACCACTGAGAGTCGAAGGGAGTGGGCCATTAAATGGGCTCAAAGAAATGTGTGGTTCTTGAACTCGTCTGTTAGTGCCTTATGGGTGTCAGATTCCTATCTGCGGTGGAGGAAAGCTACTACTCCAGAGGAGCGTGAGAAATTGAGGAAACGCGAGCCCGTTGACTACAAGGTGCGCGAGGTGGAAAAGGAGAAAGAGAAGCATCTGACCGAGGGAGAGGAAGAAGCCGGGTTTCGAGTTGTTCATCCTTCGAAGAAACCGAAGACCTCTCCTGTCGTGGACAAAGTTGTTGACAAGAATGGTAAGGCTAGGCCTCGAGAAAGACCGTTGGTGATTAGGTCCGAAGTGGCGCAAGAGCGTCCGGCTCGAGGTCGTGACAAGAAGTATGACAAAAATGACAAGGGCAAAGGGAAGATGGAGGAATAGCCCATGTCTTTATTATTATTTATTATTATTATTATAGTAATAAGAAGGTGGGGTTTTTAGAATCCTAGCCTATTTTTATTTTTGTTTGGCATTATTATTATTGTGTAACGTATTATTATTAGAAATGAATAAAAGAGGTTAATTGGTTATGCAACCGTTGTGACTCTCCACTTATTATTCTTGTCGAATTCCAAATGCGATTGCAAATGTCCTTCTATTTACATTTTGAAATTAATGGGTTGTATCCTGGGAAGGATTGCCTACGTATTCATTTAAAAATGAAATCAAACCCTTGCGCGTAGTTCGAGTAAATGTAAAAGAATAATTGTTCTAAGCAAGAGCTTGTAATGAACTTAGAAGATAAGCATGAGCTTTTTACTTACTCTTAAGGTGCAAATTTAGTTTATTTGATGATATGAGGATGACGAATTGTCAAAATGCAAGAGCAGAGTGACATTGGCTTATTTCAGCTTGGCCAGGGGCCGTTTATTTAGTGCCACAAGAGCGACACGTGAGGTTACGCGAGGCGCGTTTTTATTCCTATTTTAGGCATAATACCGTTTTAGTTGGTCAAGGTTTGTCGGGTTGGCAAATTCATTCCCATCTAGGTCTGTAATTCTAACCACACCCCCAGGAAGTATGGACTTGACTAGAAATGGCCCGGCCCAATTAGGTTTGAATTTTCCCCGTGGATCGACAGGTAAAAGAGATCTAACCGACTTGAGTACTAGGTCTCCTTCCTTGATGTTCCTTGGCTTGACCCTTTTGTTGAAGGCTCGTTTGATACGTGCTTGATAGGTCTGGACATTATGCAATGCGCGTAGCCTACGTTCATCCAAGAGGATGAGTTCTTCATATCTATCCCTCTTCCAATCGGCTTCCGGGATTTGACTTTCGAGTAAGATACGCAAGGATGGTATTTCTAACTCGACTGGCTGTACAGCTTCCATGCCATAGGTCAAATAGAAAGGGGTGGCCCCAGTGGGCGTCCTAACTGATGTGCGATATCCCCATAAAGCAAAGGGTATTTTGCTTGGCCAATCTCGATAGTTGTCAATCATTTTCTTGAGAATTGTGACAACGTTCTTGTTTGCCGCTTCTACCGCGCCATTAGTCTGTGGTCTATATGGCGAAGAGTGGTGATGCCTAATTTTGTACTTGGCTAGCAATTGCTCAGTCTCTGCTTGGAAATGTGATCCATTATCACTAATGATCTCATGTGGGCAACCGTATCGACAGATGATGTTGTTCTGTATGAACTTTGCCACGTTTTTAGCTGGTAGACTAGTGTAGGAAGCCGCTTCTACCCATTTGGTGAAATAGTCGATTGCCACTAGGATGAAACAGTGACCTCCAGTTCCGGCTGGGGTTATATTCCCGATTATGTCAATTCCCCAGGCAGAAAATGGCCAAGGACATGTCATTGTATAGAGCAATGAAGGAGGGACATGCTGTACATTCCCGAAGATTTGGCAATTGTGACAATGCCTTACGTATTTGATGCAATCGGATTCCATTGTGGTCTAATAGTACCCCAAACGTGTGATTTTCTTTGCCATCATGGGCCCACACATGTGAGGACCGCATTCTCCATCGTGGACTTCTTCCATTACTTTACGTGCCTGTGAATGATCAAGGCAACGTAGGATTACACCAAGAGGTGTTCTTTTGTATAGTTCTCCTTGCATGAGAACGTATTGGGAAGCTAGTAGACGTATAGCACGTTGTCCTCTTTTGTCCATATCCGGTGGATAGGTACCGTTGAGCTTGAAATTTAGGATTGCTTGAAACCAAGGCTCTTCTGTGACTTCCTCTTTGTCGGTGATTTGGTGGACATAAGATGGCTCTGATCGTCGTTCGATACACAAAGGCATTTCCACCATGTCATCTGGCATATTAATCAAAGATGCGAGTTTTGCAAGAGCATCGGCAAATTGATTTTCTTCCCGAGGTAGGTGTAGATAGGTCACGTGATCAAAGAATTGGGCAACTTGGTCTATTCTGGCTTGATAAGGTGCTAAGCTTTCGCTTCGGATTTTCCAAGATCCCGTAACTTGATTGATGATCAGGGATGAATCCCCATGTACTCGGAGGTTTTTAATGGCTAAACTCACTGCCGCTTGTAGTCCAATGAGACAAGTTTCGTATTCTGTAGCATTATTTGTCACCTCGAAGTCGAGTTTGACAGAGATCGGTGTATGCTCGCCTTCAGGAGAAATGCGCAACACTCCTATTCCAAATCCTCTTAAGTTTGATGCTCCATCGTAGTAAAGGTCCCAGGAGTCTACGTCAGTTTAGAGTATATCCTCGTCTGAAAATGACCAAGTATCTATTGTTTGTGCATCATTGATGGGATTTTCTGCAAAGAATTCGGCAACGGCGCGCCCTTTTATAACTTTCAGGGGCACGTACTTGAGATCGAACTCTGAGAGTATCAAAGTCCATCTTGCTAATCGTCCGTTGAGGACGGGTTTCTCGAAGTGGTATTTGACTGGATCCATTTTGGAGTATATTTTGACGGAGTAGCTAAGCATGTAATGTCGTAGCTTCTTCGTTGCCCACACAAGAGCGAGGCATGTCTTTTCGAGTTGTGAGTATTTGCACTCGTACTCCAAGAACTTCTTACTAAGGTAGTAAATAGTCCTTTCTTCCTTTCATACGTTTTGAGCTAGCATGGCGCCCATGGCTGTTTCAATCACTGTGAGATACAGACCAAGAGGTTGATCTCGTTGAGGTGGCATGAGCACGGGTGGTTTAGCTAATATCTCATTGATTCGGTCAAATGCCTTCTGACAGTCATCATCCCACATGGTGTGATCTGTTTTCGTTAGCTTCTTGAAGATAGGTTCACAAATCATGGTGAGTTTTGATATGAATCGACTTATGTATTGTACTTTACCCAGGAATCCTCTGATTTCTTTTTCTGTTTGAGGTTGTAGCATTTCGATCAGAGCTTTGATTTTGGAAGGGTCTATTTCTATACCTCGTTGGCTTACGACGTATCCCAGGAGTTTGCCAGATATTACTCCGAATGTGCACTTCTGAGGATTGAGCGTCATGTTGTACTTTCGTAGCCTTAAGAATTATTTGCGAAGGTTCGCAATATGCCCTTCTCTATCCTTGGACTTGACAATCATGTCGTCTACATATACCTCAACTTCTTTATGAATCATATCATGTAGAAGTGTGGTCGCGGTGCGTTGATATGTAGCTCCGGCATTGATTAACCCAAACGGCATGACCGTATAGCAATAGGTTCCCCATTGAGTGACAAAGGCGGTCTTATGCATGTCTTCTATGGCCATTTTGATTTGGTTATGTTGGAGCTTGTGTCCTCCACAAATTAGTGTGATAACATTTGTAAATCTCTTACAGGTTCACTAGGGTATACTTCGTATATTTAATCAGTTGATTAACGTTTACCTAATAACGGTTGGCTTGCTAGAAAGTTTGACGTTATTATCATACAGATGACGGTGATCAACTGGTCCCTAAAGGTCACACCTATAGGATGTGTTTGAGAAATGTGGTTATAGAAATATAATCACATTGATGCCCAAAATGACTAAAAAGTTAGTCGATGTGTTGATGAGATAATTATTTAATGAAAATTAAATAATATTAGTTGAGACGAATTAACTGTCAATTCGTAAATTAAATATAATAAGTTATATTTAATTAAATATATATAATGTTAGCTTGGACGAATTAATCTGTTAATTCGTAATTAAATATAATCAGTTGTATTTAATATCAACAAGATGAATGTGTCATATTGGTAATAGTGAGGGTACACATACCAAGAGGTCATGGGTTCGATCCTCACTAGATGACAATTCAACACATATTATATATTTTTGGAAAGACCAAAAATAAGGAGTCGATAGTCCTTATTTCGGTCGATGGCGAAAATTAGGAAAGTATTATTCTTTCCTAATTAACTCGATAATTCGGTCAGTATAAAAAGAAAGGGAGAGAATTATTTCTACCCTAATGCTTTTTCTTGACCTTGCCTCCTCTCTCTCATCACAAAACACAAAAACAACTAAATTTTACAGAAAATTTTAGATCGATTTCTAGCATAATCAAAGGGCATATCTCAGATCGTCTTGGGTGCAACTAATAGGCGAATATAAATTTTGATATTGTTCTTAGGCCAATTTTGCTAGGACCGAAGGTTAATTCTAAATCCTTATACTTTGTTTATGTATTTTGTTTATGACCTTTAATCATCATTGTTAAATTCGTTATAATCCTTCTAATTTAAGGGAAGTATACAGATTATTTTCCACAAGTGGTATCAGAGCACTAGGCCACGATTTTAATCTTGATGATTTTCATAAATTTGTATGTGAACAATAGGATTTTCGAAAAAAAATTTTAGGGTTTCGAATTTTTTTTGTGGTTCGAATTTTTTTTTTTGCCGTATTTTCTTTCAGTTTGATGATATTTTTCCATTCTATTTTTCATATTATAGTTTATAATCAGTTAAAATTATCATATGAAGAATTAGTAGTTTTTGATTTAATGCAGATTAAGTTAAAATTAAATGGGATCGTCATGTTTATGATAAAAAGATTGTTTTTGCTATATAGTTTTTGGCATATAAATTAATCATGTATATTATTTCATATGCTAATCATGTTCTAATAGCAAAGGTAAAACATTTAGTCATCAAATTTTGTTTTAGGGCATATTGCCGCAAAAGAAAAAAAAAGGAAGGACGGTTCTAGGGTTTGCTGTAGAGAAAAAAAAAATTTATTTTTGTTTTTTTGGTAAACCGAGAAAGAGAGAAAAAAAAGGGAAAGTTTTGTTTTCTTGTTTTTTTTTGCCATATTGCCGAAAAAAAAAATATGGTAAGTTTTTTTTGTTTTTCCTAAATTGCCAAAAAAAAGGGAAGGCTGTTTTTTTCGGCCGTATAGGAGCTGAAATAATAAAAAAAAAAAAAAAATTATTGTTTATTTTCAGCCGAGACCAATTTTAATTGGTTTTTTTATTTTTTTTTTATTTTGGCCAATTAGTTATTGTGAATCGGTTCACAATTTAAAGATACCGAGTTATTTTAAAGCGGTTTAAAATTTAGACGGATAGAATTCATATTACAAGTTTAATATGGATTAAGTATGAAATTAATGTGATTAAATTGCGGAATTGTCACTTAATTTAATTTAAATAGGTGGTTTGGATAAATTTATCAACATAATTAATGTATTGTGTTATGTATGTTTAATTTATTTTAGTTGATGCTTTTAATTTTGTTGAATGAATCGAATGAATGAATTTTATTTACGTATTTATTTTTGCAATCGGTTGTAATTTGTAATACTTAGTGTGGCCTTAGTCAAATTATGTTTTCGTAGTGAAGGAAACATGATTTATTATTTAATTATGAGATCTCGAATCTCCTTTATTTTAGTTTTGTGTTTTTGAAATTAGAATGTAATTAATAGGTCAATTATGTAATTTTATTTATTGTAATTTCAAAGAAGACTAAAGATGGAGATTGAAGCTCACTCCCGCTACATGGATCAAGATGGAACATCAAGACAAGCTTCTCGGGTCCAAGGATGGATTCCAAACTTGTATTTATTGTTCATTTTGATAAGGATAAGCCACACTAGGACTTTTACTGTTTTTACGTTTTTTCATTCTTATTGCTTTTCATTCACATGTTAGTTTATGCATCATATTCCGCCTAAAACCAAACCACCAACTACTAAAATGCATGAAAATTGACTCATATAGGTTGTATGTTAGTTTTCATGGACATGCAGATGTCACAGTCTTTAAGCCATCACCTTAGTTTAATCATTCTCGCATGCTAGATTATAGTTCACTTAATATGAATTAAAATAAAGTTGATGGGATCTTCCTCTAAAACGGAAATTGAGATTAGTCTTTATAAGGGCAAACATCTATGAATCCCTTCTTCGTCGGTAGGCCTAATATGACCCCTTCTACGTTGGGTAAGTAGTTGTGTTGACTAAGTTTACCTCAACATCATAGTCCGAAGATTTTCTCGTGATTATGATGGACTATAGATAAAATTTACAGAAATTTATCGACCAAGAATTCTAACGGTAGAATTAGCTAAAAGGTTAGCTTATCAATTTACAGAGAATTGAGTCTTGGGGTCATTTATATAATTCATGAGGGAGGTCAATTGTATAAATGTTTTGAGTCTTCGCGTTATGACATTAATTCATTAAACTTAAAATAAAAACGATGCACATGCTTATTATTTTATTCTTCTTTCGCAGTGTAGAACACGTTTATTATCAATAATACTGTTACAACAAATGGCTGGAAATAACGCAATCCCAATGCCTAGTGCCACACTAGATCGTTCGTCCTGGCTTAAGATGTTCATGGACCAAATGAATCAGTCCACGCGATCAAGAATGATGGGTCCAATTTTGTGGACTCGGGAGGCGGCACTACGGAATGCGCCATCTGCGACGGTAAACTCGGGTATTTAATCGAGCCAATACCGGTCAACCCAGGCCCAAATGCAGGAGTCAACGAGTCACTCGCTTATAGTGATTTCGTTATGGAAGCGGGTGCGATAAAGAACGTACTCATCTTTGCAATGGAAACCAATTTGCAGAGACGCTTCATTGCCTAAGGTGCAAACAAGATTTTCACCACACTCACTAATGAGTTCTCAAAGGCACCGAGAATCGTTACATATGAGCATACCTGTCGCTTCTTTGATGCGAAACTCCAGAAGGGCCAACCGGTTAGCCCACACATTCTTCACATGATTGAGAATGTCGAGAAGCTGGAGGCACTGAATTGTAAAATCAGTGAGAGCATTGTCATTGACCGAATGCTTCATTCTCTTCACGATGGTTTTGCCCTTTTCAGGGCGAACTACTATATGAATGACTTGAAAAGGAGTCCTCATGAGCTACACTCCCTTCTCGTACAGACTGAGAAGGATATGAAATTGAGTGGGAGCGTGAAGCAGGATGTTCTCACGATTTACAAAGGTAAAGGTAAGGGCAAGGCTCATGGCGACCTAGCTGTAGGTAAGCCAAAGTTTAAGAAGCTAGGAAACGGTAAGAGTGCGACTGGTGAGACTAGTGGCTCAAAGGGCAAGACAAAGAGCAAGGGCGGTGACATAGAGTGCCACCATTGTCACAAGACTGGACATTGGAGGAGGAACTGTCCCGTCTACCGTGAGGACATCAAAGCAGACCGCGTCGTTCCTGTTGGTATGTCATCTTATATTCATATGATTGAGATTAACCATGCAAGTTTCGGAACTTGGGTACTAGATACTGGTTGTGGTTCTCATCCGTGTAATCATTTGCAGGGCCTAAAGAACATCATACCTCTCGAAAAAGGTGATGTGGACTGCGAGTCGGGAATGGAGCACAAGTTGTCTGCTTGCCTCGAAGGGAACATATGTAATCCAACTCCCTAGTGGTTTTGAGTTATCTTTAAATAATCACATTACTATGTACCCAGTTTATCTAAGAATATTATTTCTGTTTCCGTACTTGCTAAAGACGGTTTTACATTTTCAATAAAGGATAATAGTTGTATTTTCTCTTTTAATGAAATGATTTATGGCAAAGCAGTTTCCATGAATGGAATTTACATCTTAGATCAAACCACGGAAGTATTACACATGAATAATAAGAAATTAAAGGTTGGTGACAAAGATCAAACCTATCTGTGGCATTGTCGAATGGGACACATAAATGAGAAACGCGTAAAGAAACTCGACGATAATGGGACTATTCCCGCATTCGGATTTTCTACATATGACACGTGTGAATCATGTCTCATTGGCAAGATGACTCGAATTTCCTTCAAAGGCGTTGGAATGCGCGCTAGTGACCTATTAGGACTCATACATACGGACGTATGTGGACCTATGTCAATTACCGCTAGAGATGGCTATAGATATTTTATCACTTTCCCGGACGATTTGAGTAGATACGGATATGTCTACTTAATGAAGCATAAAAGTGAGTCCTTTGAGAAATTCAAGGAATACCGAGATAGGGTACAAACCAACTCGGGAAGAAATATTAAAGCACTTCGTTCGGATCGGGGTGGCGAATATCTTTCAAATGAGTTTGATCAACACCGAAAGACTCGTGGAATCGTTTTGCGATTAACTCCACCGGAACACCTCAATTGAATGGTGTGTCCGAACGGAGTAATCGAACCTTACTTGATATGGTTCGATCCATGATGAGTCACACCGTAGTGCCCGATTCATTATGGGGTTATGCTCTTTGTCACCGCTCTTATACTTAACAAGTCCGTCTAAAGTTATCGACAAGACTCCATATGAAATGTGGAAGGGAACAGTACCCAACTTGTCCTTTATTCGGGTTTAGGGCTGCGAGGCTTATGTCAAGTGGAGACACGAGGATAAGCTCGGCCCGCGATCGGTCAAGACTACTTTATAGGTTATCCAAAAGGAACATTTGGTCATTACTTCTATTCGCCTACCGAACATCGAGTTTTTGTTGCGGCTAGTGCGACGTTCTTAGAGAAAGAATTTCTCGAGAACAAAACGAGTAATAGAACCTTCGAGCTGTCGGAGATTCCAGAACCAACGACCGAGGAACGGATGGAGGAAGTGGTTCCTCCAACTGATGATACGGTTAATATTCCTGAGGAACCTAGGAGGTCGGGTAGAGACTCTCATCCTTCGGACAGATATATTGGTATGGTCGAGGAGAATGACGTTTTACTTCTAGAAAGTAATGAACCCGCAACCTATAAAGGTGCTATGGCCTGTTCCGACTCAAAGCTATGGCTTGAAGCCATGCAATCCGAGATGGACTCCATGTATGAGAATAACGTATGGGATCTAGTTGATTTACCTAAAAAAGGTAAAACCTCTACAGTGCAAATGGCTTTACAAAATAAAGCGTTCTGTAGACGCGCAACCGGATATCTATAAGGCACGACTTGTGGCAAAAGGTTTCACTCCAGTGCAAGGACTGCATTATGATGAAATTTTTGCACCTGTAGTCATGCTACGTTCCATTCGGATAACCTTAGCGATTGCCGCATTTCATGATTATGAGATTTGGCAAATGGATGTGAAAACCGCCTTCTTAAACGGTTATTTGGAGGAAGAGTTGTACATGGTGCAACCCGAAGGTTTCATAAATCCTGAACATCCTAAGAAAGTATGCAAGCTTAAGCGTTCCATTTATGGACTTAAGCAAGCTTCTCGGAGTTGGAATCATCGTTTCGACCAAGTGATAAAAGAGTATGGCTTCATTCGATCGGTCGAGGAACCATGCTTATATATCAAGTCGAGTGGGAGCAAGATTGTATTCTTGATATTGTATGTCGATGACATACTCTTGATTGGGAATGACATTCCTCTCCTATCTTCGGTTAAAGAATGGTTGAAGAACCATTTCCAGATGAAAGATATGGGTGAGGCACAACGCAATTTGGGAATCCGTATCTACAGAGATAGATCACGACGGACGTTATCACTTAGTCAGGAGTCTTATTTGGATAAGGTTCTTGAGAGGTTCAGCATGACCAACTCCAAGAAGGGGAACCTTCCCATGACGACTGGGATGCAGTTGAGCAAGTCTCAGTCACCCACGACGCCTGAAGGGATTGAGCGCATGAGTCGTGTTCCTTATGCATCTGCAATAGGATCGATCATGTATGCCATGATATGCACACGTCCAGACGTGGCATATGCATTGAGTATGACGAGTCGGTACCAAAAGACTCCAGGTGAAACACACTGGATAGCAGTCAAAAATATCCTCAAGTACCTACGGAGGACTAAGGATTGGGTATTGACTTATGGAGGGGATACTAAGCTATGCGCAATCGGTTACGCAGATGCTAGCTTCCAAACAGATCGAGATGACTCAAAATCTCAGTCCGGGTTCGTCTTCACTCTTAATGGTGCTGCGGTCACCGGAAGAGTTCCAAACAGTGTTGTAGCAGATTCTACTACTGAATCCGAGTACTATGCCGCTTCGGAGGCAGCAAAGGAAGCGATATGGATGCGTCAATTCTTACAAGGGCTTTCGGTAGTTCCTAGTTCGAATGACCCGATCACCATCTATTGTGACAATAGAGGTGCCATCTTCCAGGCTAAGGAGCCAAAGTCTAGCAACAAATCTAGACATGTACTTCGGAAAGCTCACCTGATCCGTGATTACGTGGAGCAAGAAGAGATAGTGATTGACAAGATTGCGACGGATGATAACATCGCGGATCCTCCCACCAAACCGTTGAATTATGATAAGCATGTAGGGCATGTTAACTCCATGGGAATTAAACATGTTCCTGAGTTGTAGTACTTGATTATGGATTTGATACATTATCTTTTTCATATACTATTTATAACTTCATCGTTTTATATATATAATATTTTGTTTTTCATGTGGATTGTACTGACAACATTGAACGCCACAAAGTGAACTGAATTACATTATATTTGTTTTGGTCCGTAATCGCCAATGTGAGCTGATAACTTCGGCTATTATATTGTGCAGTCGATTGATGGTGGGTTCAACGGGCTATAAGTTAAACGGTTGACTAATCGATCACAGATACGAGATTATGACGATACCTCGTAGGACAACTTTTTGTGACAACGTAATGGAGTCCTAAATGTTTAATAACATTCGGTGCCAGGTCGTGGATAGGACATCCATTGTGTTCCAAGAGTCGATTCTTTTGACTATCAACTGTCTCTTGAGATTAAGGCAGTTTTTGGGTGACTTTGGTTTCTTTCTCACGGTCTACCGTAACTGGGGCTAAGTAGATTTTTTCTGGGTCATTTCATATTGTGCTCACATCTGCAGGATTCGAGTTGAGGAAAATATCCAACCCTTATCAGGTATAGTTATTTCTCAGGGCCACTCGAGGAGTTGTAACTGAAATGCATGGCCATGCTCGAATGTTGATTCGTTTATCAGTTAAGTTACTCTCTCGTCGCGGAAACCACTCTTGATATTGATCGCTTGTAAAATACGACCTTTGTGAATTCGGATTTGCAAATTGTTTTACATTGAGTGGGAGAAATTTTATAGGATATGAGAATCGGTTATCGCACATACACTTGTGAGGACAAGTGGGAGTTTGTTGGAGCTTGTGTCCTCCACAAATTAGTGTGATAACATTTGTAAATCTCTTACAAGTTCACTAGGGTATACTTCGTATATTTAATCAGTTGATTAACGTTTACCTAATAACGGTTGGCTTGCTAGAAAGTTTGACGTTATTATCATACAGATGGCGGTGATCAACTGGTCCCTAAAGGTCACACCAATAGGATGTGTTTGAGAAATGTGGTTATAGAAATATAATCACATTGATGCCCAAAATGACTAAAAAGTTAGTCGATGTGTTGATGAGATAATTATTTAATGAAAATTAAATAATATTAGTTGAAACGAATTAACTGTCAATTCGTAAATTAAATATAATAAGTTATATTTAATTAAATATATATAATGTTAGCTTGGACGAATTAATCAGTTAATTCGTAATTAAATATAATCAGTTGTATTTAATATCAACAAGATGAATGTGTCATAGTGGTAATAGTGAGGGTACACATATCAAGAGGTCATGGGTTCGATCCTCACTAGATGACAATTCAACACATATTATATATTTTTGGAAAGACCAAAAATAAGGAGCTGATAGTCCTTATTTCGGTCTGATGGCCGAAAATTAGGAAAGTATTATTCTTTCCTAATTAACTCGATAATTCGGTCAGTATAAAAAGAAAGGGAGAGAATTATTTCTACCCTAATGCTTTTTCTTGACCTTGCCTCCTCTCTCTCATCACAAAACACAAAAACAACTAAATTACAGAAAATTTTAGATTGATTTCTAGCATAATCAAAGGGCATATCTCAGATCGTCTTGGGTGCAACTAATAGGCGAATATAAATTTTGATATTGTTCTTAGGCCAATTTTGCTAGGACCGAAGGTTAATTCTAAATCCTTATACTTTGTTTATGTATTTTGTTTATGACCTTTAATCATCATTGTTAAATTCGCTATAATCCTTCTAGTTTAAGGGAAGTATACAGATTATTTCCCACAGGTTATAGCCCGCGTACCCATCCATGAAGGATAGTAACGCGTGGTCTGCGGTATTGTCTTTCTCCATCCTTTCTGCTGATTCGTGTTTGTTTTTGTGATTAACGCGGTAGGTTTGAAGTGGTCGTCTTGAAGTATCATAGTAATGATCTCATCCTGCGTGGCTCTAACAAATCGATCTTCTCCAAACAATAGACCAACAGCTTGTTCGTCTAAGCAAGGTGCTTGACGAGCTTTGACGGTAGGAACCGTTTCTGGAGGAATGAAGTAGCAATCGTGAAAGATCTCGATTCCGACTAGCTTACTTTCGAGATAGTGCCAAGGTTCAGGAAATACGTGACAGAGTTCTAGACTTCCTTCCTTAACAAAGTATCCATTTAGGGTAGGGAGATAGGGTCTCATTTGGACTCCTACGTATTTACGGTTTTGAACTTGAGCAAGCATCTCGAGAACTTCCTCTTTAGTGGGTTTGTATCCTAGCCCAAGTGGTATCCTTTTTGAGTTGCCTTCCTTGTAGGGTGCGAAGGTGTTTCTTCGGATAGGGTTCAAAGGCATTCCAGGGAAGTATCCCTGGGATTTGAGTATGTGGTTGACCACCAAGTTGGAATAGGGATCGTAGTGTAGGGGTGCCAATTCACTTTCTATGACACTTATGCTTTGAAAGCCCCCAAGTTCATATACTGGATCCGCAAGGACTTGATTATTCGACTTCTTTTCGATTATCGCCTTAATGGGTGACGAAGTGATCGTCACCACTTTGCCATTTAGTGGAATTTTGATCTTTTGGTGAAGAGTGGATGTTACCGCTTTAGAAGCGTGAATCCAAGGTTTTCCCAGAAGTATGTTGAAGGAAGCTTCGATGTCCACTATCTGGAAGTTAACCTTTCGCTGAATTGGCCCTGTGGCTATGGTTAGGTTAACGAGTCCTACGACCTTTCGTCGTGTACCATCATATGCACGAACACCTCGATTGGTAGAGGTCCAATCCGACTCTTTCATGCCTAGTTTGTATGCCGTTTTCAGGGTTATGACGTTGACCGCGGAGCCATCATCTACCAAGGTCATTGGCACATTCTTCTTTAAGCAAATGACGGTGATGTAAAGAGCCAAGTTGTGACTAGCGCCAAAGGGTGGCAAATCTACGTCTGAGAAAGTAATAGGATTACTTAGCTTCGGTGATTCTTGGAAGACCAAGTTGACTACATCGTCGGGTGTGGAGTTATGCGCTACATTTAATTTGGCCAAAGCTTGCAGTAAAGCTTTGCGATGTGGGAATGAGCTTGCTACTAGTTGCCAGACTGAAAGATCAGCCTTTGTCTTCTGTAATTGCTTGAGCAAATGATCAGTGGAGTCATCTTCGTTATCATTTGGTGAGACAACGTTGATTGGACCATTTTGAGTAGTACTTTGATATGGACGCCCCGAACAAGTTAGGTGGTCCACATCTTGGTCTTCACCATTTTGGACTATTTCTTTGACTAGGGAGTTTTCAATGAGATACTCGTCCTCATCATCATCGGCCCATACTCCATTGATTGTAGCTAGTTCCCTCATTCTCATGATCGCGTCTTCTAGTCGTGTGATTTGGTCGACTAGTTTATCAACCACGGCGACTATTTCTTGCATAGTGGCATTTTGAGAAAAGATTAATGGCGCATGTTCTTTGGGTGTCGCATTGGAGTCATTTAAAGTTGTCACCACATTTTCTAATTCCCAAACTTGCCTATCCACACTTCTTGCCCATGTAATGAAGTCGGCGATGGTAGGGGAAATGGTATAGTAGAACCCTTCATTCTCGATTGCGTGGATTTCATTTTCAACTGGAGAAATGAGGTGTGAATAATCTAAGGTAGATTCTCCACTTGTGATCACTAGAATTCCAAGAGGATTCTGAGTGTTGTTTGGCTTACCTCCCGGCGGTATTGGTAGTCGACTATCCTCTATCATGTCTTGAAGCACATTTTTCAATTTGTAGCATTTTTCTGTGTCGTGCCCTTTACCCCTATGATATTCACACTATGAGTTCTCGTCCCAGAACTTAGACTTCTTTTTAGGTTCGGGAGTAGGTCCTATGGGTTGGATTTTGCCTTGTTTCATTAGCCTTTTTAGAGCATTGGAGTATGTGTCCCCAAGATTTTTAAACTTCCGTTGTGGGGTACTCTTCTTGGATGGCTCGAGGAGGTTAACTTCATCGGTCTTGCTAGTGGAGCCGTAAAAACGACTTGTTGAGCCTTGATATCCTCGACCTACCGTTTTGGACAAGAGCCCTTTACAGATGTCATCTTTGATCCTTGTTCCTAGTACGGTTAAGTCCTTGAAAGTTTTAATGTTTTGGTACCTCAAATGATTGGCATAGATGGGCTTTAAGTTGTCCACAAATTTCTCCACAAGGGTAGCCTCATCCGGGCGTTCAACTAGTTGGGTACTAGTCTTCCTCCACCTACTTAGGAAGTCGGTGAAACCTTCTTTGTCATTTTGGGTAAGAACCTCTAGACTGCGCATGTTAACTTGGATCTCAGCATTATCCGCATATTGCTTAGCAAACTCGATCGCGGCATCTTCCCAAGTAGCGATCTTCTTGTGTTCTAGAGAGTAGAAATATTGCTTTGGGATGGTGTCAAGAGATGAAGGAAAGATCCTTAAGAACATCTCGGGTTTGATGCCTTTGAAAGACATGTAATCCTTGAAGGCACGGATATGGTTCAAAGGGTTCACATGCCCCTTGAATTTAGGGATATCCGTCATGTTGAAGTTGGTTGGCAACATGGAATTTACGGCCTCATACTTGCAATTATTCTCCCTATAAATGTCATCCCCTTTAAGGTACATCAATTGCTCCTCTAAGTATTGGAGTCGTTTTTCAGCTGCAGTCACACCCATTAGAGGGTTGTCGTCCCTGAAATCATTCACGAAGTCGTCAACGACTTCACTTTCTCGAGGAGGAATCCTTGTTTCTACGGTATAGATCCGGCCCTCGATGGTGTCAAGGCGATCATGCACTTGGTCTTGTGTAACTTGGATTTAAGCCAACGCGGCTAGGATTCGATCATTACTATCTTGGAGTTGATTGAAGTTCGCGTCGCTTGTTTCAGGCATCTTGGAAACTGGATAAGAGATTGACGACGAATCAAAACACGATCGACCATTCTAGCACACTTACTAAGAAAGAAAAGTTTTGACTCGTGAAGTGGGTGTGTGCCACTTGTGTCAGTGAGCTTTTGAAGAAAAGACCAAGTTTGAAAATGTGCGTCCTAGCCAACTATAGTGTAGTTGTAGGAGTGGACTCGAAGTGAGTTTTTGAAATGGGCTTGGGCCCGAGATTTGACTCGACAAATGGACAGAGTTTCGACTTGGTTTTGCGCTAATGATGGGCCTTTTTCGAAGTTTACACTTTAAAAGAGGTTTTGATTTTACAAAAATCGTCATGGTTTTGTTTAGAAATGGTGATCACGTAAGGTACAAACATTTATACAAGCATTATGACGGGATGCTGAGTGCATTTAAAAGGGTTTTGGTTTAAAGGGTGGGTTGCCATACCGAACAATCAAACCCGAAGTCTGTGGAGAGGCTCGTACCAAACAAGAGTAAGGCCGATTCCTAGTCCATTTCCTCAAGTAGTGAAGGTCCTTGATACAAACAAGAGTAAGCATCATGGTATGGATGACGTAAATTGCTATCCATCCTTAGGCCCAAATAAGAATTAGGACTGTTTAGACGGGACGATTGGTCGAATGGGTTGGGTTGGGCCTAGGAAGGCCGAATAAACGGTCTAGGAAGACCGAGTTATGGAAACCGACAATTGTCTTGTACAAACTATTCCCTAACCTTGTTCAAGTTTCACCCTTTTGGCTACACGTAAGTGTATTATCCCCAGCGGAGTCGCCAAACTGTGGACATGGGGCCACGGGGGCGCTTGGGAAACAATCGTTTGCATTTGTGGAGTCGCCACCAATTTTTATGGGAAATTGGAACCGTTCGAATACCTCGTGTCATGTCAAGACACAAAGTAGTGACATGAACACCAAGAACTCGTTACCCTTAGCATTCTATGTCTAGAATGACTCTCGTGGATGCGATGGCCACGGATGTTCACAGAGATCTGGAGTAAGGGGTGAGGGTACGTATTAGGAAGCTCTTTTGACCGAACTCCTAATCCCGCCCGCCTCGATAGCGGCCTCTACTAATTATTAGGGAAGTTATTCGTACTTGATATATCGTTGATTATATGCATGCAATGCAACATCCAAGTTTTAATCCTAGCATGTGAAGATTAACGAAGTCGGTAAACAGTTAATTTAGCATACAATTGGGTCGAAGTTGGGAATTAAGGTTCAATTACATGTGAAAACATACAAATGATACAAAATACAATGATAAATACAATAAAGAATACAATAATTACATCGGGTTTAGTGATTTATGTCGAAAATACTCCTAAAACGGATAATTTGAGAGAAAGAATAAAAGAATAAATTAATGAACAAATCAGTAGGCGATAATACGGTTAATAGTAGATTATACGTAAACTAATTAAACTGGGTCAAGGCAAAATGGAAGTTCAGAGGCAGAAATCAACTTGGAACAAGCGCAGCAGGACTGCGCCCTTTGGAAGAGGCGCAGCAATTGCTGCGTCTGTTCCAAGGGTGAGTTCTTGCTGTGAAGCCGGAACTGCAAATCGTTAATGTTAATTGATGATTTTAAGGATTGATTACGAATATTAACTCGGATGGAAGTTATTTAATACATTAATTACATGTGAAAGAGTGATAAAAGCAATAAAACATGGATGAGACGGATACAAACGAATTATTTACATGGATGAAAGATTGATTAGTGACATAGGTGAACTAAATAGGTTAAACATGATGATTTAAAGACGAACTAATGGCGAATAGACAAATGGAAATATATCAAAGGTCGAATTCCAGAAACTCAATATGAACAAATCGAATTTCTACAACCCGGACTGAGTTTAATGACGAAAACCCGCAAATATTGGATTATAAGGGATTTAAGTCGAATTTAAAGATGAATTAAACGTATGAATGATGTTTAAACAATATATATGTGAAATTATTGTGATTGTATGTCAAAGAATTGAAGAATAAACGAAAACAAATAAAAGCAAACGAATTTACAGAGGACGAAGGAAGAATAAAGGAAGCAGAAACTGCGGCAGCCTCACGAAGAGGCACAGCAGGTACTGCGCTCCTTCGAAGAGGCGCAGCAGTTGTTGCGTCCTTTCTCGACGTCTGTCTTCTGGTAATCCGTAAAAAGGGTTTTAAAGCACGGTTTTAGAAATCGGTTTTAACAAGTATTTTCGACATAAACCTTACATTAATGATACAAAAAGTAAATAACAATAATAAAAGAGACATTTACACCCTCAGACTTACATGTTTGACGAAACGAGATGAACTAAGTTTACTAGTAATGATGCTCGACTCGAATGTAACGAAAGTGCCCTCGTAAGAGGAAAACGATTAATATTAGTTAAGTTGATTGATTGTGGAGTTGGTCAAATTGGTCGGTCATGCAAACGAGGCTGGTACTCAGAAGGATCCGAGCATACGTGGTCGAAAGTTCAAGCACGTAGACGCCAAAAAGTCAGAACGTGGTCTAGAATGCAAAGGGAGAAGAGAAGGGCGGACACTCGCGTGAGAAATATGAGGAGCGAAGGCTCCTATTTATACTAATCACGTGAAGGAATAGGGTTTCCGAAGAGACTTTGGAAGTGAATCTTGAAAAGATATGAAAAAGATACGAAAAATACACAGAAAAAAACTTGGGAAGAGGCGCAGCAGTCACTGCGTCTCTTGGAAGAGGCGCAGCACCTGCTGCGTCTGTTCCCAAGTGGTTTCCTACTGCGGAAGAAAGATTTCCGTGTTTGGTTTATGTAATGACGGGATAATCTTATTTTCCTTAATATTTTGTATGAATATTACGGGAAATTGTTTACCAAAGAATAAAAGATTGTGAAAGATTTATAAAATATGGAATAGAAATATCCGGAACATTCCAGAACATTCTGACTCGGGATTTATAAAATATGGAATAGAAATAGAAATATCCGGAACAACTAAGAGGTAGACATCAGTGTTTGAGCAATCACTTGACGATAAACTTACGAACTGTCACAAATTATTCCGCGTACCAAACCTGCGGCCCAATCATCACCGGGTGGTTTGCGGGAGGTGCAGAAATGAGGTATCTACAGAGCCCCCACTTTGAATGAGGCTTGTACAAGGCGAAAGTCAAAGTATTGCCATCAGGTCAATCGAAGATTACAACCTGACGACTATGGCGACGCGAGGCGGCTCAAGGGGTCTGAACCAAGGACCTGTCGTCGGGAACATTTTAGAGTCTGTCGACTATCGGGGAGGGTCTTTTAAAGTCCATTTGACTACGTAAGAAGGCTCGCCAGCCATAAGAAGAGATCATACCTGAAACTTCTTGAGAGACGTTTCTGGAGGTGCATAGGAGCTAAGGGTAAGCGTAGGAGCTAAAGGGTAAGACCTAAAAGATAAATAAGGATTGTGCTAGGGTGTGGGACCCTAAAGGAAAACGTCAATGGGAAGGAGGCCCAAAATATAATTTCAAACTGAGGGGTAACTAAGGCTTGAGTGTAGGAACTCTACTGGTTTGGGAACCTCTGGAGAACGACACTTTATTGCACTCCGCGGGGAAACAAGAAATATTGTGAGTAGCAGGACACAGGCGGGAACTGCTGGGAGAAGTCTGCTTGGGTAGTATTCAAACAAACTTCGGAGGGACTTGAGAAGGACGATTGTATGTCGTGAACTCTCGTGTTGGGAAACCTTACCAGGAATGTATCTCCATGTCTCGAGAGGGATTTTTGATCCGCTTACTCTCGCTGGGGGAATATAATGAAGGCGTGTCGAAACACCTGTCAAAGAATACCTGCTCGTTGTGACAAGCAAGGTCTTGGGAGCGATAAATAATGTATAATAGTCTGCAGTCGGCTTAGAAATGCGGGTCTGAACGAAGAACTATTGTCAAACGGACCAAAAAGATAAAATGGCATCGGGGAAGAGGCGCACCAAAGATGGCCCACAAATAACGAACTCATAACGAATTTTTGAAAACTTGTATGGAAGGAAGCTAAGGAATAGGCGCAGCAAGAGCTGCGTCTCTTGGAATAGGCGCAGCACCTGCTGCGTCTGTTCCTTAGTGTGTCTTTTCTGCGTAAAAACGCGACAAACAGAGGGTTTCATTTCATTTGTTCGAAATACAAATCATCCATTTCTTTCTCAAACTTCAACCATTTCCGCCAAAATTTGATCTAAAAGCTTGCATTCGCCATGACTAATCGAGGTATGTATATCATTTTTGCATTAATCTTCTATAAAGGACGAATTGGATCGACAAAATTAGGGTTCCCAACCCTAAAATGTCGAAAATTTAGGGCTTTTCCCCCAAATGATCTTGCCTTGTAAAATTGATCATATAAATGGCTAATTGGTAGTATAAGGATCATAACCATGTATTTGTTTCGAATTTTCGTTGAGTTTTGAGCATTTGAGTGAAATTGAGACTAAGCCACAAACTAAACCGTAAATTGCTTCGAAAATGGCCTTAGGATTGCCCATTTGTGATGAAACTTGATATTTGGAATCCTTGGATGATGGGTAAACTTCCTACCATCTCGGATTTTTTGTTTGTGATGGCTTTTTCAGGGAACTTTTCTAGGGCATAATCGTCGTTATAACGAAATGCTGCCGAAATTTCAACTTGAACCCATGACTAGGCTTCAACTTAGGCTTGACTTGACCCAAATTACCATATGAGTGATCGGGTTTCTGGAAATACGGCCAAAGATGGCGAGAAAAGAGCGATTTCGGAGCGTTGAAAACTCGAAAATCCCCTAATCAGGGCTTGTCGTCTCTTGACGCGGCCTAAACTTGCTTTAATGTTGCAGGTGACGAGGCTTCTACTTCTAGGAGAGCTCCCATGGAGATAGACACCGCTGTTGACGCTTCTCGTGCTCTCGAGGAGGCTTTTGCCGTGGGTAGGGCAGCCGGGGAGGTTGCTGAGGACGAGATTCTCGAGGAGCAGGTTGCTGAGGAGGAGGAGGCCCCGAGACGGGCCAACGTGGGGCGAGGAGGTCGTCAGCTGAGGGGAGCACCTGCGTGGGCTGAGACCTGGGACATCAGGCACTTACTTTGGGTTGCGGAGGGTCACCTGTCCTATAGGACGGTGAAGAGCTTGGTAATCTTGAATTTATTACTCACCATTCATCTTCTTTCGTTTTACTTGCTCATATCTCTTCCAATTTCATTCAAACTAAAGATAGCTTTAGTTTCAAATCACAATAGGAGGCCGGGAACATCAGATCGTTCTCGGGCTATATGACGGCGATGGAGTGCTACGAGAGGCTGTCGGCGGAGGAGCGCGCCATGATCGAGCGGGGAGCGTTTGGTGCCTTGGTGCAGGCTTGGAGGGATATCGCGAAGAGGAAGCTGCGGGCTAACCTTAGCATGGTCCGCGCTTTCTTGGACCGATTCTGGGACACGACTTCCACTTTTCACATGCCTTTTGGTGAGGTGGGAGTCACGTTGGAGGACTTCGGCATGATCTCTGGGCTACCGTGTAGGACTGAGGAGGTGGAGTGGCCGGAGACTGCCATGAGGGTGGACTCGCCGAGGCTAGGAGGTTGATCGGCTGGAACTTGTCGCCGAAGGCTGCTACAGTGCCTGGTTTGGTGCCGAGTTCTTACGTCCGAGACTACTTTGCGGGGAAGACCCCGGCGCTGGTGATGATTGATGGGAGGGAGACGGCTCCTCCTCCCTGTACAGCTGAGCAGAGAGTCCGCTTGTGGCTCTGGTGGTTCTTGTCTTCGATCTACCTCGGAGACAAGGGAGAGAGGCTGTCGACGAAGTTTCTTCCCTTCCTTTCTGACCTGAGCTCACTAGGGCGTTGGGACTGGGTCACTGCTGGTTTTGCGGTCCTCATCCGCTTCATGAGGGCCATGGTTCGTCCGGAGTTGATGGAGAAGGGTACTTCTCTTGGTGCTGTCGGCCCTGGACTACTGTTGGAGGTATGAACCTTAATTTAGACTAATAATCACTTCTTTTCCTTATCAAGTTACGAAAGATCGTTATTGACTATTTTGCTTCACATGCGTGGGTGTACTCCTACTTTCCGAGCCTCTCGCCCAAGAGGACGGAGCCGCTGGAGAAGGCCTATCCCGTCGTGAGGGATTGGGTGATTTGTCGCACGAGGAGTAAGCGCTCCTCTCACGGTGTTTACCGGCGGGACGTGAACGCTCTTCAGCTAGATAGCGTGAGCATATCACTTATATTCGTTTTGCTTCTTCATTACTTTTCAACCGATCATAAGAATGATTTCTTTGTTTATCTTTTCCCAGTGGGTGCCCAGGCCTTGGGCGGAGTATGCTGGTGCGCCTCCTTTTGTGGCTGAGGTCCTTCGACTTAGGAGCTCGAGCCGGCTGCTGTTGAGGACGTCGATGGGTCCTGTGTGGTACTTGGGCGAGCGCTTGGCTCGTCAGTGCTCTCGGGACGTCTTGACGGTTCCCATCGATCCTTCTAGGACGATGTTTAGGGAGCCTTCTGAGGCTGAGAGGGAGGCTGACTTGGCTGGCGTTGGTGGTGACACCCTCCTTCTTCCTGGCGAGGACTACTCGGCGTTCCTCTACGGGAGGTTGGCGTACTGGCCGGTTGTGGTAAGTACTTTATCCTTCTTATTTTTGCTGATTTTGAGAATACGATGAAGATCATCGATTGACGGGAATCATTTGATTTCGCAGGAGGTCGAGGCGGCGGGCATCGAGCCCCCAGAGTACCCAGAGACCCTCGAGTACACTGGCGCGACCGGGAGGACGACGATCTCCGAGCTGCGTAACTTGGCGTAGCTGTGACGGATGCTAGCCTGAACGACTGGCAGCATCTGATTCGGAGGGTGAGCCTCCAAGTTGCATGGTTTTCTTGTGTAAGAACACATTTGATTGCATTTATCCAATTATTGAGAACCTCTTTTTTTGAAAATGCAGGTTGCGCCGTCCCGGTTTGTGGCGTTATGGAAGGTGACCTACCGGTTGAGAGCTACTGCCATCGAGGAACTTGTCGGCGGTCGAGGTCGTCAGGTATGAACCTTTCGTTTATGTCCTTTCTTCCTAATTTTGATTTTCCAACTTTTCTTGTAATTGCTTGAAATGATTGACATGAGCCAATTTTGTTGCTTGCAGGGGAGGAGTGAGCTGGAGCGAGAGTTGGCCCAGTCTCGGGAGGAGACGGCTCACTTGTTGAGGGAGCTCGAGGTTCGTGACGCCAAGGTTGCCGCTCTCGAGGCGAGAGTTGCGGAGTTAGAGGGCGAATGGCAGTAGCCTCGTTTTGTTGTTGTTTGTCTCTTGCACATTTGTACATTTTAGGACCTACATTTTAGGACATTTTGGATTTTGCTAGGGGCTCGAGCCCCCAGTTTGTTGTACATTTTTTGGTTGTATATATAACGGCCTGAGTGCCTTTGCTGCTGGGTTGTGTTGCTTGTACCTGCAGGTTAGCTTTGAACAGGTTTGGTAGATGACGGTTTACGCCGTCATGCCGCCGAAATTTACATAGAAATCACGCAAAACATACATTTGTATATACATATGGCCTAAATTAGCGCAAAACAAATGACTCAAAAGTGCTAAAAATGTAGAAAAATGCAAAAATTTACCAGAAATGACCGGACGGTAGGGAGGGTTACCCATTAAAAAAAAGAAAAATAGAAATCTATAAGTTAGAAATGTAGTACAGGACGAGAGCGAAATGATGCGCCAGAAAATAAATAAATAAAAGAAATATAATTTGAAATAAACTACATTGAATTGGAGAAATGATTCCCCAAAAAAGAAAAATAGAAATAACTATGTAAGTGTGCTAAAATGACGAAAATGCTGATATTGCCTCGAAATGCGCATCCGCGAAATTAGGAAACACGAAATATGGCAATTTTGACGTGTTTACCAAAACAATAACCCGTAGGAATAGGAAATTATTCGTTAAAGGCTTTAGGAAAGATCCAACGCGGAAATTCACGAAACAAAGTCGAGGAAGAGGCGCGGAGTGCGTCCCTTTGAAAAGGCGCAGTCAGGCCGCGCTGTTCCCAAGTGTATCCGTTCTGGCGGATTTTTGGAAACAGATTTTAGTATAAATAGAGACGTCGATGGAGGTTTTATTCACACAATTCTTCCGTCTCTTCTTCGTCTTATTACATAAAATTATCAATATAATCACTCATCATGAATACTTTGGAGATTCGTCTAAAAGAGTGGACCAACGAGTTTTCCAACATGGAGAAGCACGATATGGGTGCTTATAATCTCGGATCTTTGCTGAGTTTGAAGCTTATCAAGGTTGTCAAACCACTCCTAGATGCTTGTCTTGATTATTGGGACCCGAATTATCATGTTTTTGCGTTCCCCGGAGGTGACATTTGCCCATTTCCTGAAGAAATTGCTGCGATTGGCGGGTGGGACCCAGAACACTTGCCTGCTATTCCTTCTACCTCACAAGGGTATAAGAACAAATTTAGAGACTTGCTTGGATTGTCTAGAATTGAGGTAGACCGTCTAGTGACGTCGAAAGGAGTGCGGATGTTGGACTTTATCGACCGATTCATTAACAAGGCCGACCCCACCATTTCTTATGTTGCTAGGCGAAGGGCATTTGGGTTTTGCTTGTTGCATGTATATGTCCTTCAAGGGCATGTTGATGAAGATTTGAGAGGTGATCCCCATCTCCTGGGCCTAGTTGAGCAAATGGAGCTGCGTAGGAGCCCAACTTGTTTATGTTTAGGAGAGATCCTATTGAGCTTGGATAATAAGAAAGCCAATCGCGACCTATCGTATTTGGCAAGTCCCATTATTTTGCAGGTAAAAGAACACTTTTCTTTTTTCTTTCTTTTTTTTTTTTTTTTTGCTTCGTTTTTTTTTTTTTTTTTTTTTGTTTTTTTTTTTTTTTTTTTTTTTTTTTTTTTTTTTTTTTTTTATGTCTAATACCCGCTTTTGGTAGGTCTGGCTTATGGAGCGCCTTCGATTGATCGAGCCCCCAGTTCATGTTCTTTCTTATCATGCTCGTTCGATTGCTATGAGGACTAGGCTTTACATGGTGGACTTCACTCGGGTCTGCAATTACTGGGAAAACAAACTGAAGAGTGATGATGGCCCTTTGATTAGATGGGTTGTACCATGGTGGCATCTCAAATTTGTCACTGGAGTATCTTCCTTGGATCCTACCCGATCTGTACGCATTCCTGGCCTGGAATTCATGGTATGCATCTTCCCGGAGAGGTTGATGAGACAAGTTGGAATGAAGCAGATGATCCCGAAGCTTGACACTGTCCCGCAGACTGCCGTGGCGCTTACTACTGAGAGTCGAAGGGAGTTGGCCATTAAATGGGCTCAAAGAAATGTGTGGTTCTTGAACTCGTCTGTTAGTGCCTTATGGGTGTCGGATTCCTATCTGCGGTGGAGGAAAGCTACTACTCCAGAGGAGCGTGGGAGATTGAGGAAACGCGAGCCCGTTGACTACAAGGTGCACGAGGTGGAAAAGGAGAAAGAGAAGCATCTGACCGAGGGAGAGGAAGAAGCAGGGTTTCGAGTTGTTCATCTTTCGAAGAAACCGAAGACCTCTCCTGTCGTGGACAAAGTTGTTGACAAGAATGGTAAGGCTAGGCCTCGAGAAAGACCGTTGGTGATTAGGTCTGAAGTGGCGCAAGACCGTCCGGCTCGAGGTCGTGACAAGAAGTATGACAAAAATGACAAGGGCAAAGGGAAGATGGAGGAATAGCCCATGTCTTTATTATTATTATTATTTATTATTATTATTATTATTATTATTATTATTATTATTATTATTATTATTATTATTATTATTATTATTATTATTATTATAATAAGAAGGTGGGGTTTTTAGAATCCTAGCCTATTTTTATTTTTGTTTGGCATTATTATTATTATTATTGTGTAACGTATTATTATTAGAAATGAATAAAAGAGGTTAATTGGTTATGCAACCGTTGTGACTCTCCACTTATTATTCTTGTCGAATTCCAAATGCGATTGCAAATGTCCTTCTATTTACATTTTGAAATTAATGGGTTGTATCCTGTGAAGGATTGCCTACGTATTCGTTTAAAAATGAAATCAAACCCTTGCGCGTAGTTCGAGTAAATGTAAAAGAATAATTGTTCTAAGCAAGAGCTTGTAATGAACTTAGAAGATAAGCATGAGCTTTTTACTTACTCTTAAGGTGCAAATTTAGTTTATTTGATGATATGAGGATGACGAATTGTCAAAATGCAAGAGCAGAGTGACATTGGCTTATTTCAGCTTGGCCAGAGGCCGTTTATTTAGTGCCACAAGAGCGACACGTGAGGTTACGCGAGGCGCGTTTTTGATCCTATTCTAGGCATAATATCGTTTTAGTTGGTCAAGGTTTGTCGGGTTGGCAAATTCATTCCCATCTAGGTCTGTAATTCTAACCGCACCCCCTGGAAGTATGGACTTGACTAGAAATGGCCCGGCCCAATTAGGTTTGAATTTTCCCCGTGGATCGACAGGTAAAAGAGCTCTAACCGACTTGAGTACTAGGTCTCCTTCCTTGATGTTCCTTGTCTTGACCCTTTTGTTGAAGGCTCGTTTGATACGTGCTTGATAGGTCTGGACATTATGCAATGCGCGTAGCCTACATTCATCCAAGAGGATGAGTTCTTCATATCTATCCCTCTTCCAATCGGCTTCCGGGATTTGACTTTCGAGTAAGATACGCAAGGATGGTATTTCTAACTCGACTGGTTGTACCGCTTCCATGCCATAGGTCAAATAGCAAGGGGTGGCCCCAGTGGGCGTCCTAACTGATGTGCGATATCCCCATAAGGCAAAGGGTATTTTGCTTGGCCAATCTCGATAGTTGTCAATCAATTTCTTGAGAATTGTGACAACGTTCTTGTTTGCCGCTTCTACCGTGCCATTAGTCTGTGGTCTATATGGCGAAGAGTGGTGATACCTAATTTTATACTTGGCTAACAATTGCTCAGTCTCGGCTTGGAAATGTGATCCATTATCACTAATGATCTCATGTGGGCAACCGTATCGACAGATGATGTTGTTCTGTATGAACTTTGCCACGTTTTCAGCTGTGAGACTAGTGTAGGAAGCCGCTTTTACCCATTTGGTGAAATAGTCGATTGCCACTAGGATGAAACAGTGACCTCTAGTTCCGGCTGGGGTTATCTTCCCGATTATGTCAATTCCCCAGGCAGAAAATGGCCAAGGAGATGTCATTGTATAGAGCAATGAAGGAGGGACATGCTGTACATTCCCGAAGATTTGGCAATTGTGACAATGCCTTACGTATTTGATGCAATCGGATTCCATTATGGTCCAATAGTACCCCAAACGTGTGATTTTCTTTGCCATCATGGGCTCACTCATGTGAGGACCGCATTCTCCATCGTGGACTTCTTCCATTACTTTACGTGCCTGTGAATGATCAAGGCAACGTAGGATTACACCAAGAGGTGTTCTTTTGTATAGTTCTCCTTGTATGAGAACGTATTGGGAAGCTAGTAGACGTATAGCACGTTGTCCTCTTTTGTCCATATCTGGTGGATAGGTACCGTTGAGCTTGAAATTTAGGATTGCTTGAAACCAAGGCTCCTCCTTGACTTCCTCTTCGTCGGTGATTTGGTGGACATAAGCTGGCTCTGATCGTCGTTCGATACACAAAGGCATTTCCACCATGTCATCTGGCATATTAATCAAAGATGCGAGTTTTGCAAGGGCATCCGAAATTGATTTTCTTCCCGAGGTAGGTGTAGATGGGTCACGTGATCAAAGAATTGGGCAACTTGGTCTATTCTCGCTTGATAAGGTGCTAAGCTTTCGCTTCGGATTTTCCAAGATCCCGTAACTTGATTAATGATCAGGGATGAATCCCCATGTACTCGGAGGTTTTTAATGCCTAAACTCACTACCGCTTGTAGTCCAATGAGACAAGCTTCGTATTCTGCAGCATTATTTGTCACCTCGAAGTCGAGTTTGACAGAGATCGGTGTATGCTCGCCTTCAGGAGAAATGAGCAACACTCCTATTCCAAATCCTCTTAAGGTTGATGCTCCATTGAAGTAAAGGTCCCAAGAGTCTACGTCAGTTTTGAGTATATCCTCGTCTGAAAATGACCAAGTATCTATTGTTTGTGTATCATTGATGGGATTTTCTGCAAAGAATTCGGCAACGGCGCGCCCTTTTATAACTTTCAGGGGCACGTACTTGAGACCGAACTCTGAGAGCATCAAAGTCTATCTTGTTAATCGTCCGTTGAGGATGGGTTTCTTGAAGAGGTATTTGACTGGATCCATTTTGGAGTATATTTTGACGGAGTAGCTAAGCATGTAATGTCGTAGCTTCTTCGTTGCCCACACAAGAGCGAGGCATGTCTTTTCGAGTTGAGTATTTGCACTCGTACTCCAAGAACTTCTTACTAAGGTAGTAAATAGCCCTTTCTTCCTTTCCTACGGTTTGAGCTAGCATGGCGCCCATGGCTGTTTCAGTCACTGTGAGATACAGACCAAGAGGTTGATCTCGTTGAGGTGGCATGAGCACGGGTGGTTTAGCTAATATCTCATTGATTCGGTCAAATGCCTTCTGACAGTCATCGTCCCACATGGTGTGATCTGTTTTCTTTAGCTTCTTGAAGATAGGTTCACAAATCATGGTGAGTTTCGATATGAATCGACTTATGTATTTTACTTTACCCAGGAATCCTCTGACTTCTTTTTCTATTTGAGGTTGTGGCATTTCGATCAGAGCTTTGATTTTGGTAGGGTCTATTTCTATACCTCGTTGGCTTACGACGTATCCCAGGAGTTTGCCAGATGTTACTCCGAATGTGCACTTCTGAGGATTGAGCCTCATGTTGTACTTTTGTAGCCTTAAGAAGAATTTGCGAAGGTTCGCAATATGCCCTTCTCTATCCTTGGACTTGACAATCATGTCGTCTACATATACCTCAACTTCTTTATGCATCATGTCATGTAGGAGTGTGGTCGCGGTGCGTTGATATGTAGCTCCGGCATTGATTAACCCAAACGGCATGACCGTATAGCAATAGGTTCCCCATTGAGTGTAATACCCCCATACTCCAAGTGCCTTACCAGGACCACTCAGGTATGAAGATATTACCATCTCGGTTACCCGAGGCAATGATAATCAAATAAACAATGAAGAAACAACGTTTAAATATAAATACTTAGTGAAGGGTTACAATTCTCAAAACCAAAACCAAAAGTATAATACATGTTCTCAAACCGATCACATTACTTGTTCTAACTGAAATGTAAAGAAACTACTAAGCTACAAATGAAGACTTCTAACATCATATCGTGGCAATCCCAGCTATCCCAAAGTACTCATCTCATCATACCGCTCAATATCTGCTCACCATCCCCGAATGGATCACCGCAGGTTTACAAAACAACAACCGGGGTTAGTACTAATCACACAACTCAATATATATCAACAATAAGATAAACAGACAATTAATCACACACACACACACAAATCCGCCAATTCCAATCATCTCAATCACCGATCGTCCACTTTGGACCAGCCCCACGCCAATGGGGGACCGCAGCCGTACCCACCAAATCCCCGCTCCACATAGTGAGCGATAACCCTGTCCATTAATGTGCACATCCCTTCTGTGGCGGGTTCCACAGAAGGCGAAACTAGGGCGTGAAGCCACTCCCGTAAGCGACCCCACTCAGCCGAGGACACGCCTCGAGAACCATAGACAACAATTACAATCACAATCACAACCGTCACAATACAACTACTATATCAAACAATCAATCTCAACACATCAACAATCATCCCATTATGGGACTAATACTGAGTAGGAAATCCTACCTGGAAAGCACACAATTAGACGGTCTCTACTGTTGTATCAAAAATCTTCCTCCATGAAACCTCCTCCTATCATACAACATACAAATGCTACCAAATCACATACTACTCAAAAACCCCCAAATCCCTATGTTAGGGTTTAACCAAATCAAAGGAAAGACAACAAAAAGGGTACATAGATCTTACCCTCGACGCAAGGATCTCAACGGTATAACCGACGATGAGAACCGACCTTCCAAACTCCGGGAATTGCTAACAATGCGATTAGGATTAAGAATGTACTTGCTTTCTCTCTTAAACAGTAAATTAGGTTTTGCAAAAGTGTTTAGAATAATGACGACGAAGATTATATATCTTAATCGCATAATTAACAAAACCCGAGAAAACTCCCCGTAAAACCGGCTACTCGATCGAGTACCCAAGGTACTCGATCGAGTACCCCCTTACTCGATCGAGTACCCAACAGGTCAGAAACTTTTCTAAAACGCAACTTACCCTTACTCGACAGAGTAAGTCCTACTCGATAGAGTACCCAAAGACTCATAAATACGGAGTATTACAGTCTTCCCTCCTTAAAAAGAACTTCGTCCCCGAAGTTCAAACCACTACTAAACAAAGGTACTCCCATAACACTCCCGACTCAACAACAAAACAAAATTCAACATAAAACATGTTACTAACCCAACTCATCCCGACAAACATGCCGACACAACATACAAAAAGGGTATAAAACTCTTAAAAAAACTGTTCGCGATCATCTCCTACCCCCCTAAAAGAAACAAGGTTACGTCCCCGTAACCACACATACCTGATCAAAAAGAAAAGGGTAACGCTCTTTCATAGCTTCCTCTGTCTCCCATGTAGCTTCCTCAGTCTCGTGGTTAGACCAAAGGATCTTAAGCAAAACTATCTCACCACTCCTAGTCTTCCTAACCTTTCGGTCAAGAATTTGCTTAGGCACCTCAAGATATGATAAGGACTCATCTAGCTCTAAGCTCTCTGCCTCTACCACATGTGACGGGTCACTCACATACTTCCGCAGCTGCGATACATGAAACACATTATGCACTCTCTCTAACGCAGCTGGTAAAGCCACACGATATACAACTTCCCCAACTCGCTCTAAGATCTCATAAGGCCCTATTAACTTCTGACTTAGCTTGCCTTTCTTCCCAAATCTCATAACCCCACGCATAGGAGACACTTTCAAAAGAACCTTGTCCCCAACTTGAAACTCTATGTCCCTGCGATGTAGATCTGCATAACTCTTTTGCCTATCCTGAGCTGCTCTCATCCGTTCCCTGATCATCTTAATCTGTTCCACCATCTCATGCACCATCTCTGGTCCTAAAACCACTGCCTCAGCGCTATCGTCCCAACAGATTGGACTCCTACATCTCCTCCCATACAAATGTTGGGAAATGTGTCCTCAACAATAGTGCGATCACATGATTTAAATATCATTATTAAATCTCATTTCAAGAATACGAAAGGGATGATACATTACATATATAGTCAACTGGTCCACACATATCGGTAATGATTGGCTGGCTAGAGTTTGACATTACTGTCGTGCGACGGTGGTGATCAGTTGATCCCCTTAGGTCATACCTATAGGGAAATACTCTTAATTGATTATTTAATTAATCGTATACCGATACGAGTTAATTAAATTGCTTAAAATTGACGGATGATTTTGTGAGTATAATTTACGCATCAAATTGAAATGTAATTAAATGAGATACGGTCTGAGTAATCGAATTGTATCATTACTCGGATGAAATTATTGTTTAAAGAAACAATTAAATTTGAATGGATTATTATAAATACGATTTATAAATTGGTGAAATATTTTGGTACAAGTAATTACGAATTACTAGTCAATTTTGTAAATGACATATTTTATGAGTATGTTGATTTTTAATATGATAAAAATACATTGCATCGTAACATGTCATGTAACATGTTACATGTGACAAATTTGACAAATGACAAAATAAAATGGATTCTCCATTTTATACTTAAAACCGAAATATGGGTGTGTGTTTAGTAAATATTGTGTTATTTATTTTTAAATAAAAACACAATCATGACACTAGGTAGTAGGCTTGCATGCCTAGTCTCTTGTGAAGAGCAAAAACAAAAGGCATTGGGCATACTACCCAATGCCCCTTTTTCGGCCACCAACAAGAAAGAGTAAAAAGCTCTTCTCTTTCACATTCATTCATTCCTCCCATCTTATTTTTCTTAGTGTAAGAAAATCCTTAAAATCTCTCTACAATTTATGATAATTCTAGAGAAATAAAATCTCACAAAACACCACCTCTTGACCGAAATTTCAAGAGTGAAAATACAATTTATATTGTATCAATTTTATTGTAAAACCATTATTATTACTAGATCTAAATAGTATTGGTTTATTAAGATGTATTCCTTGGGTATATGCTTTTGGGAGGGATTCTACACTTGAATCCTTGTTCTTCCATTTGGAAAGCTCAAGAACAAAAGAAAAGGAGATTTCTTTTGTGCCCATTTGAACCGAAATTTCAATGTAAGGATATGATTTCTTCTCTTTTATTATATTGTTTGCATGCATAAAATCCACATTTAATTTTATGACAAATTAATTTTGACATATAAGAGTATGTTAGTATGTATATGAATCTACATTTCCTTCAATCGGTATCAAGAGCCACGGTTGTTTGCATGCAAATCGGTTAAAAGTTTTTCCGAGTTATAAGAATAACATATAAAACTTGTAAAATTTGTGTTATTATGAGATATCATGAAATTAATCCATGCATGTTAATATTTCTGGTCCTAAAATGTTTTAGGATATTTTGGTTAATTTTTCGGATGTTTATTGTTCATAATTTACAATAATGACATTTAAATGTGATTTTATGAGTAAAAATGTCATTTTTGGTCTAAAAATAGCTATACTTCGAATTTTAACTTGGTTTTTGGATATGTTGTCACATATATTATTTTGAGATAACCTGAAAATTTTCATAATTTTTGGACTTGTTATGCTCGAAAAATGAATTTTTCATTATTAAATTCGGATTTAGGTGAAAAATAGGTTAATATGAGTTAAATTTCGAATCTGGTCATAGAAAATTAATATGTTGTCACATGCAATTTTACAAGATGTGTGTAAAATAATTGGCTATAAAGAAGTCTTTTTGCATGATTTATGAATTTTTGAAGAAAAATATCATAAATAGTGACATTATTAGTGGAAAATTAATAAAACATAATCTATGACTTAGGAAAAACGTCTAATGTTGCATTTTGTTATATTTTTCAGATCTAAAATTGAAAAGTTAATGAAAATAATTTTTCAATGTCTTTATGATTATTTTATTAAAAAACGATAAACCGCAACATTGTTTTTCCGGAAATTTTTCGAAATTTTTAACCTAAGATTTTGAACATTATGAGTGTCATGGAATTTTTCCAGAATGTTCATGAATTTAAATTTCAAATTTTGAATTTATTTGAAATTTTTGGATTTATTTGAAGTCTAATAGCTTATTTTTGTAATTTTTGGTCCATTTATGAACAATTTTGTAAATAAAAGTTAATTATGGTCAAATTATTAGTGAAGACTATATTTTGAGTCCTAAGAGGTTAGGGTAATTAACTTATGCATAAATATGAGTTTATGTATTTTTGTGATTATAAAATGTTGAAATCACGCAAATCCGTAAAAACCGAGTAATATACGATATTGGCTAATTAAAAGGCGATTTAGCATAAAAATTGAGCATGTTCATACATATTATAATGCTGCATTTTCCTTATGATTGTCATAATTTTAATTTATGTAATTTTGAATTATGTAATTTTACTTAGTATGGCCTTAGATTTTAATTGGTATTTCCCGAAATGTATGGGAATATCGATTCGGTTGTAATTTTTATTGTGATCTCGTATCACCGTTTTGTAATTTAATAGATTTATTTTATTTTAGTTACAAATGTATAATAGGAAATTATGTAATTTATTATGTAATTTTATTCATTCCGGAGTTCCAAAAGACGGATTTCTTCAAGAATGGTGATACATAAAGACGGTGTTACCTCGAGATGCGTGCCACAACCGAAGTTCAAGGGACCAATGGAGTTGGTTTCCGAATATGTAATAGTTAAATAGTTTTTCTATTTTAGGAAAGGCCATACTAGGATTTATTTATCTTTTATGCTTGCATTTTATTTTATGTCACATGCATTGCTAAATCGCCATAACTAAAACATGCATCCTTATTTTATCGAGTTTATCGACCGTGTCAATTAAAATTATCGTAGTTCACCGCTTTAGTTCACTTAAAACGTGATAGATAATAAATTGACATGACCTCTCGCTAAAATAAACAATTGAGACATAGCCTTACCAAATAGTAGAAACCATGAAAACCTATTTCGCGAGGGAGTGCACTCGGCTACCCCGGGGTACAAACCTTGTTACGTAGGGGAAGTGGGTGATGAATGTTAATCCACCGAGTTCATGTTAATAAGGGGTATTTCGGCACACCGTGCCCTAAGTTGACATGGGTTTGGATCATGGACACATTTATTCGAAATTTGGGTTGAACTCAACGAAAGTATTCACGACGTATTTCCGGATGTGTTTCGGGCTAGAGATAAAATATTAATGTAATTTTATCGACCAAGAGTTCTAAAAGTAGAATCGATTAAAGAGTTAATCCACCGAGTTATATTGATGAGGGTATTTCGCACACCGTGCCCCAAGTTAATATGAATTTGGATCTTGGAATCATTTATCATAGTTGGGTAGAGGTCACTATGTAAATGCTTTACTTGTTATTTACAAGTATTAATAAAACGATAAATGTTAAGTTTTCCACTATTCCGTTGTTATATTGTTCTATTTCTTTACCACAATTCATATACGATATCATTTCGTTTTTGATTCAAAACTCCATTAAAAATTCGTAACTAAAGACAAAATTTGAATTTTCTTCTAAAGACCTCGAATTAACCATTGCTAAGGATCTCTTGCAAAGAGTATAGATTAAAGTTATTCATTATCAAACAGGTTTTTGATTCTAGACTAACACATCTACTTACAATGGATTGTTTTTCATGTACTTAAGTGAATTAAGTACCTTGAAGCGATAAATAGTTTTGGTAATTAGTTTTGTCAAGAATTCGTAATTGACCAAAATAACGCAACCACTTCAATGAAAGTTTTAAGACTAAAACGAACAAATGAAGAGTAATCTTCATGAATTCAATTTTGCTTCTCAAAGCAAAGACTCATTGAAATGAGTGGGAGCATTCTCTTAAACCGTTAAGATGAGGACTAGGTTAAAGAAGTAAAATTAGAATGGAATTGATACAAGGTTATGTTAAAGGTAAAGTTGTTGAGAATGACGATACTAAACCTATCAATCCCGACCGATAAAGTTTCCATTGTCTTAAATGTTGGACACGAGAAAGGAAACTACCCCAAATTATTGAAGAATCAACAAGTTAGTTGTGGGACATCTAATGGGACCTTCTTCTTTAAATGTTTATTTGATTAAACATAAATTTTTGCTAGTCCTACTTCGTCAATATTAGAAACCGGTGGTGGTTTTCATCATTATGTTTGATACATGGGATGATAAGAATATGACGACTAGCGACAATAATGTCGAGAGATAGAGTAATTGTGTACTCAATCTAGTTTTTGGATTTAAAGTTGTACTTAATTGTGACTATTAAGTGCATAAACTCTAAATAAGAATATAAACTTGTTAAGATACAAAAGAGGTTTTCACTTTTGTGACCCTATACACCACGATTTGATGTATGGCTAGCCCATTATCAAGGTGATTATATTCTAAACCAAACTAGAATGACATATCATGTAGATGATGTAAGATTCAAATTGGTAACCCAAGATTAAACCTTAAATTTTGGAATGATGAACGCAAAGAGTTATCGAGTACTCTTGAAACCATTAGATTGTTAATGGTATATGCGTATCTTGTATTCAAAGCAAGATGTCTCGTGCCTTTTGGTTGAAAAGGAGATCGAGGTTATAAATCATCAATCCAAAATAGGTTGATCATCATCTTTTACCAACGATTTAAGTTGACACTAGTTTGTTCACTTAATAAGGTAAATAGAGAAATCTTTGAAGAAGTTCAAGAGTTCAAGGAATCACGATTTAGTCGTGATGGGACTATCAAAGTGAAGACTTTGATATAAGCCAAAGGAAATGTGATATAGTATCACAAGTTAATCTCTCTTAGCACGCATTATGAAATAATGTGTGGATGGATAAGAAATCAAAACGCTATTCGATATGGTTTGGACTTCAATCAAGTTACTTTGAGTTACTTGATCCTTTTGGGGATTTTATCATTTTTGTCTAAATTATTTTTCCACTAAATCGGATCATATGAGATATGAAATGGTAAGAGTACCATGTTTGTAAGTTTTCACAAGAAATAAATGCTCATTTTTCCCTCTTCAATTATCACGAGTACGACGGGTTTGCGGCTCGTGAAGCCGTCTTTCTAAAATACAAGTTTATTTTTAGAAGACAGAGTGGGAGAAATTATTCAAGAGCCACAAAGAATGCCACAGAGAATGTTATGTCGCAAGAAACTGGTCTTTCTTGGCTACATGAGACGTTTTGTGTAAGACATTGTTTCTTGCAAACCTAGGAGGTTAAATTCGTCACTTGTTAAAAATGATGAATTCATGCTACTTTTAAGAAAGTAAAGAGCTTATAACTTACAAAAGAAATTGTTTGATTCAAGTTGATTACTTCTAGAAAGTAATGAACATATGACTTACATAAGAGTGTTTAAGTCACAACTCAATACAAGGCTTAGAGCCATGAAAATCCGAAATAAAAGGCTTGATTAGTGACAAAGGGTTTTGCACTAATAAAGTGATATTTTATAGCAAGATTGGTTGCAAAGGGTTTTGCACTAATTGAAATGCTTAAGTCTATTTGGATCTTCTTAGGGATTGTGTTTCATTATGAGGTTATGAAATACGTAGGAAGTGAATCTAAAACCCACTTCTTCAAAAGAAGGAATGTATTCAATACATGTCATGAGTTTTGTAGATTCTTGCAATCCTAAGATAATGTGAAACTTAAGAGAGGGTCTTAAGTAGGACATCAATGAGTTGGAATCAACATTTTGATCATGTGATAAAACATTTCTCGATAAGTCGAGAAGTTGTGTTTATACATGAAGTTTAGTGGGAGTTACGGAATTTTTAATTAGTCCGATATTTGGATGACATATTGATCATTGAGAATGATTTAAGACTTTTGGAGTATTATAATACATCTTGAATATCCGAATTTATGAAGATAAATCCACATGATATAAGCGTCAGTAAGAAGTCTTATGTTGATAAGATTCAGGACTAGTTCAATTAAATTGAACATATTTGATTGATTTCATTTGCTTCCGCTGCCAAATCAATTAAAAAGAAATGATGTATAACACTTCATATGCCTTGAGTATGATGAATTGTTTTCAAAATCGAATTTAAGTAATCTTTACCAAGTAAGCTATAAAGATTACCCTTAAGTGCTTGCAGAAGCATTAAGGAAGTAAAGCAAAGTGTTTATGATGCAATATTGTGTAAGGGTGTTACACAAGTGACAATTGACAATTGAGATTGCGCATGGTTTCCGACAAAACCATAATCAGAACACATTAGGATGGTTAAGATACCATTGTGGCAATGTTAATTAAGAAGTAGATTTTCTAGAATCGTTCTAGGCAATGAAGAACAATGAGTGATATTCATAACGGAAATTGAGTACACTTGTGATCATGAGATGTGCAAGAAGGATGAGTCCCGCACAATCGTGAAAACAAAGTGGGAGCTATTCTTAGGCTAGAGGGCCTATGTCTTGATTGGATCTCGACACGTACTCAGAAAGTTTTGTAATGCAAATGTATACATTACAAAAGGAAAACGAGTATGTAGTGAGGTTGAGTAAGGTACAAGAAATTGATAAAACCTACTAACCAAAGCCTTCTCAAAGGCTAAACATGATGAGTCATGTCATTTCAATTGAATTGAAATGAACAACTACGTACAAGATCAAATTAGATTATAGAACATGAAATAGTAATCAGGCATTGACTATTCATGTGTGATAATCGCATTTGTCGTTCGAGTTTTATTTTAAAACTCTTTTATTATACCTTGTTACATCCAAACGGGTTGTAGAGACAATTGAACCCCGTTAAAGTGAACACGGATTAGCATGGTATTCGCCCATAGTCACTTGTATGAGGTGACGTCTCGAAGTGACTAGAGTGTGATGCGATTGATGGCAAGTTCAAGTGCCATAGAGTCATGTGAGATGACTAGTCGATCACATAGGCAGACTGTTAGGAACGTTTTGTCGGGCCTTATGACCGCTTATAGAGTTCTGGCAATTTTATATAGCCTGGTCGTGGCGAGAGCTGCTATAGTATTCTAATGAGTCGATTCTTTTGACTAAAGACTATTCACCTAAGATGGCACAGTTTCAGATTAACTTTGATTTGTGTTACTACGACCTTCGTAAATGGGGTCAAATGGGCATATTTTGGGTTATGATGGGTGTGGCTAGTCGAAGGAATGAGTGCGATAGAATTGTTCATCCCTTGTCGTGGGTTAAAACAATATCTCAGGGCCACTCGAGGAGTAATGAACTCGAAATGCGTGGCCACGCTCGGAAGGTATCTATGATAGATAAATCCGGTCAATCGCTTATTCTCCGGATCGAGGAAACCACTCTCGATATGATCACTTGCAAGTACGACCGAAAGACACCTTGCATTGAGTGGGAGATAGTAATAGGACAAGAGAATTGGTGACGCACACTTGTCGAGGACAAGTGGGAGATTGTTGGGAAATGTGTCCTCAACAATAGTGCGATCACATGATTTAAATATCATTATTAAATCTCATTTCAAGAATACGAAAGGGATGATACATTACATATATAGTCAATCGGTCCACACATATCCGTAATGATTGGTGGCTAGAGTTTGACATTACTTGTCGTCGTGCGGCGGTGGTGATCGATTGATCCCCTTAGGTCATACCTATAGGAAATACTCTTAATTGATTATTTAATTAATCGTATACCGATACGAGTTAATTAAATTGCTTAAAATTGACGGATGATTTTGTGAGTATAATTTACGCATCAAATTGAAATGTAATTAAATGAGATATGGTCTGGGTAATCGAATTGTATCATTACTCGGATGAAATTATTGTTTAAAGAAACAATTAAATTTGAATGGATTATTATAAATACGATTTATAAATTGGTGAAATATTTTGGTACAAGTAATTACGAATTACTAGTCAATTTTGTAAATGACATATTTTATGAGTATGTTGATTTTTAATATGATAAAAATACATTGCATCGTAACATGTCATGTAACATGTTACATGTGACAAATTTGACAAATGACAAAATAAAATGGATTCTCCATTTTATACTTAAAACCGAAATATGGGTGTGTGTTTAGTAAATATTGTGTTATTTATTTTTAAATAAAAACACAATCAAGACACTAGGTAGTAGGCTTGCATGCCTAGTCTCTTGTGAAGAGCAAAAACAAAAGGCATTGGGCATACTACCCAATGCCCCTTTTTCGGCCACCAACAAGAAAGAGTAAAAAGCTCTTCTCTTTCACATTCATTCATTCCTCCCATCTTATTTTTCTTAGTGTAAGAAAATCCTTAAAATCTCTCTACAATTTATGATAATTCTAGAGAAATAAAATCTCACAAAACACCACCTCTTGACCGAAATTTCAAGAGTGAAAATACAATTTATATTGTATCAATTTTATTGTAAAACCATTATTATTACTAGATCTAAATAGTATTGGTTTATTAAGATGTATTCATTGGGTATATGCTTTTGGGAGGGATTCTACACTTGAATCCTTGTTCTTCCATTTGGAAAGCTCAAGAACAAAAGAAAAGGAGATTTCTTTTGTGCCCATTTGAACCGAAATTTCAATGTAAGGATATGATTTCTTCTCTTTTATTATATTGTTTGCATGCATAAAATCCACATTTAATTTTATGACAAATTAATTTTGACATATAAGAGTATGTTAGTATGTATATGAATCTACATTTCCTTCAACAAAGCCTCAAACGGTGCCATACCAATTCTATCAAGTCCAACCTCTGCTCCCAGCTACCACCGAAATCCATCACACAGGCTCGCAACATATCCTCAAGAGTCTTGATTGTTCTCTCAGTCTGTCCGTCTGTCGCCGGATGAAATGTTGTACTCATCTTCAAAGTTATTCCCAACGATTCCTGCAACTCTTTCCAAAACCTTGATATAAACCTCGCATCTCTGTCAGACACTATGTCCTTAGGGACTCCATGTAACTTAAGCACGTTCTTTCGATAGGCCATAGCCAATTGTGCCTTAGTCCATGTATCTTTCATTGGAACAAAGTGAGCTGACTTGGTCAGACGATCCACTATTACCCAAATCATGTTGTTACCTTGTTGACTCGTTGGCAAACCCACGATAAAATCCATGGAAATGGATCCCCCCTTCCACTCAGGTACCTCTAAAGACAGAATCTTACCTTGTGGTCGTCGCTGTTCCCCTTTAATTCTTTGGCATGTCAAACAACGGGACACAAACTCAGCTGTCTCTTTCTTCATCCCAGGCCACCAGAACGTTTTCTTCAAATCCTTGTATAGCTTGTCACCACCTGGATGTACTGAGTATGGTGTACAATGTGCCTCTGTCATGATAGTCTTTTTCAACTCCTCATCATTAGGGACACACCACCTACCATCGAACCTCAAACTACCATCTGTATGAATAGAAAATCGGGACACCGTCCCTTTCTCTACTCGACTCTCCACTCAACTATCTTAGGATCCAACGCCCGCTTACCTCGAATGTCATCATAAAACTCAAGTCATGTCTTGTCATATCACCCATGGCATCTCCTTTCCGCATCATATGTATCCCAAACCTCGCTACCTCATCTCTCACCTCATCAAAGATAGAGCTGTACACGTAGAATGTACACTCTTCCTACTCAAAGCATCAAAGAACTACATTGGCCTTCCCTTCATGGTAGATGATTTCCATGTCATAATCGCCAATTAACTCCATCCACCTCCTCTGTCTCATGTTCAACTCCTTTTGAGTGAAGATGTACTTGAGACTCTTGTGATCAGAAAATACCTTAAAGATTGCTCCATAAAGGTAATGTCTCCAAATCTTGAGAGCAAACACCACCGCACCCAACTCCAGATCATGAGTAGGGTAGTTCTCCTCATAAGGCTTCAATTGCCTAGAAGCATAGGCAATCGCTTTACCATTCTCGCATCAAAGACACATCCCAACCCATTCTTTGAGGCATCCGTATAAACCTCAAAGTTCTCGCTCCCTTCAGCATCGCTAAGACAGAGCTGTGGTCAAACGCTCCTTTAATGTTTGGAACGCCGTCTCACAACTCTCATCCCAACGAAACCTGTTCTCTTTCCTCATCAACGCTGTCATAGGTCTAGCTATCTTGGAGAAATCGTTCACGAACCGACTGTAGTATCCAGCTAAACCCAAGAAACTCCTAACCTCAGCAACATTCTTTGGTGCTTCCCACTTTGTCACCGCCTCAATCTTCGCCGGATCCACAGCCACTCCCTCCTTAGAGATCACATGCCCCAGAAAAGCAACTTTCTCTAACCAGAACTCACACTTGGACAGCTTAGCATACAACTCATGCTCCCTCAAAGTTTGCAACACGATCCTCAGATGCTCCTCATGCTCCTCCTTAGTCTTAGAATAGACTAAGATGTCATCGATAAATACCACCACAAACTAGTCCAAGAACTGTCTGAAGATTCTGTTCATCAAATCCATAAACACGGCCGGTGCATTAGACAACCCAAACGGCATCACCACATACTCATAATGGCCATACCTCGACGTGAAAGCTGTCTTTGGTACGTCCACCTCTCTAATCTTCACCTGATGGTACCCCGACCTCAAATCAATCTTAGAAAAGACTGATGCACCACTCAACTGATCAAACAGGTCATCTATCCTTGGCAAAGGATACTTGTTCTTCACCGTCACTCGGTTCAGCTCTCTATAGTCTATGCACAACCTCAGACTCCCATCCTTCTTCTTTACAAAAAGAACTGGTGCTCCCCACGGCGATACACTAGGTCTACTGTATCCCTTCTCTATCAAATCATCCAACTGCTTCCTAAGCTCCTCCATCTCCTTAGGACCCATACGATACGGTGCCTTAGAGATTGGCCCCGTCCCTGGTTTCAACTCAACGGTGAAATCTATCTCCCTCTTCGGTGGCAACCCGGAATCTCCTCCGAAAAAATCTACAAACTCTCCCACCACTGGTATCTGATCAACTGTCGGACTCTCTATCCGGTCATCTCTCACATGGCACAAGATCAAAGGACATCCCTTCCTCAGATAAGACTTCAAGGTGACAGCTGCAATCAATTTAACTTTGGGTTTGACTAGAAACCCACGAGAAGACACACTAACGCCCTTAGGACCTCTTAAAGACACTTTCTTTTGATGACAGTCTATCTTAGCTTTATACTTTCCTAACCAATCCATCCCGACTATCATCTCAAAACCGTCAAAAGGACACTCTAGCAAGTCTACTTGTAGATCAACTTGCCCAACTATCATAGATACATCTCTAAACAACCTCCCACATGATACAGACTCACCCGAAGGTATAAAAACTTGCTCACTAACAGACTCATACACCCTCAAACCCAACCGTTTAACATGACTTAAAGATACAAACGACTGAGAAGCCCCCGAATCAAACAAAACAAAGGTATGAATACCATTAACAAGGAAAGTACCGGTGATAACGTGTGCATCCTCCTCAGCTGCTTTATTCTCCATCATGAATAACTTTCCATCGGTCTTCTGTCCACCTCCCGGACAAGATCTTGGCTGATGTGGTCGGTTTAGCACCCGACCCTTGATTGTTGTTGTTGTTCGTTGGTGGTTTGTGATAAGAATTACCGCCGTTGCGGTTGCCTCCACTCTGGTAACTCTGACTTCCCCGGTTTGGCCATGACCCAGCCGGTCTATTGCTCGCATAGCTCTGCGCAGGTCTCTGGAAAGATCCCGGTGCACTTGTGCACTCATGTCTCCGGTGGCCTACACCACCACAGCTATAGCAGGTCACTCCCCAACTACCACTAACACTCCCACGGCCACGCCCAAAGGAAGCCCCAGCATTGAACCCTGACCCAGAAGAAAACCCTTAGATCGAATGTGGTTGCCTTTCTTGTGATTAGACCGCCACCACCTCGCTCTCGACTTCCTTTTCTCACCACCCGACCTCTCCTGAGCCATCTCCACCAACCTCTCAGCTCTCCCACCCTCTCATAAGCTTCCTTAACATCGCAAGGATTCCCACGGGTAACTTATCCATAATCTTAGGGGTCAACCCCTCTCAAACCTCAACGCCGATTCTCCTCACTCAAACCCATATCCTCAAGATACCTAGACTTCTCATTGAACTGCTGTAGTACTCAAACACAGACATCTCGGCGGTCATCTTAAAACTGTCAAACTCTTCTCTCAACTTACTCCTCACATGCTCCGGTACGAACTCCTTTCTCACAGCCCTACGAAACTCCTCCCAAGGTATATCAGGTAAACCTTGGTTTGTATATATCTCCTTAGCACTCACCTTCACTGTATCCCACCACTTGCCAGCTGCCTCCCTCAGATAGAATGCAACCTGTTCCACTCTTATCTCATCAGGACAGTGAACCAAATCTAATATGTTCTCCATCTCTCTAAGCCAACTATCAAGAAGGTTAGGCTCCCCAACTCCCTTATACTCTTTCGGGTTTAACCTCGCTATATATAGGCTGATTTTAGAATGATCAACCTCTTTTTCCTTATCCTTATCCTTATCCTTCCCCACAGTCTTTAAAGCCTCAGTGAGAGCATCCTGATGCTCTAACATCTTTACGATGTCATCTATGTTCATAAGCTCATCTCTCGCATACAAAGCAGTCTTCTTGGGCGGCATCTTGAAACTATATCAGAAAAAGGGGTGGATATAAACATACGCGCCAAAACCTCAAAACAAGAAAACACGCTGCCCAGAACCTACTCGATCGAGTGCCCAAACATACTCGATCGAGTAACGGGCTACTCGATCGAGTGCCCACCATACTCGATCGAGTGCTCCAACATCAGACCCCAAACAGACCTTCTGATCTCTAACATACTTGACCGAGTAGCAAGGCTACTCGATCGAGTGACCCCCTACTCGATCAAGTGCCCGAGGTACTCGATCGAGTGCCCAAAAACACGATTCTGGACTCAAAATCGTCAAAAACCCACCCGATCAAGTCAGTCCCACTCGATCGAGTCATGCTAACTCAGAAATGCTACCCGCATGCTATATCATATGCTAACATGCTAAAACTTAATAAAACCAACATTGTATCATAGCTAAGCATGTAATGCTACGCATCTTTTCATACGATTCACGAAATCATTATATCATGTTATTAAACGCCACATTGTAAACATCCAACATGTTTTCATTCCAACAACAAGTCTACATATATCATTAACCTTTATTTCACATTCTCAACTTTCTACTTCAAACATCCAACAATTACACACACTTCATCACATTCTTACACAAGCTAACCAAACAACACATACGACCTTGGCATACACCCCCCATGTGACCGGTTCAAAATTGTAGGGCAAGTTCGCGACTTTAGGACGTCTCCCAAGCCTTTGCATTAGCTCCTACAACTTTTACCCCGGGTTCATTTTAATTGACTCCCTATGTTCATTAGGTTCATTGGTTACAGGTTTCAGGATCGTCTCTCTGATACCATTTGTAACACCCCCATACTTCAAGTGCCTTACCAGGACCACTCAGGTATGAAGATATTACCATCTTGGTTACCCGAGGCAATGATAATCAAATAAACAATGAAGAAACAACGTTTAAATATAAATACTTAGTGAAGGGTTACAATTCTCAAAACCAAAACCAAAAGTATAATACATGTTCTCAAACTGATCAAGCATCGTTCTAATCGAAATGTAAAGAAACTACTAAGCTACGAGAAGACTTCTATCATCATATCGTGGCAATCCCAAATATCCCAAGACTCATCTCATACCGCTCAATATCTGCTCACCATCCCCGAATGGATCACCGCAGTTAACAAAACAACAACCGGGGGCGATACTAATCACACAACTCAATATATATCAACAATAAGATAAACAGACCTTAATCACACACACACACACAATCACGCCAATTCCAATCATCTCAATCACTGACGTCCACTTTGGACCAGCCACTCCAAAGGGGGACCGCAGCCATACCCACCAAATCCCCGCTCCACATAGTGAGCGATAACCCTGTCCATTAATGTGCACATCCCTTCGTGGGTTCCACGAGAAGGCGAAACTAGGGCGTGAAGCCACTCCCGCAAGTGACCCCACTCAGCCGAGGACACGCCTCGAGAACCATAGACAACAATCACAATCACAATCACAACCGTCACAATACAACTACTATATCAAACAATCAATCTCAACACATCAACAATCATCCCATTATGGGACTAATACCGAGTAGAAATCCTACCCGGAAAGCACACAATCGTACGGTCTCTCTGCTTTGTATCAAAAAGCTTCCTCTGTGAAACCTCCTCCTATCATACAACATACAAATGCTACCAAATCACATACTACTCAAAAACCCCCCAAATCCCTATGTTAGGGTTTAACCAAATCAAAGGAAAGACAACAAAAAGGGTACATAGATCTTACCCTCGACGCAAGGATCTCAACGGTATAACCGACGATGAGAACCGACCTTCCAAACTCCGGGAATTGCTAACAATGCGATTAGGATTAAGAACGTACTTGCTTTCTCTCTTAAACAGTAAATTAGGTTTTGCAAAAGTGTTTAGAATAATAACGACGAAGGTTATATATCTTAATCGCATAATTAACAAAACCCGAGAAAACTCCCAGAAAAACTGCCGCTACTCGATCGAGTACCCAAGGTACTCGATCGAGTACCCCTTACTCGATCGAGTACCCTAGTTACTCGATCGAGTACCCAACAGGTCAGAAACTTTTCTAAAACGCAACTTACCCTTACTCGACAGAGTAAGGCCTACTCGATAGAGTACCCAAAGACTCATAAATACGGAGTATTACATTGAGTGACAAAGGCGATCTTATGCATGTCTTCTATGGCCATTTTGATTGGGTTATAGCCCGCGTACCCATCCATGAAGGATAGTAACGCGTGGTCTGCGGTATTGTCTACCAATATGTCGATATGTGGTAGAGGAAAGTCATCTTTAGGACTTGCTTTTTCTAAGTCTCTAAAATCAACACAAACACGAATTCTCCCATCCTTTTTGGGTACAGGTACTATGTTGGCTACCCAGTTAGAGTACTCGGAAACTTTGATGAATCCAGCTTTGAATTGCTTATCGACTTCTTCCTTGATCTTGAGAGCCCATTCTGTCCTCATTCGACGAAGTTTTTGTTTTACGGGCTTGAAACCTGGCTTAATTGGGATTCTATGTTCGGCGATATCCCTGTCGATCCCTGGCATGTCTTTGTAGAACCAAGCGAAAACGTCTTTGAACTCGTTTAGGAGGTATATGAAACTGGCCCTTTCGGCGGGGCTCAAGGTAGTCCCTATCCTAAGTTCTTGGGGTTCTAGTTCGGTTCCTACATTGATGGGTTCAGTGTTCTCTATTACGGGCCCCCCTTCCCCCTCTTGTAGTATTTTGTTGGCTATGTAGGGAGGTATCTCAATTCAGTCTGGGTTTGGGTCATCCTCAATATCATCGTAAACAGAATTGCACTCAAAATAACACAAAGAGTAAGCAGAACCTGATTTATTCATATTAAAGTTTGAGAAAAGTTGAAACAAAGAAGCCATCTGCTCTGTGGTCAGTGGCGGTAAAGGTACAGTTGTTGGGACATTTCCCGAACTACTGTTGCTATTTGAGACTAAGCTAGGAGAAACAAAGGGAATGGAGATGACGACAGGAGGAGACTCCTTAGTGACTTCTCTAGACGCTGACTCAGAATCCGACTCCGACTCTGACTCGAATTTATCGTCTTCTGGTTCTCCTTTGAACATCTCTCCTTCTCCAATGGTGAGCTTGAAGAGTCTTCCTTGGTTGTTGGTCCACTTGATTGACTTTCTCCATCCTTTCTGCTGATTCGTGTTTGTTTCTGTGATTAACGCGGTAGGTTTGAAGTGTTTGTTTCTGTGATTAACGTGGTAGGTTTGAAGTGGTCGTCTTGAAGTATCATAGTAATGATCTCATCCTGCGCGGCTCTAACAAATCGATCTTCTCCAAACAATAGACTAACAGCTTGTTCGTCTAAGCAAGGTGCTTGACGAGCTTTGACGGTAGGAACCGTTTCTGGAGGAATGAAGTAGCAATCGTGAAAGATCTCGATTCCGGCTAGCTTCCTTTCGAGATAGTGCCAAGGTTTAGGAAATCCGTGAAAGAGTTCTAGACTTCCTTCCTTAACAAAGTATCCATTTAGGGTAGGGAGATAGGGTCGCATTTGGACTCCTACGTATTTACGGTTTTGAACTTAAGCAAGCATCTCGAGAACTTCCTCTTTAGTGGGTTTGTATCCTAGCCCAAGTGGTATCCTTTTTTAGTTGCCTTCCTTGTAGGGTGCGAAGGTGTTTCTTCGGATAGGGTTCAAAGGCATTCCAGGGAAGTATCCCTGGGATTTGAGTATGTGGTTGACCACCAAGTTGGAATATGGATCGTAGTATAGGGGTGCCAATTCACTTTCTATGACACTTATGCTTTGAAAGCCCCCAAGTTCATATACTGGATCCGCAAGGACTTGATTATTTGACTTCTTTTCGATTATCGTCTTAATGGGTGACGAAGTGATCGTCACCACTTTGCCATTTAGTGGAATTTTGATCTTTTGGTGAAGAGTGGATGTTACCGCTTTGGAAGCGTGAATCCAAGGTCTTCCCAGAAGTATGTTGAAGGAAGCTTCAATGTCCACTATTTGGAAGTAAACCTTTTGCTCAATTGGCCCTGTGGCTATGGTTAGGTTAACGAGTCCTACGACCTTTCGTCGTGTACCATCATATGCACGAACACCTTGATTGGTAGAGGTCCAATCCGACTCTTTCATGCCTAGTTTGTATGCCGTTTTCAGGGGTATGACGTTGACCGCGGAGCCATCATCTACCAAGGTCATTGGCACATTCTTCTTTAAGCAAATGACGGTGATGTAAAGAGCCAAGTTGTGACTAGCGCCAAAGGGTGGCAAATCTTCGTCTGAGAAAGTAATAGGATTACTTAGCTTCGGTGATTCTTGGAAGACCAAGTTGACTACATCGTCGGGTGTGGAGTTATACGCTATATTTAGTTTGGCCAAAGCTTGCAGTAAAGCTTGGCGATGTGGGAATGAGCTTGCTACTAGTTGCCAGACTGAAAGATCAGCCTTTGTCTTCTGTAATTTCTTGAGCAAATGATCAGTGGAGTCATCTTCGTTATCATTTGGTGTGACAACGTTGGTTGGACCATTTTGAGTAGTACTTTGATATGGACGCCCCGAACGAGTTAGGTGGTCCACATCTTGGTCTCCACCATTTTGGACTATTTCTTTGACTAGGCAGTTTTCAATGAGATACTCGTCCTCATCATCATCGTCCCATACTCCATTGATTGTAGCTAGTTCCCTCATTCTCATGATCTCGTCCTCTAGTCGTATGATTTGGCCGACTAGTTTATCAACCACGGCGACTATTTCTTGCATAGTGGCATTTTGAGAAAAGATTAATGGCGCATGTTCTTTGGGTGTTGAATTGGGGTCATGTAAAGTTGTCACCCCATTTTCTAATTCCCAAACTTGCCTATCCACACTTCTTGCCCATGTAATGAAGTCGGCGATGGTAGGGGAAATGGTAGAGTATAACCCTTCATTCTCGATTGCGTGGATTTCATTTTCAACTGGAGAAATGAGGTGTGAATAATCTAAGGTAGATTCTCCACTTGTGATCACTAGAATTCCAAGAGGATTCTGAGTGTTGTTAGGCTTACCTCCCGGCGGTATTGGTAGTCGACCATCCTCTATCATGTCTTGAAGCACATTTTTCAATTTGTAGCATTTTTCTGTGTCGTGCCCTTTACCCCTATGATATTCACAGTACGAGTTCTCGTCCCAGAACTTAGACTTCTTTTCAGGTTCGGGAGTAGGTCCTATGGGTTGGAGTTTGCTTTGTTTCATTAGCTTTTTTAGAGCATTGGAGTATGTGTCCCCAAGATTTGTAAACTTCCTTGGTGGGGTACTCTTCTTGGATGGCTCGAGGAGGTTAACTTCATCGGTCTTGCTAGAGGAGCCGTAAGAATGACTTGTTGAGCCTTGATATCCTCGACCTACCGTTTTGGACAAGAGCTCTTTACAGATGTCATCTTCGATCCTTGTTCCTAGTACGGTTAAGTCCTTGAAAGTTTTAATGTTTTGGTACCTCAAATGATTGGCATAGATGGGCTTTAAGTTGTCCACAAATTTCTCCACAAGGGTAGCCTCATCCGGGCATTCAACTAGTTGGGTACTAGTCTTCCTCCACCTACTTAGGAAGTTGGTGAAACCTTCTTTGTCATTTTGGGTAAGAACCTCTAGAGTGCGCATGTTAACTTGGATCTCAGCATTATCCGCATATTGCTTAGCAAACTCGATCGCGGCATCTTCCCAGTAGCTATCTTCTTGTGTTCTAGAGAGTAGAACCATTGCTTTGGGATGGTGTAAAGAGATGAAGGAAAGATCCTTAAGAACATCTCGGGTTTGATGCCTTTGATAGACATGTAATCCTTGAAGGCACGGATATGGTTCAAAGGGTTCTCATGCCCCTTGAATTTAGGGATATCCGTCATGTTGAAGTTGGTTGGCAACTTGGAATTTACGGCCTCATACTTGCGATTATTCTCCCTATAAATGTCATCCCCTTTAAGGTATATCAATTGCTCCTCTAAGTATTGGAGTCGTTTTTCAGCTGCAGTCACACCCATGGGAAGGTTGTCGTCCCTGAAATCATTCACGAAGTCGTCAACGACTTCACTTTCTCGAGGAGGAATCCTTGTTTCTACGGTATAGATCCGGCCCTCGATGGTGTCAAGGAGATCATGCACTTGGTCTTGAGTAACTTGGATTTGAGCCAACGCGGCTAGAATTCGATCATTACTATCTTGGAGTTGATTGAAGTTCGCGTCGCTTGTTTCAGGAATCTTGGAAACTGGATAAGAGATCGACGACGAATCAAAACACGAGTGACCATTCTAGCACACTTACTAAGAAAAAAAAGTTTTGACTCGTGAAGTGGGTGTGTGCCACTTATGTCAGTGAGCTTTTGAAGAAAAGACCAAGTTTGAAAATGTGCGTCCTAGCCAACTATAGTGTAGTTGTAGGAGTGGACTCGAAGTGAGTTTTTGAAATGGGCTTGGACCCGAGATTTGACTCGACAAATTGACAGAGTTTCTACTTGGTTTTGCGCTAATGATGGGCCTTTTTCGAAATTTACATTTTAAAAGAGGTTTTGATTTTATAAAAATCGTCATGGTTTTGTTTAGAAATGGTGATCACGTAAGGTACAAACATTTATACAAGCATTATAACGGGATGCTGAGTGCATTTAAAAGGGTTTTGGTTTAAATGGTGGGTTGCCATACCGAACAATCAAACCCGAAGTCTGTGGAGAGGCTCGTACCAAACAAGAGTAAGGCCAATTCCTAGTCCATTTCCTCAAGTAGTGAAGGTCCTTGATACAAACAAGAGTAAGCATCATGGTATGGATGACGTCAATCGCTATCCATCCTTAGGCCCAAATAAGAATTAGGACCGTTTAGACGGGACGATTGGTCGAATGGGTTGGGTTGGGCCTAGGAAGGCCGAATAAACGGTCTAGGAAGACCGAGTTATGGAAACCGACAATTGCCTTGTACAAACTATTCCCTAACCTTGTTCAAGTTTCATCCTTTTGGCTACACGTAAGTGTATTATCCCCAGCGGAGTCGCCAAACTGTGGACATGGGGCCACGGGGGCGCTTGGGAAACAAGCGTTTGCATTTGTGGAGTCGCCACCAATTTTTATGGGAAATTGGAACCGTTCGAATACCTCGTGTCATGTCAAGACACAAAGTAGTGACATGAACACCAAGAACTCGTTACCCTTAGCATTCTATGTCTAGAATGACTCTCGTGGATGCCAATGAACACGGATGTTCAAAGAGATCTGGAGTAAGGGGTGAGGGTACGTATTAGGAAGCTCTTTTGATCGAACACCTTATCCCGCCCGCCTCGATAGCGGCCTCTACTAATGATTAGGGAAGTTATTCGTACTTGATATATCGTCGATTATATGCATGCAATGCAACATCCAAGTTTTAATCCTAGCATGTGAAGATTAACTAAGTTGGTAAACAATTAATTTAGCATACAATTAGGTCGAAGTTGGGAATTAAGGTTCAATTACATGTGAAAACATACAAATGATACAAAATACAATGATAAATACAATAAAGAATACAATAATTACATCGGGTTTAGTGATTTATGTCGAAAATACTCCTAAAACGGATAATTTGAGAGAAAGAATAAATTAACGAACAAATGAGTAGGCGATAATACGGTTAATAGTAGATTATACGTAATTTAATTAAACTAGGTCAAGGCAGAACGGACGTTCAGAGGCAGAAATCAACCTGGAACAGGCGCAGCAGGACTGCGCTCTTTGGAAGAGGCGTAGCAGTTGCTGCGTCTGTTCCAAGGGTGAGTTATGGCTGTGAAGCCGGAACTGCAAATCGTTAATGTTAATTGATGATTTTAAGGATTGATTACGAATATTCACTCGGATGGAAGTGATTTAATACATTAATTACATGTGAAAGAGTCATAAAAGCAATAAAACATGGATGAGACGGATACGAACGAATTATTTACATGGATGAAAGATTGATTAGTGACATAGGTGAACTAAATAGGTTAAACATGATGAATTAATGACGAACTAATGACGAATAGACAAATGGAAATATATCAAAGGTCGAATTCCAGAAACTTAATATGAACAAATCGAATTTCTACAACCCGAACTGAGTTTAATGACGAAAACCCACAAATATTAGATTATAAGGGATTTAAGTGAAATTTAAAGATGAATTAAACCTATTAATGATGTTTAAACAATATATATGTGAAATTATTATGATTGTATGTCAAAGAATTGAAGAATAAACGAAAACAAATAAAAGCAAACGAATTTACAGAGGACGAAGGAAGAAGAAAGGAAGCAGGAACTGCAGCAGCCTCATGAAGAGGCGCAGCAGGTACTGCGGTCCTTCGAAGAGGCGCAGCAGTTGCTGCGTCCTTTCTCGACGTCTGTCTTCTGGTAATCCGTAAAAAGGGTTTTAAAGCACGGTTTTAGAAATCGGTTTTTACAAGTATTTTCGACATAAACCTTACATTAATGATACAAAAAGTAAATAACAATAATAAAAGAGACATTTACACCCTCAGACTTACATGTTTGACGAAACGAGATGAACTAAGTTTACGATTAGTGATGCTCGACTCGAATGTAACGAAAGTGCCCTCGTAAGAGGAAAACGATTAAGATTAGTTAAGTTGATTGATTGTGGAGTTGGTCAAATTGGTCGGTCATGCAAACGAGGATGGTACTCAGAAGGATCCGAGCTTACGTGGTCGAAAGTTCAAGCACATCGACGCCAAAAAGTAAGAACGTGGTCTAGAATGCAAAGGGAGAAGATAAGGGCGGACACTCACGTGAGAAATATGAGGAGCGAAGGCTCCTATTTATACTAATCACGTGAAGGAATAGGGAAAAGATACGAAAAATACGCACAAAAGGCCTTGGAAAGAGGCGCAGCAGTCACTGCGTCTCTTGGAAGAGGCGCAGCACCTGCTGCGTCTGTTCCCAAGTGGTTTCCTTTTGCGGAAGAAAGATTTCCGTGTTTGGTTTATGGAATGACGGGATAATCTTATTTTCCTTAATATTTTGTATGAATATTACGGGAAATTGTTTACCAAAGAATAAAAGATTGTGAAAGATTTATAAAATATGGAATAGAAATATCCGGAACATTCCAGAACATTCTGACTCGGGATTTAGCGGTTATCAGAAAATGAAAACGGTTTAAGGCCCGGACTCCAAATGTACTCTAATTACTGTCAAGACGACCGTATCGGCGCGTAGATGACAACTAAGAGGTAGACATCAGTGTTTGAGGAATCACTTGACGATAAACTTACGAACTATCACAAATCGTACCGCGTACCAAACATGCGGCCCAATCATCACCGGGTGGTTTGCGGGAGGTGCAGAAATGAGGTATCTACAGTAGGCTTCACTTTTATCGAGTTTGATGAAGCCAACTGCCATGATAGTTTTCGTCAGGCAAGAACATTAGGGGCTAGATTTGCGGGGAAAGAGGACTTCTATTCGGATGCTAAACAAAAGGGCCCTTATCTATGGGTTGCGACCCATGTTGATCATTGTCTGCTGACACATTACAGGAGGCATCACATTCCTTCCACCGTGCCTATGTCATGGGAGAAAGAGGCCATTCCACCTGCGCTACCCGCTGATGATGAAGAGTCGATCTACGACTTGATCTATGCCGAAATGGGGCATGAAGACTATCGTAATTGTTCCTCATATTCTAATTAAGTCTTTAATATCTGACATTATGAGTTGTATTTTGATTATGGTAGTTATTTGAATTAAAGTTTAATTATTTATGTTATTTGTTACTACGTTTTAATTAAGTCCTTACACTCAAATGCAATCCACCAAATAAAATATTATAATGACTAACTTTCTACTTATAATAATAAAAAAGAATGGAAATGGCATAATAAGATAATAAGAATTGGAACCGTTATAATATTAATAAGACAAAATGATAACGGTTCTTTGTTAGGCCGTTATCATATTACATATATCAACAACGGTTATTTTAAAGCCGTTGTCATATTATACCAATTAACAACGGTGTTTCTTAAAGCCGTTGTAAAAACAGATCCACCGTGAAAACTGAAAAGTTTGTGATTTTAGTTTACCAATGCATGCCCTATTTATTGGTTGTTTGACCATTATTCTCCTCATGCATCCTTTCACAATTACAACGGTACTTATAAGAACCGTCTTAGATTATGCAACTTTAAAAATAAATGAAATCTCAAAGGTATTAATAATAGAATGACTGATGGTGAACAAGTCATCTTTGCCGTCGTCACCGCCATTAATCTTTATAGCTTAAAAAAGGTAATCTCCTTTTCATCGCTACTGGCTTATATATGGGTCGTACTTGGATGATTGATGGTGAAATTGGTGATCCCATTTATAATGATGGAATTGCTGAATTTTACAATTTCGTTAGTGAAAATTTTCATCTCCACCCATCAATCCCCCGCCCTTGTAATAGATGTGGTAATATTAGGGTTTTGCCTATCCCAGATGTCAAAATACACTTAGAAAAGAATATTTTCAGTAGATATTATAGGCGTTGGATTTTTCATGGAGAATTAGAGGATGAGGATGGGGAATCTGATGTAGAGGTAAATAATCATACACCCGAAGCTGCTGGTTTAGATATAGGGGATGGGGCATATGATGTGTATGTAAACAATCGTTCACCTACACCTGAAGTTGTTTTAGGTGAGAAGTTTCCTGAAGATGTTGGATTCGATGATTTTGAAGCTACTAGTGATGGGGAAATAAATGCTGATGATTTAATTGAGAAGTTGAGTCAATCTGAAATGCCTTTATTTACTGATTGTAAGAAGTATACCAAATTGTCCGCGGTGGTAAAGTTATATAACTTGAAGGGGGCAAATGGGTGGAGTGATAAGAGTTTTACGGATCTTCTAGCTTTGCTATGTTACATGCTACCTGACAGTAATGTTCTTCCGAGTCGGACATATGAGGCTAAAAAAATGATTAGAGAATTGGGCATGAAATATGAGAAAATACATGCTTGTCCCAATGACTGCATATTGTACCGTAAAGATTATGAGAAATTATCATATTGTCCATGCTGCTCTGTATGGCGTTATAAGACTAAGGAAGGGATCCCAACTAAGGTGTTGTGGTATTTTCCAATAATACCAAGATTCATAAGGATTTATTTGAATGAAGAAGATGCAAGAATGTTGACTTGGCATAATAGTGGAAGGATTGAAGATGGAAAGTTAAGACACCCAGAGGATGGTCAATAGTGGAAAGAGTTTGACGCTAAATATCCTGACTTCGCTAAAGAAGCAAGGAACTTGCGTCTAGCGCTCTCCACAGATGGAATGAACCCTCATGGAAACATGAGTACCCAACACAATACTTGGCCAGTTGTGTTGGCTATCTATAATTTGCCCCCATGGGTTTGCATGAAATGGAAGTATCTGATGTTGTCTTTGTTGATATCAGGCCCTCGACAACCTGGAAATGACATAGATGTGTATTTGGAACCACTTCTAGATGAGCTGAAGATTCTGTGGGAAAGAGGGATACCAGAGTTTGACGGTTATAATAAGGAAAGTTTCGATCTGAGAGTTATGTTATTGTGTACAATAACCGACTTTCCGGCGTACGGTGATCTTTCTGGACATACAGTATATGGGAAAGAGGCTTGCCCATTGTGTGTGTGTGTGTGAGAGGGGGGGGGGGGATGTTAAATCAGAATATTTGAAGCATTCTCGCAAGCATGTGTACAGAGGAAATCGTCGATGGTTATGCCCTGATCATCATTATCGTAAGCTTCACAAGGCGTTTAATGGGTGTCCTTGTAATACTACGGATTTTCTTTGGTGACTACTCGACCGAGTAGAGCCTACTCGGCCGAGTAGTGTTGTTGTTATAGTCTGTTTTGGTTCTACCGAGGAATACTCGGCCGAGTATAGTGAATACTCGACCGAGTAGAGGAAACTCGGCCGAGTATACACTTTACTCGACCGAGTATCCGGTCTGGCGAAGTGTATTTTGACGGTTTGATTAGGGAATGTTTATGGTTATTTTTATATCCCGCGTCAGTTTCTAAAACGTTATTTCAAACTTCATCATTTTACGATTACCCTAATCACTCCCTAATCGTCTTCTAATCTCGTTGTGTGTGCAATTGTCGCGGTCCTTGCGTATAATCTCTTGTTCTACTGTTGGTAAGTTTCATCTCCATGTCATTTGTATTCCTTTGGGGTTATTGTATTTATGGAATTGGGAGATACGGGGGATTGTGCAATGTGTAATTGTGTTATGTGGTTATTGTATAGGAGAAGACTTCGTAGAGGAGCCTTTCTGATTGTTAAAGTTTCGTTCTACTGTTGATTGCTAAGGTTGGGTTTTCCCTAATCAGTTTACTGTTCATTGTTAAGACATGATTGTTGTGTTATTTGTTATCTGCTGATCATCGGAGTATGGACGTTGTTGTGGCGGTGTTGATGTGGAGAGGTGGTGACAGTTGTGATACTGTGTGGTTGTGATTGTGGTGGAGTCACTTGCGGGAGTGGCTTCACACCCTAGTTCGCCCTCCGTGGAACCCGCCACGGGAGGGGATGTGCACATTAAGGGACATGGATGGTTAGTCGCTCGTTGATGAGCTGGACTAGGTGGGATCGGCTGCGGTCACCCACTGGCGGCGAGGATTACCTGTTGCGATGAGTAATCTGGCAGGGCTACACACTTCGGTGTGTAGTCGGTTAATGTGTGAGATCGGGAGACTGGGGTTGGAGGATGATCAGCTGGTTACCTCGTTGTTTGTCTTATATTGATTGAGTAATACTGGCCCCGTTGTTGTTTGTGGAATCTGCGGTGATCCATTCGGGGATGGTGAGCAGACTTGACAGGTTTTGCTTAGTGAGCTTGGGGCAGTCATGGGAGAGTTGTCATCACCAGTCGTAGCATCACTGTCCTAGTCTTAGTTTTGGATTTCTTAGTTGTTAGACATTTGGTTTATTTTATTGTAACAGTTTGGGATTTGGTCGATGTAAACTTTTATACTTTATGGTACCTTAATAAATGTGCTCAGTTCAGACGCTTTTGATATGTACTAACCTCGGGCAACCGAGATGGTAACACACTTTCATGGTAGGGTGGTCCTGGTATGGCACCTTGGTATGAGGGGGTGTTACAGTCCTGTGCAACGTAGGAGTCCTCAGATTTTGAATGGTCATAAAGTGTATGAGAAAGTGAAAGATATTGAGATAACATATGGGAAGAAGGGACCTAAGTTGTCTACTCGTGGTTATAAAAAAAAAACCATATTTTTTACCAAACTTCCATACTGGCGTGACCTCCCGGTTAGACATTGCCTAGATTTTATGCACATTGAAAAGAACGTTTGTGATAATATAATCAATACTCTGCTGAATGTTCCGGGTTGGACAAAAGACAACAAGGCAGCTAGGGATGATATGGTTGAGATGGGTATTAGGCCCGAGCTAGCAGCTAAAACAAAATGAAATCGGACTTTTTTGCCGCCTGCAGCTCATACTCTTTCAAAAAAGGAGAAAATTAAAAGAGTTTTGCGAATGCTTGCATGGTATTAAGGTGCCAGAGGGCTATTCATCTAATATTAGAAGCCTTGTTTCGTTGCAGAACCTAAAACTTACTGGTTTAAAGTCACACGACTGTCATACATTGATGCAACAACTACTAGCTGTGGCCGTTCGTTCCATTCTACCTCCCAAGGTTCGACATGCTATAATTAGATTTTGCTATTTCTTGAAATCAATCAACAGTAAAGTCATTGGTCCCGATGAAGCGGAAACTTTACAGGAGATCCTCGTCATCGGTCTTTGTCAGTTTGAAATGTATTTTCCTCCCTCATTTTTCACTATCATGGTTCATTTGACTGTCCACCTAGTCCGGGAGGTTTTGTATCTCGGGCCAGTGTATTTGAGATATCAGTACCCATTCGAACGATTGATGAAACTTTACAAGGATTACACATCTAATAGGTATCGTCCAGAGGGGTGTATAGCTGAGCGAGCAATTATCAATGACGCTCTTTCGTATTGTTACGAGTACCTCTCCTTGGATGAGTTAATTGGAGCTCCTACAAATCGTCATAGTGACTGGATGAATGGAAAAGGTGTAAGGGGTCGTGTTTCCAAGGATATGTCATCTGACATGCGACATAGAGCTCATATATAAGTTCTATTTAACGATGATCATGTCCAGCCTTACAGTATGGAACACCAGAGTTACCTTAAGGGAAAACACCCTCATAAGAATGAAAGGTGATATGCAAATGAGCATTACAAGCAATTTAGTGACTGGTTTAAGGATACTATTTATGATGATGACAACCAAATTGATGATTGCTCAACCAGCCTACAATATCTCGCTTTCGGTCCTGATGCTCGTGCAACTTTTTATAGCGGGTATGCGATCAATGGGTACACTTTCTACAGCCGCATTCAAGATGAGGCGAGCACAATGCAAAACAGTGGAGTTTGCGTAGATTCTGAGGCAATATACTTTGCTAGTTCAAAGCATAAAAATCCTATTTTGGGTACAATGGAATATTATGGAGTTATTCAAGAGATATTGGTTTTAGACTACAAGGATTTTGAGATACCTCTATTTCGGTGAAAGTGGGTTGACATCAACAATGGTGTTAGAAAGGATGATTTAGTATTCACATTAGTAAATTTTGACAAGGTTGGAAACAAGGACGATCCTTTTATATTAGCGTCACAAGCAAAACAAGTGTTTTATGTTACCGATCCTATGGATAAGAAGTGGTCAGTTGTTCTATCTTGCCATCGCCGAATTCCAGATGATGAAGACGTCGAATTTGAAAGACTTGATCACAGTGCTATATCGCAGTTTGGTAATGATGTTGAAAATGTTAACATTCCAAACATATATACACGGGATGATCACAATGAACTATGAAGGTATTTGGGTTAATGAAGAGACTAGCAAATTCAAAAAACGTTCCCGGCAGCCGTGAAAATATCAACAATCCAATCAAAATATCTTACGTCATGTGTAATTATTGTCTTGTTGTTATGTATCAAACTGCTGTTGTAAACTTTTTCTGCTGTTGCAGCGGGAGGGTTAGGGAAAAATCGTATCAAACAAAATGAATTATTAAATAAAACGGTTATACCTAAACCGTTGTTCAGGACGTGTACAGTTATAACAGTTCAGGCCGTTGTTATCTATATGAAAATGATGCTTTATTTCTTGGCGGTAAAATCAAACACAATGAAATATAAAGTAAAACAGTTATACCCAAACCGTTGTTTAGGACGTGTACAGTTATAACGGTTCAGGCCGTTGTTATGTATATAAAAATGATGCTTTATTTCTTGGCGGTAAAATCAAACAACATGAAAATATTACAGACAACGGTTATTTCAAACCTGTTGTAGATAGTACTAATCAATTACGGTTACAAACAATACTGTTGTCTGTTTGGGAACAAAATACAACGGTTTTTCTTATACCATGTTTATTACTTTCTAATAAACAAGATCTTGCAAGTGTTGTATTATTCACACATATATACTCTGAGCTTCCCCTCCCCCACATGATATCCTTAAACATTGAGCTTCCCCTCAACCACCAGACTACCCCATCGCCGTCGCAGTCATCGTCATCATCGCCATTAACGCCGCCAGATCAATCCAGATTCTCCTCTTTAAAGAAGTAATAAACCCTCGTTTCTAGATATTTGTTTGTTATTATAAGTATGCATTGTTATTATTTGTTTATTCATTTCTGCTTTAGATATGGTCCAAAATCGAAAAAGAAACGATGGAAATGCGTTAGGTGATGAGAATAATTTGCAACACACTGCGGGTCGAATGCACCACATGGTTTCCCTAGAAGCAATAAATTCAAAGATACCTAATCCTTTAATGTGGGATAAAGATACGGGGCTGCCATATGATGAGTATGCCGGGTATTTTGCGAGTTGGATTGGTTGTTGTATAAGACAGTATGTGCCTCTCGGTACGCTGCGTATCAGTGAACTGAGTAAAATACGGAACACCATGCTAATAAACAGAATAAAGGTATGTATATACAATAATAAGTGTTTTAGCTGAAATTAAGTTACTACTTGATATGTGTATTAGCCAAAACACTTGTACCAACTACGCTCATCATATATGCAGTTAGCTTACGTTGTCCCCGAAATGTATGATAAGTACCTAAAAAAAAGACAGGGGAAGCCCTCAGATCTTGGAAGTTAAAGATTGCTGAGAACCACTTGTTCAACAAGGAAACCGGGGAGATGAACAAGAACCCACCAAAAAAGAAGTATCCGTATGTCAGTCAGGACCATTGGGATAAGTATATCGCTTCTAGGCAGTCTGACAAGTTTAAGGTAACTTAATAATAATAAGTAAAGAAGTATACTTAGTTTAGTGTTTCGTCATATATACGTTTCTTGATACAATTTATTTGATGAAGGCTATGAGTGAGAGGAACAAGGCGAACATTTCACAGAAAAAGACCGTCTTTTACAACTCCCGAGGTGGTTATAGATTGATTAAGAAGAAACTTGTAAGTACATAATTTTTATAGTATTAGACTATTAGGTGATGAATGTAATATATGTTCATAGTAATCATACATATTTTGAGAGGATATCAATGTGATGAATGGATTGTAGGCAAAGCTTGGAAAATTCAGTCGTCACGACGCTTGGGTGGAAGGTCACACACCTAAGAATGGAAAGACGAAAACTGAATATGATAAGGACATCAAAGAGAAAATTGTAAGTTTGAATAAATATGTCACTCCTACCACTGGTGGTCGGAGTTATATAATTGTGAGTTGCTTAATGGTTTTATGTGTACGTAGAGGATTTGTGAGAAGGAGGTACAAGAAGGAAAATGGAAGCCTGAAGGACGTGAGGACATTCTTGCTAGGGCAATCGGCAAAGCAGAGCATCCATGTCGTGTGAGAGGGGTAGGAACGCATGTTGGTATCACTAAGTATTTTGGGAAAACTACTCGGCTTGGTGATGATTCTAAGAAGGTAATCTATAAATACTGTATTTGAACCAACGTAATTAATTTATAACTATATATGCTGACATTAATTTCTACTACACAGCTACAGAAAATAGCAGGTTGATGGTGAGAATGTTAGAAACTGGGGAAAAGCCATCAGAAAAAGAGTGGGATATAGTTTAACAAGTCATAAAGGAAGCAGAGGAGGAGGAGGAGTAGCAGCAAGAGGAGGAGGAGGAGGAAAAAGAGGTAATAATATATAAGTCTTATATACAGAGTGTTATATGATTTGGAAAATCAGTACGTGTTATATGGACAAGTGTTAATCAACAGAAGGAAGCCGAGGATGACATGACAAGGGAGAAGGAAATGGGAAAGGAGACTGAAGTGGAAGCCGAGGATTAATATCAGGCAGTTGAAGAGGAAGAGGATGCCAGAAAGGCCGTGACACGGGATGAAGTGGAGGTAGTTGATGATCAGATGTTCTTCTCAACACCGAAAAAGGTAATAGCTGCTAGTTTATAATTATTCATATCATACACGTTTTTTACTTATGAAATTTATTAAAGGTACTGAATGTATGTGTACTAATTGATTAAAGCTGACGTGAAGGGCGATTGCAAGGTGGCTTGTCTTCTGTCCTATTTACAGGGGAAACAGAAAGTTGTTGTTGCCAGGGGATACGTGTTCAATTACTACCGACTTCAGCAAGTTAAGGTTCATGGTATACCCCTTCGTCACAATTGCAGGAAAGTGGAAGTGTCCCAATTATATAAAGACGAGTATGGGGAAGTAAAAGTACCATTTCCTAATGAGGAGGTCACTTATTTGAAAGAAGCCCTAAGCTCTTAAGTGCAATGGCCTGCCAACCTCATCAATGTTGTCATCCCCGAGGTACCTATGTGCAGACGTTAATTATTACTTGTTCTTTAAATAGATTAGGGTACAAATATTAACATATCGTAAGTACTTTAATCTTTACATTTGCAAAACTTAAGCAAAGCCATGATGGCAGCTAAAGCAATTACTACTACGTTAATGAAAGTTGTTGCGATCAAGCACTTTATGATTCTTATTATGAATCGTGTGAATATAAGAAAAAGATGAAAATCTGCTTTTGAAGGCTTTGCACAACCTGGTCAGAAAGAGGTCACCTACGGGGGATGTAGTCATGATTAACATTGAAAAGGAAGTTATGGGCGCAATGATATAGCCATCTTTGGACCCGAAGCAACTGATGGAATTTGTCGACCTTGATAATTTAGATGCTGTTCACATTTTGATTTGGATGAAGTAAGTTTTATTAATAAAACTATTTAGTCATTTCCATTTACGAATAATGATGTTTATTTAAATTATAAATTACTATAATAATCTTCGTTCCATGTGGCGTAATAGGTACCTCAATAATCAGTTCGCTGAGTGGAAGGTCCTGTTAGAAAATATTAATCTCATTAATTTACATATTCATATATGTGACATATTAATTTAGTCATAAAATTAAAACTAGATCTTATGCATGCAAACTTGAACAAAAGTGGAGAAGAAATCGTCTTTCTTACAATGGGATTTCGGATATTATGGGCACAAATGAGATCTCCTTCTCACTTGTTCTTGAGCTTCCTTATAATGGATGAACAAGGATCCAAAATAGAATCCCTCCCAAAAGTTTAAACCCAAGATAACCTCTTAAAAGACTAATATTATTAGAACTAGAACAATATTAATCTTACTAAAATTGATCCAAAATATTTGTTTGTTCTCTTGTAATTTCGGCCAAGAGAGGAAGAAATTGAGAGATTTTTTTTCTCTAAGCTTTCACAAATTATAGAGAGAATTTCTATTTTCTTACACTAGAAAAATAGTTAAAGTTGTGAATGAATAATTAGAGAGAAAAACCCTCTATAATTCCCATTTCAAAACCGGTGGGGAGGGGGGAGGAGAGCCAATGCATAGGCAAGTTTTTCTACCCAAGAAATCATAGGTATGCATGGCTATATTAGGTTGCAATCATCATGATTTCCACTTAAAAATAATTAACACAATTTAAACCTAATACTCCCTCCATTTTTCGGCACTTACATAAAATGGGAGGTCTATTTTATATTTGTCATTTGTCAATTGTCACATGTTACTAGTCATGTGAAATTGTCATGTATTTTTAACATATTAAAAATCAACGTATTAATAAAAATACGTCATGTACAAAATCGACTTAGTAATTCATAATTACTTGTACCAAAACGGTTTATCAATTATAAATCACAACGTCTTGTATTTATAATAAATTATTCATTCAGTTTCAATTGTTTCGTAAACAACAATTTTATCAAAGTAATAAAACAATTTGATTACTCAGACCGTATCTTATTTGATCGAATTACAATAAGATACGTCAATAATACTCACAAAATCGTCCGTCAATTTTAAGCAATTTAATTAACCCGTATCGTGCATACGATCAATTAAATAATCAATTAAGAGTGTCACCCTTTAGGTATGACCTAAGGGGATCAACTGATCACCACCGTCGCACGACAGTAATGTCAAACTCTAGTCAGCCAATCATTACCGATATGTGTGGATCAGTTGACTGTAAAATATTACATCCCATATGTATTCTTAAAATGAGATTTAAACATGTGATCATCATGATCGACAATTGTGATCGCATTATTGTCGGAGGACACATATTCCAACAATCTCCCACTTGTGCTCGACAAGTGTGCGTCACCAATTCTCTTGTCCTATTACTATCTCCCACTCAATGCAAGGTATCTTTCGGGTCGTACATGCAAGTGAACATATCGAGAGTGGTTTCCTCGATCTGGAGAATAACTGATTGACCGGAATTATCTACCATAGATACCTTCCGAGCGTGGCCACGCATTTCAAGTTCATTACTCCTCGAGTAGCCCTGAGATATTTTTATAACCCTGACAAGGGGTGGACAATTCCTATCGCACTTATTCCCTTCGACTAGCCACAACCATCATAACCCAAAATATGCCCATTTGACCCCATTTACGAAGGTCGTAGTAACATAAATCAAAGTTAATCTGAAACTCTGCCACCTTAGGCGAACAGTCTTTAGTCAAAAGAATAGACTCATTAGAATACTATGGTAGCTCTCGCCACGACTAGGCTATATAAATTTGCCAGAACTCTATAAGCGGTCATAAGGCCCGACAAAGTGTTCCTAATAGTCTGCCTATGTGATCGACTAGTCATCTCATATGACTCTATGGCACTTGAACTTGTCATCAATCACATCACAGTCTAGTCACTTCGAGACGTCACCTCATGTAAGTGACTATGGGCGAATACAATGTTAATCCATGTTCACTTTAACGGGGTTCAATTGTCTCTACAACCCATTTGGATGTAACAAAGTATAAGGTGAGTTAATAATAACTCAAACGACAAATGTGGACATCATATTCGGGTAGTCAATACCATATTACTACCTTGTGATGTATATAAGTGTGAAAACACTTGTTGATTGCAATAAAAGTTTAACATACCATGTGTCCATGTGTTCATACTTTTCGTATTGCACTTTCCTTTACATTCATGTTATCTCTCATAGCATGAACTTTACCAAGTACACATCTAGGTTCCCAACCTAGGTTTAGGTTCTTTGTCTTGAAAGAACTTTCTTGTTGTTTGTCACATAACCAACGAATTGTGGTGGATGATATAACTTGCACTGGTCAAGTGTTCTACCAACTCACAATGCACTAGGTATACGTTTTGTAGGGTCTTGCAACAATTATCAAGATGATTAGCCTAGCACTTTTCATAAGTCCTAGCATATTAGAAAATACTAGTTTTGAGTAACTTCTTACTATAACAAGTATCTTTTCAAACTTCTTATTTCTCCTTTTAGCTTGAATAGCCTAGGATTTTCATAAATTCTTACGCGTTTTCGAATTTCAATATGTGCAACTTCTTGTCACATAACAGAGTGTTCTGTCAAACACTAGAATAGCTCATTAGTTCCTCTCAAGAATTCATGACGATTCTTCTATGGCTTACCAATGACTCATCATGCTCTTAAGCATATGATTCATTATAGGACATGTGCATGATTATTCTAATGGCGAAAACATTAGTAATCTTTAATCATGTGATCAACCATTCTTAGGTTCAATGAATGACCATGACTGCTTATGGTAATTCCATTTTCATCGATATGAACAACCTACATTTCATGTTGATATGATGTGCATATCTTAATGCCTATCCAACATCCCATGATGTGATTGGATTCATTATAGTCCATTTTCATCCAGAATTGAAAACTCAAATACTTCTTGGTGAAAGATAGTACTAGCTCGTCATTCTCAATGAGTAATGAGTTATAAATTTTACAAGATGATAGCTCCCACTAAATTTCATGTCTTCACATGATAATTTCAAACTCCCACTCAATTCCACATGTTTCGTAATTGACTACTCAATCGAAACATTTCAAGAATTGAAATACATTTTGCTTTGCCAAGTTATTAAGATTAAAACCATATATATTTTGAAAAGGTTTCAGTCTTAAACTTATGGAAAGAGATTTTAATCTCTAACTCATTCATTTTTATAATGATGTGTAGCAATGTCATTATTTAAAAGTGAAATCCCATTTAATATATGTCCTTCTCAAAATACCCTTTTCGGAAGGAGGTTTAACCATTTCATTTTCATAATGAGGTTAAGTAATGACACTAGCGTGGTTAACAATTAACTCAGCTTTTGTAGATATCGGCATATCTTTCTTTGCAACTTTTAATCATAAATCTCTTTTATATTCAAGGATGCAACTTTGTTTCATTTAGGCTCTTAAGTAAATATCAATATTGAAACTCTATTTATATCTAGGTCATAAGCTAGCAAAATCTCTTGTTGACACTTTTCTTTAGTCATTCTCTTCGAAAACTTTCTTTGAAAACTTTCTTTTGGTCTCCTCGTGTAGTTATCTTAAGAACATATTCTTTTGATTACTTCACTTGGTCTCTTTTGTCATGTAGATCTCATCTATTCGAGACCATAGATCTCATCTATTCGTGTATACTATCTATTTAGGTATACAAATCATTCTTTCATTCGTAGATCTCATTTACTCAAGTATACAAATTATTCTTTGTATTCTTTGTGTCTTAATTTTTCTCCCACTCTATCTTTAGAATAAATACACTAGATATTCAAAGATAGTTTATGAGACACAGTTGATGATCTTGAAGTAGAGGGAGGACTATCTCATAGATTGACTAATAGATTTTAGATTTGATGAGTGTACTTGGTAATTGACTTTCCTTTAGGAGAGTTCATCAACTCAACATCACTTTATAATTGATCATACACAAGCCTTAAGCTTGTGGACATATAATGAATCCCATCATTATAGTTGTCTATTGGATCACTTTAAGTAGATGATCATATGTTTCTATGTGCAAGCATATAAAGACGAAGTTTTAGAACAAACAAAGACGATAAAAGGGGTGACTTGGGTTGCAAACCAAGCCACCATAATCCAAAATACAACCATTGTTTAGAAAGGATCAACCATTTCCATGTCGAATACAGAAATCAAAATAGTTCTAAAAATCCGAAACACAACTTAAAATAAGACAATAATAAAAGCTAAGCTTCATTGGTAGCTACTCCTAGCTCCTTGATGATTTCTCAAGCTTGCTTTTCCTTTCCTTTGTCTTTGCTTGGAGGAGGCCCTATTTACAATAAAAGGGGGATACGTTATCACAACTTTGTATCAAAATACCATAGTTGAATTAGAAACATAAAAGAAAGGATAGTCATTTACCTACTGGAGTGATCTTTCCAGCTTTGATGTCACCAAGGTACTTGGAACAATTCCTCTTCCAATGTCCAACACCATTACAATAATGGCATTTGTCAAGAGGACCCTTCTTGGTTTTGGAAGTGCTAGGTTCAAAAGTCTTAGCCTTGGTGGACATGAGAGCTTGCCTCTTACTGTAACACCCGCAAATTTTCCATTTTGACATTTATAATTTAATTAACCATCTACTATCTTATTTATATTTTAAATTATTTAATTTAAATTAATTTCATAATTAAACATGATTTTTATAAATATTATATTTTTAAAGCTTAAGTTATATAAAAATAAATATTTTGGTCGGATAATAATAATAATAATAATAATAATAATAATAATAATAATAATAATAATAATAATAATAATAATAATAATAATAATAATAATAATAATAATAATTTGCGTCTTGAGTTGTAGTGGGCTTGAGACGTAAATTCTTGTGTATATAGACTCAATCTTGCATTTTGGGCCTAGTATGACTAATGGGCTCACATACTACTCCTTCCTCCTCATAAAAATTATGAAGGAAACCATAACCACTTCTTCTTCCTCAAAATTTCAGCACACCTTCAACAACCATCACCATTTTTACACTTTTCTCTTACAAATCTTCAAAACACCATAACTTGCTCAATTCTTATCCGAATCAAGTGATTTTCGCGTTTATTTCTTACTCTCATCGCCCTCCATCTTTCTAGGTAAGAAAGGAACCAACTTTCCTCCTTAAATAGGGCTGTCGAGCCATTTATACATGGTACCCTTTTTCTAATTTCGATTCTTAGTCTTAATTTGTGTTTTCTTATGTTTAGGAGAAAGATTAGTTAACCCGGAAGTGGATTCTTGAAAGGTAAATGAGTCTATTGTGGATTTAAGTGCAAAAAGGTAACGGTGATGGGTTACTCGACATTATGTCAATTTGGGTGTTTATATATGTTATAGTTTGTTCACATGTGTGTTAAAGTTAGATTCTTTACATGTTTTTACTTGTTTGTTGTTGAATGAGTTTTGTGTGGAATATCTCTTGGTGATTTGAAGAAGTTTCTAGTCTTTTGTATACAAAGATGAATTAGTAAAGAAACCGTCTTATTCATGCTTAATAATTGTGTTTAATTATGTCATGAAGTTGTTAGTTTGGAATTGTTTGAATTTGAATCGAACCTTGTGTTTTAATCCCTCTTTTATGCTTTGATTTCACCCTTAATACTTGCATAAAGTTGCTTGGGTAATATATGGTGAAATTGGGATGGTAATGGCATGATAAAAAAATGATTTGGGGATGAAGATGAATTTGTTGTGTCGTGCAAATCAGTGATTTGCGCAGGCTGCGCACCTAGGCGCAGGCTGCGCCTGTACCAGTTTTGGTAAAATGGTCATAACTTCTTCGTTACTTGTTTGTTTGAGGCTTATAACCTACCGTTAGAACCGTAAGAGGATAAGATATCATCTCCAACTAGTTTCACCTCATTATCATGTATAAAAATCAAGTTATGACCGTTTGAAGTTGACCCTTGTTGTAGTCGAGTACTAAACTTGTTGTTATAGATTGGGTTTTGAGTTTCTTGTTGAGTATGCATCTTAACCTTGGTTCTAATGCTTATGTATGGTGTGTTGATACTCTTTTATCGTGGGAGCACTTTATATTTGTTATACTCTCGTACTTATGCATGCTTCACATGAATTATTTACGTTATGTTTATATAATCATTTTTTCTCGTATTTGTGACCCAAGTGTGACGTTTTACATTGTGTGACTACTTGACATTCCTTATTTATTTTACCCTTGCGGAACTTGGGGCACGGTTAGGTGCCATGGTTTCCGAGTTGGGTTATCCTTCCGCCTCTTCGGACCTTGGGTACGGTTAGGTACCATGGTTCCGATTTTGGGTTACTCGACCTTGGGGCACGGTTAGGTGTCATGGATCGAGTCTTGGATGCGGATAGGTCACCGCTTGTCGAATCGGGTATCGCCCATCCCGAGAGTCTGGCCAGATTTAGACTAGGACCGTATTATGATCGTCGTCCTACCAGGAGGTTGGAGTCTAGGGGTTTGTCTTATGAGTCCATACTACGTAAATGTCTTGCTTGATTATGGTCATTGACGTGTCCTTATATACGAGAGCTCATGTCTCTTATGATTGTTTGTGAGAGTCATGGTCCTATCGGATACTAGAGGTGAGATGCAAGCCTCTAGTTGCGATATGATCGCCGGGATTGATGTTCCCATCCGTTCTTATGGTGAGATGCAAGCCATAAGTATGAATGCGACATTGGTAGCCATGTCCTGTGCAAAGTTTGTTAAGAGATTTTTAAAGTAATGGCTATGGTTCCATCCATGTATTTTCTATTTAATTGATCCGTTATTTACCTTCTTCATATGATTCGATAACTAATCTCATATCTATGTTATATTTCCTTGAAATGCGTTTTTTTGTCTAAACGACCGTATTAGTGTCTTCCTTATTATTTTAATTATCTCACATGAATAGTTGAGTCGAGTTAATATGAAATTGGTTGACTAGTTATTCTTCTCCCTTGAATGCATATTTAATATAATGTACCATGCCTATCTCATTATGAATGTAATATGCCTATCTCCTTATGATTATCGTTTATATCCCCTTGTTCATTATTATTCAAGTATGATGTATATGATCAATATGTTTAATTAAGTTCTTGCTTATTTGTATTTTGACATATTGTGGCTGGGAGAACCCTGAGTTACTCCCCACTGACTGTGGCGTTCATGTTTACATGAATGACAGGTTTGTGATGCAGATTATATGGGGGAGACGTGTGAGCTAGCGAGAACGTTGACCATTGGACTTTAGTTATCGTTTTCTTAGACTCACCTATCTTTAGACTTGTGCTTATTCGTAGGATATCTTTTCCCTAACGCACTTTGTTTTTAATTGTAAAACTTAATTATCTTACTTTTCATTTCCATTTGATCACTTATGGTGGTTTCTGCACTTTAAACTTTTAAAGGTTTTAAAAATATCGTATTTTCTGCTTAAATTTAATAGTTCTTTTGATGCCTCATCGAGGGTGTCACAGTTGGTATCAGAGCCTATGTTACTCCCGACGCACACACGTGTACCCCAAATTTAAACTTGAACTTGACCTTGAATAATGAATGAGAGATGGGTAGACTTAAGGACCTAAGGTGGTAGTCTGTAGTTTATTTGCTCTTTGTTAGGTTTTAACATGTTTGTTGAATGTCATTTAATAAATGTTGTGCCCTTGGATCAATGACCGTAAACCTACCAACGTGAAGATCAAGATTTGGTGGCTATTGCCAGAAATTTAAGATTTGTTCAACTTTGAAGAATGCTTCTACTTCCTCGAAGATGTTTCTCATTCTTTGTGTATCTTTCCTTATTATTTACTTCTTAATGTTTTCTTCTTCTTCTAAACTCTCTTTTCTTTTCCCGGGGAGTTACTCTTGTACTCTCATAACTTGCCCTTTGATCCTTGCTAATCCCCCCTTAACGCCTATTGGATAGTACTCCTTCTTTTGAGGAATGTTGACCTTGGTTGCAAATTTGACTTCTGAGGAGATTGTTGTGTTTGAGCCTTAACCCTGGTTTTGAGAGGTTGTTATGTTAGAAAGACTTAGGTAGTGTGATGAGGCATTTTAATGGTTCTTATACCTAGATCCTTGATAAAGTTAGTATTCTTGATTATTGGATTCTGTGTGTCAAGTGTGAGTTGCATTTGTTACTAAGGTTATAGAACTTGGCTTTGTTGTTTATGTTTGGGATTTGAAAGGCTCGGGAAGTGTTGTCAGACGTGGCTTGGGATACTAGTGCTTAGTACTTGACTTAAAATGGATGAAATTGAATGGTGGATTTGAGGATGTAGGATTGACCAAGTAAGTTGACTTTACGATTGGCTTTTGTAATCACTTTGGACATGAGAGTTTGATAACGTAGATGTTGCCATATGAGAAATGCTAATTGTGGGATTATTATTTGGTCTAAGTGAATGATCTTGTTTACTACTTGAGGCATGGTATGAGAGTGAGACTAAGCTACGTTGTTGGGAAGTCTTAGCGCTTAGTTTAGTAGCTAGAAAGGATAATAGTATGGTTGGCGCCAATTGTTAAGTTAAAGGACATAGTTTTAATTTTTGGTATTAGAATGAGGAAATATGAGGTGGTAAGGCGTTGTTACAACTAAGATCTTGTTTCTTGAGGACTTGTTGGTAAGTAAAGTTCTAGGATGTAAGATTTGAAAGGATACTCCTTGGGATGTTGATGACCATAATGGATTGGTGATGTGATTGATATTAATTAACCCTTGAGAGTTCTTCAGTTGAGAGAGACTTAGTATTGAGAAGTATTTGTTAACCCTATAGTTTTATAAACTTTGTGGTGGTATGAGTACTTGATATGATGGGATGATGTTGTAGTGAGTGTAGTTCCACTTTTGGGAATCCGTAATAAGTAAAGGGAGAGAAGGACTCGAGATCCTATTGATTTTTCAAACTTGGGTGATTATGCATCTTTCTCAAAAGAATGTGTAGTAGGATGAACTTTCATGGAAAGAATTTTAGGCTGAGTTGTTACTACCTTGCTTTGAAATGAGAACCTTGTGGGATATTTGAGGAATTTGGAATTTAGAACTTGAGGTTAGGATCCTTGATTGAGGATTTTACCATTTTGGGAAACTTATAGATGACACCAGTTAGATATGAGCATAGCTTTGTTGGAAACTTTGACTTTGATCTTATGGAAGTTATTTGTGGATGTTTGTGGATTTGGAGTGATGAGATTACACTCATAGTGGAGTGCCTTGTTTCATGGAATTGCTTAGGGTGAAGTAACACAAGTGATTTGAGGAAATCCTTGGGAGTGTTGTGGTTATGAGTTTTGTTGTTAGAAAGTTTTCGGGACCGTTTAGGAAGATGTTCTTTGAGGTTTGAGTACCTGGCGTTTCCTTGTTGTCTAATTCCCATTCTTCTTTCGCCATAAGCGTTTCGTTCATACCACTCTTCCTCGCTTCATCTTGCTCCTCCCTTAAGTTGGATGCTAGTGACCTATAAAAACTCTACCTTTGACATTCTTATTGATTTGACATCAATTCTTAGCCTATGAAATTCATCATAACTCTCTTATTGGTTAAGTTTGAACTCTCTTAACGTACTTTGTTTTTATACTATCTAAGTTACCTTCCTTTTTGTACAACTTCTAAATTTTCAAGCTACCAGTTTTGATTTGTTGTTAGAAGTTTATGTTACTTTTGCAAACCTTACCTATTCTAGATCTTTTTTTTTTTAAAACAAAAAATTGATTCAATTCCCTATTTGTTCTTTGAGTATAGACTTCCTTATCGTGATTTCGAGTTGTTAAGCCTGTGATTTCTTTAAATTTTATCCAATTTCTATTAACTTTGATCTATTTATGACCTTTTGTCAAAGTTTAATATTATATTTTCAGAAATTTGACTCCCTTTCGAGTTTAAAAGTGAAACCTCTATCTCTATTTTGGCTTTTGCAAAAGAAAATTTGATTGACTTACCTTTTTCTTTTGATTTTGACGTTGATCGGATGTTAGAATTCGTTATTAGATACGTTTAATAACTTCTTCTACGCTTGTCGGCGAATGATTTGTGTTTTAAATTTGTCTTTGACTTGGAAAGTTAGCGTTCTTGTGTGCACGACAAGAGCAATTCCGTTCCATGAATGAGACTTATACTTTTGAAAACCCTTCATTAATGTTTTTGAAAGTACTTTGATTTTCGATTTAAACAAATGATTTGCTTTTGACCATATCTTCGATTTGGAATGTGATGTTCTTGAATGCGCAACGAGAGCAGTTCCGTTCCTTTGATGAGAATCTGGTCCTGTCAGAAAATTTTATTTGAAACTTTTAAAGGGATTTTGATTCTTACGATAAGTAACCTTTTAATGTTTTGGTTACCGATTTCAAAATTCCGATTTTATTTTTATATGACATTTCATTTCTATTTTCAAGTTTCGAGGACGAAACTTTTTAAAAGATGGGGTGATTGTAAGACCCGCGAATTTTACATTTTGACATTTATAATTTAATTAACCATCTACTATCTTATTTATATTTTAAATTATTTAATTTAAATTAATTTCATAATTAAACATGATTTTTATAAATATTATATTTTTAAAGCTTAAGTTATATAAAAATAAATATTTTGGTCGGATAATAATAATAATAATAATAATAATAATAATAATAATAATAATAATAATAATAATAATAATAATAATAATAATAATAATAATAATAATAATAATAATAATAATAATAATAATAATAATAATAATAATAATAATAATAATAATAATAATAATAATAATAATAATAATAATAATAATAATAATAATAATAATATTTTCCGTCTTGAGTTGTAGTGGGCTTGAGACGTAAATTCTTGTGTATATCGACTCAATCTTGCATTTTGGGCCTAGTATGACTAATGGGCTCACATACTACTCCTTCCTCCTCATAAAAATCATGAAGGAAACCCTAACCACTTCTTCTTCCTCAAAATTTCAGCACACCTTCAACAACCATCACCATTTTTACACTTTTCTCTTACAAATCTTCAAAACACCATAACTTGCTCAATTCTTCTCCGAATAAAGTGATTTTCACGTCTATTTCTTCCTCTCATCGCCCTCCATCTTTCTAAGTAAGAAATGAACCAACTTTCCTCCTTAAATAGGGCTGTCGAGCCATTTATATATGGTACCCTTTTTCTAATTTCGATTCTTAGTCTTAATTTGTGTTTTCTTATGTTTAGGAGAAAGATTAGTTAACCCGGAAGTGGATTCTTGAAAGGTATATGAGTCTATTGTGGATTTAAGTGCAAAAAGGTAACGGTGATGGGTTACTCGACATTATGTCAATTTGGGTGTTTATATATGTTATAGTTTGTTCACATGTCTGTTAAAGTTAGATTCTTTACATGTTTTTACTTGTTTGTTGTTGAATGAGTTTTGTGTGGAATATCTCTTGGTGGTTTGAAGAAGTTTCTAGTCTTTTGTATACATGGATGAATTAGTAAAGAAACCGTCTTATTCATGCTTAATAATTGTGTTTAATTATGTCATGAAGTTGTTAGTTTGGAATTGTTTGAATTTGAATTGAACCTTGTGTTTTAACCCCTCTTTTATGCTTTGATTTCACACTTAATACTTGCATAAAGTTGCTTGGGTAATATATGGTGCAATTGGGATGGTAATGGCATTATAAAAAAATGATTTGGGGATGAAGATGAATTTGTTGTGTCGTGCAAATCAGTGATTTGCGCAGGCTGCGCACCTCGGCGCAGGCTGCGCCACAGCCTGTACCAGTTTTGGTAAAATGGCCATAACTTCTTCGATGCTTTTTTGTTTGAGACTTATAACCTACCGTTAGAACCGTAAGAGGATAATCTATCACCTCCGACTGGGTTTACCTCATTATCATCTATAAAACTCAAGTTACGACCATTTGAAGTTGACCCTTGTTGTAGTCGAGTACTAAATTTGTTGTTATAGATTGTGTTTTGAGTTTCTTGTTGAGTATGCATCTTAACCTTGGTTCTAATGCTTGTGTATGGTGTGTTGATACTCTTTTATCATGGGAGCACTTGATATTTGTTATACTCTCGTACTTATGCATGCTTCACATGAATTGTTTACGTTATGTTTATATAATCATTTTTACTCGTATTTGTGACCCAAGTGTGACGTTTTACATTGTGTGACTACTTGACATTCCTTATTGATTTTACCCTTGCGGACCTTGGGTCACGGTTAGGTTCCATGGTTTCCGAGTTGGGTTATCCTTCCGCCTCTTCGGACCTTGGGTACGGTTAGGTACCATGGTTCCGATTTGGGGTTACTCGACCTTGGGGCACGGTTAGGTGTCATGGATCGAGTCTTGGATGCAGATAGGTCACCATATGTCGAATCGGGTATCGCCCATCCCGAGAGTCTGGCCAGATTTAGACTAGGACCGTATTATGATCGTCGTCCTACCAGGAGGTTGGAGTCTAGGGGTTTGTCTTATGAGTCCATACTACGTAAATGTCTTGCTTGATTATGGTCATTGACGTGTCCTTATATACGAGAGTTCATGTCTCTTATGATTGTTTGTGAGAGTCTTGGTCCTATCGGATACTAGAGGTGAGATGCAAGCCTCTAGTTGCGATATGATCGCCGGGATTGATGTTCCCATCCGTTCTTATGGTGAGATGCAAGCCATAAGTATGAATGCGACATTGGTAGCCACGTCCTGTTCAATGTTTGTTAAGAGATTTTTAAAGTAATGGCTATGGTTCCATCCATGTATTTTCTATTTAATTGATCCGTTATTTACCTTCTTCATATGATTCGATAACTAATCTCATATCTATGTTATATTTCCTTGAAATGCGTGTTTTTGTCTAAACGACCGTATTCGTGTCTTCCATATTATTTTAATTATCTCACATGAATAGTTGAGTCAAGTTAATATGAAATTGGTTGACTTAGTTATTCTACTCCCTTGAATGCATATTTAATAAAATGTACCATGCCTATCTCATTATGAATGTAATATGCCTATCTCCTTATGATTATCGTTTATATCCCCTTGTTCATTATTATTCAAGTATGATGTATATGATCAATATGTTTAATTAAGTTCTTGCTTACTTGTATTTTGACATATTGTGGCTGGGAGAACCCTGAGTTACTCCCCAATGACTGTGGCGTTCATGTTTACATGAATGACAGGTTTGTGATGCAGATTATATGGGGGAGACGTGTGAGCTAGCGAGAACGTTGATCCTTGGACTTTAGTTATCGTTTTCTTAGATTCACCTATCTTTAGACTTGTGCTTATTCGTGGGATATATTTTCCCCAACGCACTTTGTTTTTAATTGTAAAACTTAATTATCTTACTTTTCATTTTCGTTTGATCACTTATGGTGGTTTTCGCACTTTAAACTTTTAAAGGTTTTAAAAATATCGTATTTTCTGCTTAAATTTAATAGTTCTTTTGATGCCTCATCGAGGGGTGTCACACTTACCCTTTTTCCCATTCTTTTTGAACTTCCCTTTGCTCTTAGTGCTTATATTAAGCACGTCCTTAGGTGGGTTAATATTTAACCCCATGTCTCTTTCGGCTTGCACAAGTAACTTGTGCAACTCTTCAAGAGACACATCCTTGTCTTGCATGTTAAAATTCACCCGGAATTGAACATACGCTTTGACTTTGGAAAAGGAGTGTAAAATCCTATCTACAATGAGCTCTTTGGGGATTTCAACTTTTTGAGTCTTCAAAGTCTCGACTAGCTCCAACAATTTGAGCACATGAGGGCTAACCTTTTGGCCCTCCTTGAAATCGAGATCAAAGAATGTCGAGGCCGCCTCATATTGGACGATCCTCGGTGTTTGTGAAAACATTGTCACTAGTTTGGAATAGATTTCATTAGCGGTGCCCATTTTAAAGGCTCTCCTTTGGAGATCCGCCTCCATAGCAAAAATCAACACATTTTTCATAGCGGCGGACTCTTTGTGGTAAGCCTCATATGCATCCCTAGTAGCGGCACTCGACCTAGCATTAGGTTCGGGTGGAGAGGCCTCGGTGAGGTAACGAAGCTTGTCGTCACCTTGGGCGGCTAATTTGAGTTGGGCATCCCAATCGGAGAAATTTGACCCATTCTTTTCAAGTTTACAACGATCCATGAAGGATCGGAGCCATGAAACATTAGTGAGAGGTGCGGCGTTGGTGTTTGGTGCGGCCATTTGTTTTGAGAAATAAAAGTGGTCTACAAAACAAAAATGGAAGGAATAAAACATTTGTCGTTTTCAAAATAATAATAATACTCGTAAATTTTAATTTAAACAAGTTTTATATCATTTATCTAGTGACCTCTACCCAACTTGATAAATGATTCCAAGATCAAAATTCATATTAACTTGGGCACAGTAGGGCCGTTTCATCCCTTATCAATATAACTCGGTGGATTAACGCTTTAATCGATTCTACTTTTAGAACTCTTGGTCGATAAAATTACATTAATATTCATCTTTAGCCTGGAACACATGCGACTACGGTCATGAATACTTCCGTTGAGCTCAATCCAAATTTTGAATAAATGTGTCCATGATCCAAATCCACATCAACTTGGGCACGGTAGGGCCGATTCATCCCTTATCAACATGAATTCGGTGGATAGACATTTATCACCCACTTCCCCTACGTAACAAGGTTTGTACCCCGGTAGGGCCGAGTGCACTCCCTCATGAAATAGGTTTTCATGGTTTCTACTTTTTGGTAAGGCTAAGTCTCAATTGTTTATTTTAGCGAGAGGTCATGTCAATTTATTATCTATCACGTTTTAAGTGAACTAAAGCGGTGAACTACGATAATTGTAAATAACACGGTCGATAAACTCGATTTAAAAATGCATGTTTAGTTATGGCGATTTAGCGATGCATGCAACATATAAATAAAATGCAAAGCATAAATAAAATCCTAGTATGACCTTCCGAAAATAGTAAATATAATAAACTATTACAAATTCGGAAACCAACTCCTATGGTCCTTGGAACTTCGGTCTTGGCACGCATTTCAAGGCAATACTTTCTTTGATGGATCGCCTTCTCGAGTGGCACCGTCTTCAAGGAACTCCGGAATAAATAAATTACAAAATGAAATACATAATTTCCTATTATACATTTGTAATTAAAATAAAATAAATCTATTAAATTACAAAACGGTGATACGAGATCACAATAATTACAACCGAATCGATATTCCCATGCATTTCGGGTAATACCAATTAAAACTAAGGCCATACTAAGTAAAATTACATAATTCAAAAAATACATAAATTTAAAATATGACAATCATAAATAAAATGCAGCATTATAATATCTATGAACATGCTCGATTTTATGCTAAATCGCATTTAAAGAGCCAATATCGTATATTAATCGGTTTTTACGGATTTGCGTGATTTAACCTTTTAAAATCACAATAATTACATAAATTCATATTTATGTACAAGTTAATTACCCTAACCATCTTAGGACTCAAAATTAGTCTCCACTAATATTTGACAATAATTAAACTTGATTTCTTAATATTATTCATAAATGGACTCAAAAACATAAAAAAATATGCTATAAACTTCAAATTAAATCATAAAAATTTCAAATAATTTCAAAATTTGAAATTTAAACTCATGAACATTCTGGAAAAATACCATGACACTCATAATGTTCAAAACTTAGGTTAAAAATTTCGAAAATTTATCGAGAAAAACAATGTTGCGGTTTATCGGTTTTAACAATTATGACCCTAAAAATATGAGAAAAATTATTTTTATCAACTTTTCACTTTTAGATCTGAAATATATGATAAAATGCAACATGTGACGTTTTTCCTTAAGTCATGAAGTATGTTTTAGCATTATTACTAATTTTAGTCACTATTTATGTGATTTTTCATCAAAAATTCATAAATCATGCATAAAGACTTCATTATAGCCAAATATTTTACACACATCTTGTAAAATTGCATGTGACAACATACTAAATTTACATGACCAGATTCGAAATATTACTCATATTAACCTATTTATCCATTTAAATATGATTTTAACTTGAAAAATCCATATTTCGAGCAAAACAACTCATTTTATCATGAAAATTTACAGGCCATCAGCAGATATTATATGTGAAAACATATCCAAAAATCACTGAAAATTTCGAAGTTTAGCTATTTTTCGTCCAAAAATGACATTTTTATCATAAAAATCACATTTTAATGCCTATATTATATAAAATGAACAATAAAATCCATAAATAAACCAAAATATCCTAAAAATCACTTAGGACCAGAAAGTTTTAACATGCAAGGTTATTTTTAGGTTTATCTTCATAAAACCAAATTAATTAGTTTTGTATGTTAATCATATAACTCGGAAAAACTATAAACCGATTTGCATGCAAATAACCTAAGGCTCTGATACCTATTGTTAGAAAATATTAATCTCATTAATTTACATATTCATATATGTGACATATTAATTTAGTCATAAAATTAAAACTAGATTTTATGCATCCAAACTTGAACAAAAGAAGAGAAGAAATCGTCTTTCTTACAATGGGATTTCGGATATTATGGGCACAAATGAGATCTCCTTCTCACTTGTTCTTGAGCTTCCTTATAATGGATGAACAAGGATCCAAAATAGAATCCCTCTCAAAAGTTTATACCCAAGATAACCTCTTAAAAGACTAATATTATTAGAACTAGAACAATATTAATCTTACTAAAAGTGACCCAAAATATTTGTTTGTTCTTTTGTAATTTTGGCCAAGAGAGGAAGAAATTGAGAGATTTTATTTCTATAAGCTTTCACAAATTATAGAGAGAATTTCTATTTTCTTACACTAGAAAAATAGTTAAAGTTGTGAATGAATAATTAGAGAGAAAAACCCTCTATAATCCCCTTTGAAAACCGGCGGGGAGGGTGGAGGAGAGCCAATACATGGGCAAGTTTTTCTTCCCAAGAAAGCATAGGTATGCATGGCTATATTAGGTTGCAATCATCATGTTTTCCACTTAAAAATAACTAACACAAATTAAACCTAATACTCCCTCCATTTTTCGGCACTTACATAAAATGGGAGGTCCATTTTATATTTGTCATTTGTCAATTGTCACATGTTACTAGTCATGTGAAATTGTCATGTATTTTTAACATATTAAAAATCAACGTATTAATAAAAATACGTCATGTACAAAATCGACTTAGTAATTCATAATTACTTGTACCAAAACGGTTTATTAATTATAAATCACAACGTCTTCTATTTATAATAAATTATTCATTCAGTTTCAATTGTTTCGTAAACAACAATTTTATCTAAGTAATAAAACAATTTGATTACTCAGACCGTATCTTATTTGATCGAATTACAATAAGATACGTCAATAATACTCACAAAATCGCCCGTCAATTTTAAGCAATTTAATTGACCCGTATCGTGCATACGATCAATTAAATAATCAATTAAGAGTGTCACCCTTTAGGTATGACCTAAGGGGATCAACTGATCACCACCGTCGCACGACAGTAATGTCACACTCTAGTCAGCCAATCATTACTGATATGTGTGGACCAGTTGACTGTAAAATATTACATCCCATATGTATTCTTAAAATGAGATTAAAACATGTGATCATCATGATCGACAGTTGCGATCGCATTATTGTCGGAGGACACATATTCCAACAGGTCCCAATTCACGCCTACGGATTCTTGAGTCCTAAGGCGTTCTCTGTGCACAGAATTTCATACGAAGAACAAATCAATAGTATCGCTCATCGGTTGATGTCGTCCAATAAACTATGGCTTGCCCCCTACAATGAGAATATGTATGTATAGTACGTTATTATTGTAATGAATCACGGTTCTATAAATTTATTATTAATATGCTTAAATGAGTGTAAATGAACTAACAGTTCAATGTCCCAAAATGAATAGGAAGCATTGGGTGCTACTGGCAATCCAAGTAGAAACAAAAAAAGTGTACTGGATTGACTCTCGCGAAGGCAAACCCTCTGACAGTTGTGTAAAGATGATAATTGAGTAAGTTTACAACCTTCAATAATGTCATTTGTTATTGTATGACTTGAGCCATATATATGCAAATAACAATGGCATGTGTGTATATTTATAAATTAGTGTTTTTGAAGCAAAAAAAAGATTATGTCTACTTGGGAAATATGAAAGCAACACTGATCCCAATTTTATCATGCCAATAGTAAGTGTATTCTTAATAATTACTCGTATCATTTAATTAATGTTTATGTGAGCGGTTGATTATCTAATTTAGCTGATCTGTGTGTGATTTATATAATAGTCTCCTAAAGTACCAGACGACATACAATGTGCCTTTTACGTTTTTCAGTCCATGTACAAGGTTATCGACGGAAAACTTTCTACCATTTTGATACGGGTTAGTGTGATTTAAAAACTATTTCAGACGTAAATTAAGTTCAATTATGTATACTTCCATGTATTATATCTATTTTGATTATATATATTTTGAATTATAGTTTCCACTAATACTCAACAAAGCCCCAGAATATTCGCCAGAGGACATCAATCAGATGAGAAATATGTGGGCCAATTATGTTGTTTCATTAGCGAAGTCTCAATAGTTTGCTCATGCTTTATGTACGCGTGTGTGTGTGTGTGTGTGTGTGTGTGTGTGTGTGTGTGTGTGTGTGTGTGTGTGTGTGTGTGTGTGTGTGTGTGTGTGTGTGTGTGTGTAGAGAGCCATTGTGTGTTGGCTTATTTTGTTTTTTTGAGGAAGTTGTGTTTTGGCTTTTGATCATCATGTTTGTACTGTTTTAAAACTGGGTTTAATTGATCACGGGGTGTAATATTTTAATGCAGGATTGAATTTTTGCGATTAGTGCAAATTCTTTGGAATGCTATTTTTAACAAAGAAATGAAAAATAGCATCCCACCACATTTGCTACAAACGCTTTGAAAAATAGCATTTCAAAGAAATGCTAGAAACAAGCTAAAATCATTTTTTTAAAAAAAAAAAAAATTAAAAACGATAACGGTTAAAAACAACCCGTTGCAAACAATTATTTGACATTAGTTTTATTTAGATAAATAACCGTTGACATCTTTTCCCTCCCATTCAAACCGCCAAAAATATATGATAACGAACAATAACCGTTGTCGAGTTCAAAATGTTAAAAATGGTTTATTTAATAAGAACCGTTGTCAAAGTTTCATCAACTGATAAATATAACAACGGTTTAGCATTTGACATTTAATTAAATAAGATAACGAAATGAACCGTTATTATATATAATATTTAACAACGGTTTTGGAACAACTAAACCGTTGTCAAGAGTAAACGATGACTACGGGTTTGAAACCGTTTCCATAAACATATTTAACAACAGTTTTATAACGGTTCTTGAGTTGTGATAACGGTATTATAGATCCGTTATTGATGTTATATAACGGTCGTGTCTTTGTATACAACTGGGGTATATATTTAACAACAGTCGTTGCAATAACGGTTCCGTGTTTCTAATTAATAACGGTAATTGCATTATTTGACCGTTATTGAAGGTCTTATTTGGCGTAGTGATATCGTATCCTACAACAACAATCATACCTTACCATTAAACTACTCATGAACTACTACAAAATAGACAATTAATCAAAAACTCACCTTTGAAGAATAACCGATGCCGATGACGGCGACAAACCCGACTCGATGACCTCATGAATAGACCGCCTCCCTTCCTGGATTGGTGTTCAAAGCTACCCAAGGGGTGTAGAGGGAGATGAGAGAATTGGGAGGGAGGGAGAGAGAGTTTAGGTTTTAGAAATGATAAAACGAACTGTCGATATTATTTATGTTTGGGTCATCGCGTTTTATAATAACATGTTGTCAGATGAGATACTCGATCGAGTATGTACATACTCGGCCGAGTACGCCGCACTCGGTCGAGTACCCAAGCTACTCAGCCGAGTGACCTCTACTAGGTCGAGTATCGCAAAACGATGACAGCGTAGTCTCCCCTTATGTCCAACACCAAAGGCCTCCCATGGTCAACAGGTCAGTTAACGGGTTGTTAACAGGACGGGTATTACAGTCTTGCCCTCTTAAAATTAAAGGAATTTCATCACCGAAGTTCGTCCCACACTCCAATCGTAGTGCAACAAGGGAACAAGAAGAATCACGTAATACACATGCAACATGAAAGGCCACGTAAACTCACGCAATCATCAAACAATGCCAACGTATAACCTATCAGGTTACTATTATTGCATGTCTAACACCACCAGTTACCATGATCTGATGGTAACAACTCTGAAATAACTACATTATTATCATGCACAACCACTAAACTGTTTAGAAAAATAGAACTGATGACATTAAGATAGTTTAAATAGGACCGATTAAAAGTCATTAGGACAACAGTTTACAGAATTAAAAGCAACCATTTAAAGAAGTTTTGCGAGTTTTGCAAATTCTTTTGCCAGGATGTTATCTACCCCTCTAAAAAGAAACTTCGTCCCCGAAGTTCGCCCCCAACTATAGGAGTAAGGTATATATATATATATGAACACAACAATTACAGAAGTAATTGTCACCTTTTCTAACAACAAGGGCAGGCATGAAACAGACATAATGTAGCCATACTTGTAAAAGGTGAAAAAAAACTTGAACATCACAAATATTAGAAAAGACGTATGCAATGCACGCCACCAACTAGTACCATATGATTACCGTGCTTCCATCCATGCTAAATCGCATATCATATCCATCTCAATTCCAACCCAAATGAACATTCGTTACACGAATACCATACCACTTACACATTTATACTAAGAACCTCATCAAGACACGTATACCAAAATTTAATAATGCATTCAACCAAACCACAGACTACGAATCAAAACATCACCCAAACCCAGAGTAATCGGTTGAGTACCAGCCAAACGAGTTTCAACTAGCAACATGAAATTGTAAACTTCTACCTGCCAAATGGAGTTTCAACCATTTATCATTATAAGGAAAGAAACAAAGTATTGGCCTTATGGCTCGATTACTGTTATCCAAATAAATCCAAATATCCAAGAATTATAAGAAATGCTCCAAAAACATCTAACAATCAAACAACATAAAAGAAAACGGACCTCAAGAATCGACACCCACATTCTCATCCATGTCTACTTCGCCGCTTATGCCTAAAGTCCCTACACCATGATATGCTCCAGCTACATAGTCACCACCGTACCAACCTATCTCCCTGCATCATCCAAGTGACTACCATAGTTGGCTCCCCACGGCTCTGCGAGGCAACCATACTCACGGTCTTTCGGAGCTCTCCAAGTAGTGCGGTCCACCCCGTAGCTGTGGAACACCCCGCTATCATTTCCTACTCCAATCTATCATGCTGGCTGAGCAAAACCGGTCCTCATATTTTGCAGATGTGCCATCTCGTGCATGTTCCTTAGCACTAAGGTGGTGGATATCCTCTCCGAAAGCTCACTAGTCTGCATCCTAGGATCATGGACCGTAGGATAGGATGGATACTGATGAGGGTAGAAGCTTGTTGGGGTGTAAGAAGGCTCGGTCTCCACCTCTCTAGTTGTCCTCACTCCACGATGCTCACGAGGGGTCGGGGCAGTCTTCTGCTTACCAGAAGCTATGATCGGCTCGGGTAAGTCCAAGAGGATCTCATGAGAGATAATGTAAAATTGTGGCTGGGGCTCAGGTTCCCCACTCCTGGGGTCATACTCCCACAAGTGATCGATCACCGGTAGGTTCTCAGCGTCAGGCAAAACCATCCACCTAGTTCCCTTTACTCTCCATGCCAAGGACCCATCATCTAACCTCCTCAGCCACTTCACATGGCGCAAGTAAGCCTCATCTATGGTTGGGGTAGTCTCAAACATGGCAGAAGTAGACTCAGTCGTGGCCTCAAAGTCGGTCAAACGCTAAGCCAAGCGGGTCACAATGGCCCCACAACTAAGATAGTGGTTCTTGGAGTGAACCAGCAATGCCAAACTACCACACACCACACAAGGAGCGCTCTAGTAGAAGTGCTTCTCCCGAAGGGGGTTGAGATAGGACATCAAGAGCATCACCTCATGGGAGTTTAAGTTGCTCGCGTCATTCCGACCATAAAGCAAGTGATGTGACTAATATTTGAGCATATTTAGTCCCCGAATTAGCCTCGTTCCTATGCTTTTTAGTGCATATTTGGGTCATTTACTATCTTTAGTCCTTTGTTTTGCATATTCTTTGAGGTTTTGTTTCCTTGGTAGGAGAGGAGTGCAAACCTTGCATTGTCATGGCAAAATAGAGCTAAATTGATCGAATCTAATGACCAAGCATCGAAGAGAAGACAAGACTAGAAGGCCTTTGTACATATTGTAGTAGATGGGCAATGATGAAGAAATAATTGCATCTCCGACAAGATCCCGGAGGATTTTTGGAAGAAGAAAGAAGAAAAGAAAAAAAAGGAAGGCTGGGACAAGATCCGAGCGTCTTAATCATCGGGACGCCCGTCCAAAACTGCCAGAATCCGAGCGTCCAAGCTTGAAGGCCGCTCGTCCAGCCACCTGAGAATCCGCCCGTCCCGACCCTTGGATGCTCGAATTGTGTTACAGGATAACACGTCCTCTTCTTCCCTCCATTGAAGATGCGCATATTTTTGGAAGACTAGCAAAAAGGAGAACCACATCTTTTCTGAGAGGAGCGATTCGTCAAGGACTTAATCGTCATTTAAGCCCTTAGTAAACCCTAATTTATGCACCTAATCCCCACTATAAATACCCCATTAGTCTAATTAGATGATCATGTTCTTCTTATGAATCTTTAGTGTAGTTTATATCATTCTAATCCCTTCTTAATCTTGTAATCAACTTCTAATCAACTATTAATACAAATCTCATTTCCTTAATTTCTCTTTTGTTCATCTTTTATTTTGGGTAATTGAAGATTATTTGGGTTTATTGGGAGATTTACAACCTTCCATCAATCATCAAGTACTTCTTTTATTCTTTGCTTTATTATTTTGGAATCATCATTAGGTATAACTCTCTTAATCCCTTTTTAATTATTGTTAATCATCTTCATTTATTCATTATGTTTTGCTTTGTTAATATGATTGACAACCTTGTTAACATGTTAAACTTGTAACAACCCCGGATTTAATAATACAAATAAGCTAGATAAATATTGCATTTTATATTAATAAAAGTCCATGGTGGCGGAAACACCATGACGATAAATCCGGGTGCTACCGAAATATATAAAGTAATAGTTAACTACGCATACAACTACTCTCGGGAATGAAAAACCCGTCCAAAATAAAACAACAAGGTTCGATTACTAAACATCATAACTATTATTTATTATATCTCTCTCAAAACTTATCCATGACCAAGAAGCACATCAACCTGAAAAAAAATATCAACAACCACCGTCAGTGGGGAGTAACTAGGAGTCCTCCCAGCCATGTCTTAAAAAAATTCAAGACACAATTATGAGCAAATAATAAGAGACAACATATAATCCATTCAAAATATGAAAACATGTGAACTTCATGGAAAATAAATATCAAGGTATATAATCACAAATAAGTGAGTAATAATGATACCACATGATTAATTAAAATATGTAACAACTTACAAGTTTCATGTCACTTACATGATTATATGAAATACTGTAAAAGAAGGTGGTGATAATGAAAGAGAAATAACACCAATTTACCCGAATGACATATGAAATGAGTAATGATAATATACGAGTGGTAAACACATCCAAATCTTGGACCATAAATACATAGAATAACACGAGACAAGAACGAGCACCGTCTAGGGCCAATAACCTGAAACCCTAAACCTTGGTGTCAATAACCTTACACCAAAATAACCCTACGGCAGGACACGTAACCGTGAACCCGTGTCTAAGACTGGCCAGACTCTCGAGGGACATTATGTCTAGTTAAGGCGTAAATGTGCGGACCCTTAACCAGTCAAGGCGTAAAAGTGCGGACCCTTGACCCCCAAACGACATATCCATAGACTCATAAGAGTATCCAAAAAGGACGGTCAACCCATAGCAGGCCAATAACCTGAAACCATGCCAGGGTACTAGGTAGGCCAATAACCTGAAACCTACCCAGTTTGGTATTGCTCTTCTCAAGTAGACCAATAACCTGAAATCTACTCGATATCTTATACTCTAGCTAAACCATATATAAAATGGAACAAGGTCCAAAAGATAACAAATGTGCACCATGATTAACCTCATGTTAACATGCCAAAATGCTCATAACTGAGCAATAAATAATATCAATTGAAATTCAATAATGGTCTTCAAAGCTAGAGTATAAGTTCAACTTTTCCAATATAAAACAAGAGACACTCATGTCAATATATAATTTACGAAAGGCAATATCACAAAAAGCATATACATGACATTTTGCATTGTAGAAGTGACAATCAATTCTTAACATATACATTATTGTAATCTCACATTATAAACATCTTTATGGAGAATATATTCACAAGACATGGTAACATCAAATATATTATTAGTTATTTCCTTAATAAACATTTATTAATTCAAATAATTAAACACCTATTAATTCTAAACAATTAAACAAAAGTTATATTCTGCCCATGCAAAATTACTAGACATTTTGAGGAGCTATGAATTCAATAAAAACAGTACCTAATAAATTATTTAACCTCATTTCATATATTTAACTTAAAATAGCATTTAATAGGCGATTTCATGCAAAAAAAATAAATAAATAATTAAGCAAATTGTGTCACGATTATTAATAATTTATTTTTCATAAGTATAGGACAGAATATGCATAAAAATAAATTGTAAATATTTTATTTATATTTATTTATTATTCTAACACAATTAAACCTTATTTATGGACTAATTAGTTATAAAATTCAAAAGTGATTATAAAAAATTACAAAATGGACATGAAAAACTTTAATACACTAAAACAAGTCATATTATGATAAAACATTTAATTTTAACATTTATATAAATATTTTACATATTTACTTGAGATTAATTGCATAAAACACGAATATATATTAAATAAGAGCAATAATAATTATAAAAATAAAATCATCAATTTAAATATTATATAAATTATAATAGGGCAGAATAAAATTAAGGAAGTAAATTTTTCGAAATTATTTTATGTTTTATATATTTATTAGACGATTATCACATAAAACCGTGATTAAATATCAAATAACAACAAATAAACATATGATAGTTATAAAACTAAAATAATCACATGCAAACTCATAAATAATGATAATAAATCAGAATATAATCAAAAATAAAATTTCTATAATCATCCATATATTTTACATATTGATTAGATTGTTAAATCACATAAAAATACAAATAAATCATAGAAAACATTTAAATAAGTATATATTCATCACAAAAATATTGAAAACTACTATTTATTATATAAATCATGAATCTCATATATTTCCATGATCTTAAACATCATATATATTATCAATCTTATTATAACCTCATAAAAGCACTTGAAATTCAAAAATCATGAAAAGGAGAAAACCCAGTTACCTTGATAGAGATTAAGATTAGTAAATAAGAAGGATAGTGTTATAAGATCAACCCAAATGATTTCCCTCAACCAATGTCTCTTGATCACCTTCTTGAACAAACATAAGAATGAAAAACAATTAATTAAATACTACTCTAAAAAAAACTAATAAAAGGATGGGAACTAAATAATCACTTACACTTACTAAGGAATAAGATGAAAGAGATGTTAGAATGGAAGAAATAAAATGTAGAGAATTGGGGTAGAAGCTCACGGCAAAGAGGAGAGATTTGTGGGTGCAAATTGTGTTGTGTAAGTTATAGATGAGTAGGAGGCTGAAAAGGAATAGGTTAGGGGAATGATTAAGGCTAAACCTTAGGCTATTACTTTAAGTAAAGTAGTCACATGCCTATGAGGGTAGGCCTTGGGCTCCAAGGAAAAAAAAACAAGTTGTCAACTTGCCATGTGCCTAGGTGATGAGGCAAATGATAATTCAAGGTGAAAAGAGGAATAACGAGGGTGGGTTTTGTTCGCGGATTTCTGCGACAGCCTTTCGTATTTCGGGCATAATTTCCTCTACATAACTCCGATTGAGGTGTTTTCGGTGGCGTTGAAAAGTTAAAAGAAATATCTACAACTTTCATTTTATGATCAAGAGCTAAATCTGTTCTTAAAATATCATAAAATTAGCATCAACGACGAAGAAGTTATTCGTCGGCATAAGGAGTGTAAGTTTAGGATGGGTATTTGGATATCATTGTCGAAAAATAATAGATTTTAAAGGATAAAATTTTATTGTGAATCATTCTTATTATTTAAAAATATGAGTTTTATTATTTAGGATGACTTGGAAATTGCGGGGTGTTACAACCCTACCCCCTTAAGAAAAGTTTCGTCCTCGAAACTTGAAATAGAAGGGTTACCCAAATCGAATAGTTGTGGATATCTCTCCCGCATAGATGCTTCAGTTTCCCATGTAGCCTCTTCAAACTTTTGGATGCGCCACAAAACCTTTACTAGTGGAACGACCTTATTCCTTAGGGTCTTATCTTTCCTATCTAGGATACGTACTGGTTGCTTCTCATAAGTGAGGTTTGGTTCCACCTCGACCACATCTGACTGAAGTACGTGGGAGGGGTCACTACGATACCTCCTTAATTGAGACACATGAAAGACATTATGAACCTTAGATAAATTTGGGGGTAACGCTAACTTATAAGCCACCTCTCCAATCCGCTCAAGTACCTCATAAGTCCCAACAAACTTTGGGCTCAACTTGCCCTTAATACCAAATCTCTTCACGCCTTTCATAGGTGACACTTTTAAGAATACCTTGTCTCCAACTTGGTACTCAATCGGCTTTCGACGCAAGTCGGCATACGACTTTTGTCGGTCCTGAGCCGCTTTCAACTTTTCCCGAATTAGCTTAACTTGCTCAATGGATTCTTGAATCATTTCGGGTCCGAGAACCGCAGCTTCACTTATATCATCCCTACACAATGGGCTTCGACATTTTCTCCCATATAAAGCCTCAAATGGCGCCATCTTAATGCTAGAGTGAAACTGTTGTTGTAAGAGAACTCAACCAAGGGGAGACTTTTCTCCCAACTGGCTTGAAACTCTAATGCACAAGCTCGAAGCATATCCTCTAACGTTTGAATAGTACGCTCCGTCTATCCATCTGTAGCGGCATGAAATGCCGTACTCAACTTTAGCTTACTACCCAACGCCTCTTGAAGTTTCCTCCAAAAATACGAACAAAATCGTGGGTCATCACGATCGGAAACTATATCTTTCGAAACACCATGTAATCTAATAACTTCTCTTTGGTATGCCATCGCCATCTCATCCAAACTCCACGTTTCTTTCATCGGAATGAAATGAGCTACTTTAGTCAACCGATCAACCACAACCCAAATGGCATTCTTTCCTGTCGGCGTCCTTGGCAAGCCCATTACAAAGTCCATGGAAATTGAATCCCAATTCCACACCGGTATTTCCAACGGCTGCAAAAGACCACTGGGTCTTTGATGCTCAAATTTCACCTTTTGACAAGTGAGGCATTTGGCCACAAAATCGGCTATCTCTCTTTTCATATTAGGCCACCAAAAGAATTTCTTCAAATCCTTATACATCTTATCCCCACCTGGGTGAACAGTATGGTGTACTATGAGCCTCTTGCATAATCATTCTTTTGAGCACATCACAGTTAGGAACACACCATCTCCCATGAAATCTTAAACTCCCATCTGCCCAAATCTTGAATTCCTTAGCTTCTCCAGCCTTGGCACGCAAACCTTCGAGTATTGTATCCTCTCGTTGCTTCACTCGAATCTCATGATATAAATCAGGTTCAGCTGTCATGGCACTCAAGTTGGCACTCCCTTGACGGACCACTTCCAAATTCATGCTTTTGGAATTCACGGAAAAGTTCATCAGGCAACACTAAAGCCACATTTAGCGTGTGTTTTTCCTTCCTACTTAATGCATCAGCCACCACATTGGCCTTACCTTCATGGTAGTGTAGCTGAAGGTTATAATCATTGATCAACTCTAACCATCTCCTTTGCCTCGCATTTAGATCCCTTTGTGTGAAAATGTATTTTAAGCTTTTGTGATCTGTATAAAAGTTGCATGAAACTCCATAGAGGTAGTGTCTCCAAATCTTAAGGGCAAAAACTACAGCTGCCAACTCGAGATCATGAGTCGGATAGTTCTTTTCAGTTTCCTTTAGTTGCCTCGACGCATAAGCCACAACCTTTCCATTTTGCATTAGCACACAACCTAGACCATTCTTTGCCGCGTCACTATAGACATCAAATCCGACGCCTTCCTCGGGTAATGTTAGAATTGGTGCTGATGTCAATCTCCTCTTCAGCTCTTGAAACGCCTCTTCGCAGGCACTAGACCACGCAAATTTTGATTCCTTCTTTAGTAAAGAAGTCATTGGTTTTGCCACCTTAGAAAAATCTTTAATGAACCTACGGTAGTAGCCTGCCAAACCCAAGAAACTTCTAATCTTACTCACATTCTTAGGGCTTTCCCAATCCACTACTGCTTGAACTTTAGCTGGATCGACACTAACGCCCTCGCCAGAAATGACATGTCCTAAAAATGCAATTTTCTTAAGCCAAAATTCGCATTTCGAAAACTTCGCAAACCATTTTTTGCTTCCTCAGAGTCTCTAATACCAAACGAAGATGTTGTGCATGTTCATCCTCATTCTTTGAATAAATCAGGATATCATCTATGAACACAACTACACATTTATCCAAAAACTCGTGGAAGGTTCTGTTCATCTGATCCATGAATACGGCTGGGGCATTAGTTAAACCGAATGGCATCACCACGAATTCATAATGGCCATACCTTGATCGAAACGCGGTTTTAGGGATATCCTCCTTCTTTACCGGAATCTGATGGTATCCCGACCTCAAATCAATCTTCGAGAACATACTTGCTCCCTTCAGTTGATCAAATAGATCCTCGATTCTTGGGAGAGGGTAACGGTTCTTGATCGTCACCTTGTGTAGCTCTCTGTAATCATTGCACAATCGCATACTCCCATCCTTCTTTCTTACAAACAATACCGGAGCCCCCCAAGGCGATACACTTGGGCGAATAAATCCTTTCTCAATCAAGTCATCTAGCTGCTTCTTTAATTCTTGCATCTCGGCGGGAGCCATGCGATAAGGAGCCTTTGAGATCGGTCCGGCACCAGGGAGAAGATCAATATTAAACTCAATATCACGTTCTGGTGGGACACCTGGAAGATCCTCTGGAAACACGTCGGTGTATTCTCGAACAATTGGAATATCATCAATCTTAACCTCCATAGTGACATCCCGAATACTACATAAGTATAATTTGTACCCTTTTCTCCTCAAGTTCTCCATTTTTAATGCGGACACCCATTTAATCCCGGGTTTAGTCGAGATGCTCTTATATGAAACCCTCGTTCCTAAAGGACTTTTGAGAATGATCTTTTGGTCATGACATACAAACTTTGCATCAAACCTTGCTAACCAATCCATACCGAGGATAATATCGAATCCAGAGAGTTTAAAACTTATAAGGTCAGCTGGAAAGTTGGTTCCACCAATAGATATGGGAACATCACGAAAGACTGTTGAACATGGTATAATTTCTCCCGTGGGGAGAGATATAGTAGTGGTAATAGGAGCACTAGGAATGAGTTGAGTCTTACTAACGAACGATGTTGAAATAAATGATAAAGAAGCACCAGTATCAAAAATTACGAATGCAGGAGTAGAATTAGCAAGAAATGTACCAGTAAGAACATCTGGGTGAGCCTCAGCTTCCACACGGTTCATAAGAAATACACGGCCCTGGGCGAGAGCCCGCTTTGAGACCTATTATTCATGTTACCCGCCCCTGAAGCTTGATTTGTCCTTTGAGGGCAGCGATTTGCTGTGTGACCTAAACCTTGACAGTTGAAGCATCTTATATCCTTCCCGGAACAACTTTTTCCAGGGTGATAAGCTCCACCACAATGGTAACATTGACGGTCACCTTGAGGAGCAGGGTTAGAACGAGCCTCACCTGAAGTGTTACCATGCTTTACCCTTTTTGCTGGCCCCTGAGAAGAAGATGATGGAGCGGGGGTTTTCTTAGCCAAACGACGTTCATGAGCTTCTTGGTCTAAGACCGCATCATAAACACTAAGGGCACGATCATAAGCTTCTTGAAAGGTCCGTGAAGGGACTGCTGCAACTGCCGTACGAACCTTAGGAGCCAACCTCAACTCATACCGACGAATTTTCTCTCTCTCAGTCGGTATTATTATAGAAGCAAAACGGGCCAATTCTATAAATTTGCTAGTATATTGCTCCACCGTCATATCCCCTTGCTCCAAATCCAAAAATTCCTGTTGTTTCTTCCAACGAAGGGACTCTGGATAGAAACGAGCTTTCACACTTTCCTTGAATTGGTCCCATCCAAACCCGGGCTGAGCCTTCAGTGATTCTTTCATGAGATCCCACCAACGATCCGCTTCTTCACGGAAATAATAGCTAGCCATATCAACCTTTTCCTCCTTAGGCATGTGAGTCACGACAAACAACTTCTCCATTTCACGTATCCAACCCTCTAAGATGACTGGGTCGGTGACTCCCATGAATACTGGAGGTTGGTGGCGGTTGAAACGCTCAAAAATGGATCTCTTCCTTTCGTTTGGTTGGGCATTGTTCTCCTTCTCCAGTAACTTCAATAAAGCTGTTTCGATCAAACGAGTTCTCTCATTTTCGCCATTACCATTGTTGTTTCCATGTCGGGTGTTCATCTACAACAAAGCAATCTGATAAACCACGTGGTAGAAACCTAACTACCACTAGCAAACAACTACTCAGCCACAAGTAACGCATAATTAAAAAAAATACTCATATGCAAGTAAGAGACCTATAATATAAACATAAATAAAGTCCTTACTTGTTTCTATCCCACTCTCTTTTACTCATAATTAATCTTTGTTTAAGTCTTATTTCAATCCGAGAGTGTTGGGAGCGTACTGGCTCTGATACCAACTGTAACAACCCCGGATTTAATAATACAAATAAGCTAGATAAATATTGCATTTTATATTAATAAAAGTCCATGGTGGCGGAAACACCATGACGATAAATCCGGGTGCTACCGAAATATATAAAGTAATAGTTAACTACGCATACAACTACTCTCGGGAATGAAAAACCCGTCCAAAATAAAACAACAAGGTTCGATTACTAAACATCATAACTATTATTTATTATATCTCTCTCAAAACCCATCCATGACCAAGAAGCACATCAACCTGAAAAAAAAATATCAACAACCACCGTCAGTGGGGAGTAACTAGGAGTCCTCCCAGCCATGACTTAAAAAAATTCAAGAAACAATTATGAGCAAATAATAAGAGACAACATATAATCCATTCAAAATATGAAAACATGTGAACTTCATGGAAAATAAATATCAAGGTATATAATAACAAATAAGTGAGTAATAATGATACCACATGATTAATTAAAATGTGTAACAACTTACAAGTTTCATGTCACTTACATGATTATATGAAATACTGTAAAAGAAGGTGGTGATAATGAAAGAGAAATAACACCAATTTACCCGAATGACATATGAAATGAGTAATGATAATATACGAGTGGTAAACACATCCAAATCTTGGACCATAAATACATAGAATAACACGAGACAAGAACGAGCACCGTCTAGGGCCAATAACCTGAAACCCTAAACCTTGGTGTCAATAACCTTACACCAAAATAACCCTACGGCAGGACACATAACCGTGAACCCGTGTCTAAGACTGGCCAGACTCTCGAGGGACATAATGTCTAGTTAAGGCGTAAATGTGCGGACCCTTAACCAGTCAAGGCATAAAAGTGCGGACCCTTGACCCCCAAACGACATATCCATAGACTCATAAGAGTATCCAAAAAGGACGGTCAACCCATAGCAGGCCAATAACCTGAAACCACGCCAGGGTACTAGGTAGGCCAATAACCTGAAACCGACCCAGTTTGGTATTGCTCTTCTCAAGTAGACCAATAACCTGAAATCTACTCGATATCTTATACTCTAGCTAAACCATATATAAAATGGAACAAGGTCCAAAAGATAACAAATGTGCACCATGAATAACCTCATGTTAACATGCCAAAATGCTCGTAACTGAGCGATAAATAATATCAAATGAAATTCAATAATGGTCTTCAAAGCTAGAGTATAAGTTCAACTTTTCCAATATAAAACAAGAGACACTCATGTCAATATATAATTTACGAAAGGCAATATCACAAAAAGCATATACATGACATTTAGCATTGTAGAAGTGACAATCAATTCTTAACATATACATTATTGTAATCTCACATTATAAACATCTTTATGGAGAATATATTCACAAGACATGGTAACATCAAATATATTATTACTTATTTCCTTAATAAACATTTATTAATTCAAATAATTAAACACCTATTAATTCTAAACAATTAAACAAAAGTTATATTCTGCCCATGCAAAATTACTAGACATTTTAAGAAGCTATGAATTCAATAAAAACATTACCTAATAAATTATTTAACCTCATTTCATATATTTAACTTAAAATAGCATTTAATAGGCGATTTCATGCAAAAAAATAAATAAATAATTAAGCAAATTGTGTCACGACTATTAATAATTTATTTTTCATAAGTATAGGACAGAATATGCATAAAAATAAATTGGAAATATTTTATTTATATTTATTTATTATTCTAACACAATTAAACCTTATTTATGGACTAATTAGTTATAAAATTCAAAAGTGATTATAAAAAATTACAAAATGGACATGAAAAACTTTAATACACTAAAACAAGTCATAGTATGATAAAACATTTAATTTTAACATTTATTTAAATATTTTACATATTTACTTGAGATTAATTGCATAAAACACGAATATATATTAAATAAGAGCAATAATAATTATAAAAATAAAATAATCAATTTAAATATTATATAAATTATAATAGGGCAGAATAAAATTAAGGAAGTAAATTTGTCGAAATTATTTTATGTTTTATATATTTATTAGACGATTATCACATAAAACCGTGATTAAATATCAAATAACAACAAATAAACATATGATAGTTATAAAACTAAAATAATCACATGCAAACTCATAAATAATGATAATAAATCAGAATATAATCAAAAATAAAATTTCTATAATCATCCATATATTTTACATATTGATTAGATTGTTAAATCACATAAAAACACAAATAAATCATAGAAAACATTTAAATAAGTATATATTCATTACAAAATATTGAAAACTACTATTTATTATATAAATCATGAATCTCATATATTTCCATGATCTTAAACATCATATATATTATCAATCTTATTATAACCTCATAAAAGCACTTGAAATTCAAAAATCATGAAAAGGAGAAAACCTAGTTACTTGATAGAGATTAAGATTAGTAAATAAGAAGGATAGTGTTATAAGATCAACCCAAATGATCTCCCTCAACCAATGTCTCTTGATCACCTTCTTGAACAAACATAAGAATGAAAAACAATTAATTAAATACTACTCTAAAAAAAAAACTATTAAAAGGATGGGAACTAAATAATCACTTACACTTACTAAGGAATAAGATGAAAAAGATGTTAGAATGGAAGAAATAAAATGTAGAGAATTGGGGTAGAAGCTCACGGCAAAGAGGAGAGATTTGTGGGTGCAAATTGTGTTGTGTAAGTTATAGATGAGTAGGAGGCTAAAAAGGAATAGGTTAGGGGAATGATTAAGGCTAAACCTTTGGCTATTACTTTAAGTAAAGTAGTCACATGCCTATGAGGGTAGGCCTTGGGCTCCAAGGAAAAAAAACAAGTTGCCAACTTGCCATGTGCCTAGGTGATGAGGTAAATGATAATTCAAGGTGAAAAGAGGAATAACGAGGGTGGGTCTTGTTCGCGGATTTCTGCGACAGCCTTTCGTATTTCGGGCATAATTTCCTCTACATAACTCCGATTGAGGTGTTTTCGGCGGCGTTGGAAAGCTAAAAGAAATATCTACAACTTTCAGTTTATGATCAAGAGCTATATCTGTCTTTCAAATATCATAAAATTAGCATCAACGACGAAGAAGTTATTCGTCGGCATAAGGAGTGTAAGTTTAGGATGGGTATTTGGATATCATTGTCGAAAAATAATAGATTTTAAAGGATAAAATTTTATTGTGAATCATTCTTATTATTTAAAAATATGAGTTTTATTATTTAGGATGACATGGAAATTGCGGGGTGTTACAAAACTTGACAATGAGTGAGTAATTTCCTTAACTAGGGTTAATAGGTAATTAGGGGAAACCAACATGGGGGATGATTCATGCTTAATTTAATATGTTTTCATAATTTATTTGCTTGCTTATTGTGATCTCAACTTATGCACATGTTATGTTTGATGAAATGCGAGCCTATGAATCCTTGCATTTTTTACCCATCACTTACCTTTTCAATGTGACTTATAAGACATAAACCAAATCGAGTCTCATTAGACCATGCATATAGTTGAGTAGGGAGGATTAAGTCGACTTGTAAGTGTTGTACAATCTAATCGATTCGGCTCCTGGACCCATACCTTCCTAGGATTGTAAGATATAAACCAACTCGATCCTATCACAACAATAATTGCTTGCTTATAATTTGAGAATATGTTTTTATGATCAATTCCCATGAATCCGCTATGACCCCATGACACCCTAGTGTTTTAATCAATTGTTTACATCTCATTTTAGTCATCTTGCTTGCTTACTTTAATTCTTATTTAGTTTAGTGATCTTCTTATCTCAACCCAAATTGTGACACCCCTAGACACCGCTACTTGCAATCGAAAATCCTACATCAATACCCGTCCCTTGGGATCCGACCTTTACATGCCTCTTTACTAATAGTAGAGTTGTTTGTGAAGTTACAAATATTGTTTTGGTCTAGGTGCTCCTAACGACAAGTAACCGAAATCTAAGCTCCAAAGCGGACCGACCAAAAATGGCGCCGTTGACGGGGACGGTGTTAACTTGATTTGATTTTCTTAGATTGTTATTAGTTGTGTCTTTAGTTGCCTTGGGGAAGTAAAGCTCCTCAAGGTTTGTTCTAATTGTTTTCAAGTTGTTTAATATTTTGCATATCTAGAAGATCACAAGGTAACTTGTTACCCATTGATCACGAAATTGAAAGGACTTTGACAACCAATAGAAGACTTGCTAGAAATACTTTGAGAGGTATTGGTGAGGTTGTAGATATTCAACCAAATACTATTGAGTTCATCAACCCTTTTGCAAGAGAAGGTGAGGAGAACCCAACACAAAATCAATCACACAATCAACCCACAATGCCTAAGTTTTCATCACATTCCGGACCAACCGAGGAGAACCTACCCAATGGTACTCCCACACCACAACACTTAACCGGAAATTTCATTGCAAAATATGCATTTATCCAATTAGTCGAAAGAAGCCAATTTGGGGGATGCCTAGTGAAGACCCTCACTCCCATATGGAAACCTTTTGTGACTATTGTGATGCGATTTCACAAATCGGTGTAACTCAAGACCAAATTCGATGGGTCTTATTTCCTTTTCCTCTAATTGGTACCGCAAAACAATGGTTGAAAAGCCTTGATAAGGCCAATCTTGGAATAGACTCTTGGAAGAAGTTGGCTCTAGCTTTCTACTAAAAATTCTACCCTCCTGAAAAGACTAACATGCTAAGAGCTCAAATTACGGGTTTTAAGCAAAGGGATGAAGAATCTTTGTATGAAGCTTGGAGCGATTCAAAGGAATTTGTCGCTCATGTCCTCATCATGGACTTAGCGAGTGGTTCTTGGTACAACAATTTTGGAATGGTCTTTATGAAGACTCAAGAAACATTCTCAACATGGGATCAAATGGTATGTTCACCGAAGTTGACGATAATCAAACTTGGAACAAGATTGAGGAAATGGCGGTCCATAATTCACAATATAGTAGACCTCGCAAGGCTACTAGAGGAGGAAAGCATGAAGTGGACTCTATTACTCAATTGGGTGCTCAACTTAGTGCTCATATTGATACCATTAACTTGAAGTTTGAGAAGGCTATGGCTAAACTTGAAGAAGCCTCAAAATCACCAAAGCATCATGTTAATGCCATGGTAGCATCTTCATCAATCCCAAGTGAGATATGTGAGAATTATGGAACTTTGGGACATGACCAAAGTGAATGTAGGGGAGCAAATGAACAAGTGAATGCTTTTCAAGCATACAAAAGTGGTACCCCTTATTCCAACTATTACAATGAAAACACCAAATTCCACCCAAATCTCTCATACAAAAGCCAAAATGTCCAAAACTCTCAGCCAACATACACCCCACCTCCCATGAGAAACCAAAATCAAAGACCCTTTTTCAACTAAAACCAAGGTTATCAAAATCAAACTCCATACAATCAACAAAATGACCAAGGTTTTGATGTTCAAAAAGCGGTCCTCCAAATGCAAAAGAATCAACAAGAATTTTTTACTCAAATGCAAAAAGATAGGCAAGCAAAAGACATCACCATCAACAACATCCTAGCCCACACAAAAATGTTGGAAACTCAATTGACCCAACTAGCATCTTCAAACTCTCAAAGACAAAAGGGGCAATTACCACCTCAAAGTAATCCCCTAAGACATGAAACGGTTAGTGCCATCCCCTTAAGGAGTGGTACGAGATATGAAGGGCCAAAGAAGCAAGTTGAGGATGAAGTTGTGGAAGCTAGTGACAAAGAAGAAGTTGTGCAAAACTCCAAGGAAGGAGAACCAATAAATCAAGAAGTTTCAAGGAAAAGTGAACAAAAGGCCAAGGAGAAGGAGCCCATTGTGATTAGACTTCCATTCCCGAGTCGTCAAGCTAAGCCTAAGTTTAATGACCAACTCAGAAAATTCATGGAAATTGTGAAGAATTTAGAAGTCTCGATTCCTTTCACGGAATTAATCAATCACGTGCCGGCCTATGCAAAGTACATGAAGGACATCCTTACGAAAAAGAAGTCAATCCGGAAGTTTGAAACTATCGCCTTCACTAAAGTGAGTAGTGCAATCCTTTAAGGGAGTTCACCTCCGAAATTTAAAGATCCGGGAAGCTTCTCAATACCGTGTACCATTGGCGACATCACGATCAACAAGGCTTTGTGTGATCTAGGAGCAAGTGTGAGTGTTATGCCGTATTCGGTTAGTAAAAGGATAGGGATGGGAAAGCTTAAATGTACCAACATCACACTCCAAATGGCCGATAGAACAACGAAGACACCGTTATGGATATGGGAAGATGTTCCCGTGAGAATTGGCAAATTCTTCATCCCGGTGGACTTTGTCATTGTTGACATGGAAGAAGACTCCAATATTCCGTTCATCCTAGGAAGACCTTTCTTACACACCGCGGGTGCGGTGATAGATGTGAAGCATGGAGAGCTTACTTTAGAAGTGGGAGCAGAGACCATAACTTTCAATCTTGACAAGACCATGAGAGCTCCCCGTTTTCATGAACCATGCTTATGGCTGATCACTATAGCCGGAAGGATGATAGGAAGAAGTCAAAATTCCAATGGAAAAAGAAAGTTGATGACGCTCCGTTCAATGAGCAAGGAAATAGCAACAATGAGAGCTTGAAAAGCTCACCCATGACAAGTGAAGTGGATGGCCTTATTGGCCAAGACAATAAAGAAGGAGAGTTGTCTCTATCAACTCAAGAAATTTATAATGATCAAGTAGACGAAGTTTGCGGTCTTTGGGATGATGAGTTCGAAGGGATATTCAATCCCTGTATTGGTAATGCTATGAATCAAGACCATCAAGGAGAATAACAAGTGCAAAGATCTATTGAGGATCTTTATCATGATAATGAGCAAGCTTTCGACTACTTCTTCAAGGTGTTGAGTAACATCAACAACACCTTGAACATGCCCCCTTGACATATCACATTGGATGAGAGTGTGGTGGAGTCCTCCCTAAACCACCATTTGTAAATATTCTAACTCCCTAACTTGCATTTCAATTTTTACATTGCATTTTTGTCATTTTTGGATTTATTTTTGTGCCTTGATCAAGATATTCATCATTTTGAGAGAAGTGAGGGAGGGACTTATGATTTTATTGATGTGTAGTGCTTTACCTTAGTGTGGGGATAGCAATTGTCTAGGCAATCCATGCCTTTGTAATGCCCCTACAAGGAAGAACACGAGAATTGAAGAATGAAAATGACACGGGTTACGAAGTACCCACGGATGGACCTGAATCCGTGTGGTCAAGGAGGAATCCGAGCGTCCAAAGTCACCAGACGCTCATCTGGCAGAGCTGCAGAATATAAAAAATTGGTCAGTAAGAGAATCCGAGCGTCTCAGCTGAGAATCCGCTCGTCTCATTCTGGACGGCCATCCTTCAGAAAAGACGGTCGTCTTTTTCAGTAGCAAAAGTCTGGGAATTTCTCTGTAAAGGAATCCGAGCGTCCCTCCAGAAAGACGCTCGTCCATCAAGGAAGAATCCGCTCGTCTTAGAAACAGACGCTCGTCCTGTGGCGTCTTTTCCTGGGTTAAATATTGAAGAATCCGCCCGTCCCGATGCATGGTCCGCTCGTCCTCTGCTGCGTTATCAAATATAACGGGTCTTTTTTGCCCTCTTCCCTCATTCATTCTCACTTCTTCTACATTTAAACACTACCCAAAACCCAAAAACCCCAAAACCCTCATCCTCTCCATCAACAAAAATCAAATTTCCTCAACCAAATTCAACAAAATCAAATCCAAACTTCCTCACAACAAAAATTAAGCACTCCTTTTGCAACAACAATTGATTCAAACACCAAAGTCTTCAACTTTTGAGTTGATTTTTTTAGGATACCAAGCAACATTCATTCATCCTAAATCGATTTGGGCATCACTAAAAATTGAAGATTTCAATCTTTCATTGGTATACTCAACCAAAGGAGAATGGCAAGAACTAAAGGAGGCAACAAGGCACCCCCAAAGAAGACATTTTCCAAAAGGCAACAAGCTCTTCAAGCAAAACAATTGTCAAAGGCATTGGTAGTCCATGAGGCGAGGTTGGAGGTTCAACAAGGTCCCCCTATGGAAGCTACAACATCAACAACTCCGGTCATTGAGCAATTATCCAATTATCCAGAGGTAACTTTCACTTCCGACCCTCATAGGGAGAAATTCATTGTCTTTGCTAAGAAAACCATCATGCCTACTAAGTTTATTTGTGAAGATGCATTGTCAAAATTGGGTGTTCTTGAACAAACCAAAACCTTCTTTGAGTCTATAGGATTGGGTAAATTGTTTACAATGAAGGAATTGACATACCCATCCCTCACCTTGGAATTTTTAAGTTCTTTGAAAGTCACAAGGGTGGATATCGAACCAACATCGAGTTTCGTCTTGAAAATATTGATAGACGCATAACTTATGGCGAATTGGGTAAGATATTAGGCCTTAGTGATAACCCGAAATATACAAAGACTCCTATAAAGTATGACCCCGCTCCTCTTTGGATGGCAATTTTCGGGAAGAAATTTGTGCGTTTTCATGATTGTCGTACTCTATTAGTCCATTATCCGGGCATTAGAGTATGGCATAAGGTCATTGGGAATACTTTGATAGCAAGAAATGACACTAATCACCTTACCAAACTCGATTGTATTCTTCTTGAGTCGGCCTTGAACATAAGAAGGGAATTTACAAAGCCATATAATGCTCTAAGACTTTTGGTTGAATGATGGCTTAATGTCGATTGTGGCAAAGAAGGCACCGCCTTTATGGTAAATGGAGGACTAGTTACCCATTTGGCTGAGCATTTTAACCGGGATTTCAACAAAAACAACACCTATGTGTCGGTTAAAGGAGGCCATCTTGTTGATATGGACACCATGATTCACAAGTTCAAGTGGGTCAAGCACGACACTCTTGACGACAAATATGGGTGGTTAACCAATGAAGCTAGATCTTTCACCTTAACTTCCAAAATTTGCCGATTGAATGTTCACCAACCAAACTACCTTCTCCCACTCTCCGAAGAGACCGAGTATATCATTCAACAATAAAGAGGCGATATGGACGAGCCCTCCTCCTCCATTATCACCCCACCTTACCCATTTGAATACCAAGAGTTCAAACCCAAGGATGTCGAAGTGGGAAATGATTACTTGACACTACTCATGAGGGAAATGCACAAGCAAGCTTACAATGATAAAGTGGATGCTAACAAGGCCCAATATCCGCCCCTCCTACATCTACCTAGGCAAGGACTTCTTGATCCGTCTTGTCCTTTGCCTAGTTGGGCGGATAAGGAAGTATTCTTTCCTAGCATTCCTAGTGGTAGTAGACCGGGTGGAGAGGACATGGTTGTTGAAGAGGGTGGTGTTCAAGAAGAAGGTGTTCAAGAAGAAGAGGTTCAAGAAGAAGAAGCTCAAGAAGAGGAAGAGGAAAGTGAGGAAGAACAAGCAAGTGAAAGCGGGAGTGGACACGATTCCACATCTATGGGAGTTGATGATACCTCAAGAGAAGAGGATGTTCATGATGATGATACGATGGGTGAAGATTAGCAAACTTTGGAGGCTCCTACATTCTTATACCTCCATTATGGTTTGTCTACTTCCATTGTTCTTATTTTATCTTGATCATTTATTTTGTGGAGTCCTAGCAACATTGGAGGACTAACACCTTGGCTTAATTAAGGTGTTCTTTATCTTTGTTCCCAACTTGTAAAATCCAAAATGACAATCTTTAGTTTCATGCATTGCATTCCATGTGCATAAACTCCCCCGAAATTCAAGACATTAGAAATAATGTCTATTTTGGTTTGGGGAAGTTCATGCATATGCATTGGGAGCTAATTTAAATTATGCTCTCCGCCATAACAAAAACACAAGCATCATGTAGTATAGCTTAGTATAATTTGCATTTAGTTTAGAAATCATGCATATTCATTGCATAATTTCCTATCGTATTGGCCATTGAGGACAATGCCTATACTAGTGTGGGGATGGGAAATTCTAACTTGACTTTGATTCAAAATCCAAAAAAATCAAAAATTTCGAAAAATCCAAAAACATTAAAAAAATTGAAAAAATCAAAAACATGTTCATTCCTTTTTAGTGTAGACTTGTATATATTGTGTTTGTTCATCCTTGTTCACATTGATCGACTACGCCACATCCGAGACATGAGGATATTGAAGACCGCATGGTATGATCTTTCCATTCTCCTTTTTCCTCTTTATGTTAATGACTATGTTGCTTTATTTTGATTGATGCGGTATGAAACAACGTGAATTTGGGACTTGCATTTAGGTTATTTGGCATATTAGTTGGTAGAAGCATATGCATTAGGATGTATAAATGTTAGTTGCATCATGGCATATAGTTGCATTTAGGAAAAATTTTGTGAAACCGTCTACTTGGGAAGCTTGACAAGTGTATATAGGCCCTAGTAGATGTTTTTTATTCCTAAGACTTTGCTTGTTAGAATACTTGTAAAACACCCTAGGATGTGTCATGCTAGTATCTTTTGACCGATGGATTAAGGCCTAGTCAATAGTACCTTGTGGTGTGATAACTCCTTGGCTACCGTTTATTCCAAGGTGACCCTTGAAACCATGCAACCATCATTCATCCATGTTCTACCATACATTTTGACATCAAAAGGGAATGGGCACAAAAATTGTTCAAAAATTTGAGTTCAAGAAATGAAATGAAAGTTGAAAAAGTTTGCAAATTGCATCTAAAGAAAAGAGGAGCAAAAATAGACTCCTAATGCTTCAAATATAAGCACCCTCACTACATATGGGGTGACTTTGAAAATGTTCAAAAGAAAATGCAAAAAGTTGAAAAGTTGTCATGTATTGAAATGCCAAACATCAAAAGAAATGGCAAAAAGAAAGTGTTCTCAAATGTCCAATGCCACAAGAAATTGGGAGGAAAAACAACAACAAAAGCAAACTCCCAAATGAAACTCAAATACTATCAATCCCTTCATCCATCATATCCATTTTTGTGCATGGTAGAGAGGGGACGACCCTTCTTCTTGTCTAGGCAAAAAGGGGAATTCCGCGATCCTCCAGTGTTTCTAACACCATAGGGAGTCTACTCTTGACAAAACAATTTAACGATTGAGGACAAATGTACCCTAGCTTGACACAACTTGGAGGTGATTTATTGGTATCCTTCTAGGCTTAGTATTTTGAAGAAACCATATCTATGAAGGAGTGTGTACCATTGAATTGCTTCCCTTGTAGATAATTTCCGCCACTTAGATGAGGAAAGTGGCAAATCTTTTGTAGATGCATCAATTACTTGTTTTGTGTGCTTTAATGCTTGGATGTGTCGCCATTTTGGCAAGCCCCACCTTGCCTTGCAAGAAGGCATCCTACCTCATGGTTGTCTTGTTATGAGTTGAAGGGGCGGAGTGAGACCCGCTAATTATCTCATATCGGCTATCCTAGTAGGTTAGTTTAAATAAGGGTCATAGTTTTTGTCACCTCTTTACTCGGGACGAGCAAAGGTTCGGTTTGGGGATATTTGATGTGACCAATATTTGAGCATATTTAGTCCCCGAATTAGCCTCGTTCCTATGCTTTTTAGTACATATTTGGGTCATTTACTATCTTTAGTCCTTTGTTTTGCATATTCTTTGAGGTTTTGTTTCCTTGGTAGGAGAGGAGTGCAAACCTTGCATTTTCATGGAAAAATAAAGATAAATTGATCGAATCTAATGACCAAGCATCAAAGAGAAGACAAGACTAGAAGGTCTTTGTACATATTGTAGTAGATGGGCAATGATGAAGAAATCCTTGCATCTCCGACAAGATCCCGGAGGATTGTTCGAAGAAGAAAGAAGAAAAGAAGAAAAAGGAAGGTTGGGACAAGATCCGAGCGTCTTAACCATCGGGACACCCGTCCAAAACTGCCAGAATCCGAGTGTCCAAGCTTGAAGGCCGCTCGTCCAGCCACCTGAGAATCCGCCCGTCCCGACCCTTGGACGCTTGGATTGTGTTACAGGACAACACGTCCTCTTCTTCCCTCCATTGAAGATGCGCATATTTTTGGAAGACTAGCAAAAAGGAGACCCGCATCTTTTCTGAGAGAAGCGATTCCTCAAGGACTTAATCGTCATTTAAGCCCTTAGTAAACCCTAATTTATGCACCTAATCCCCAATATAAATACCCCATTAGTCTAATTAGATGATCATGTTCTTCTTATCAATCTTTAGTGTAGTTTATATCATTCTAATCCCTTCTTAATCTTGTAATCAACTTCTAATCAATTATTAATACAAATCTCATTTCCTTAATTTCTCTTTTGTTCATCTTTTATTTTGGGTAATTGAAGATTATTTGGGTTTATTGGGAGATTGACAACCTTTCATCAATCATCAAGTACTTCTTTATTCTTTGCATTATTTGGAATCATCATTAGGTATAACTCTCTTAATCCCTTTTTAATTATTGTTAATCATCTTCATTTATTCATCATGTTTTACTTTGTTAATATGATTGACAACCTTGTTAACATGTTAAACTTGACAATGAGTGAGTAGTTTCCTTAACTAGAGTTAATGGGTAATTAGGGGAAACCAACATGGGGGATGATTCATGCTTAACTTAATATGTTTTCATAATTTATTTGCTTGCTTGTTGTGATCTCAACTTATGCACATGTTATGTTTGATGAAATGCGAGCATATGAATCCTTGCATTTTTTACCCATCACTTACCTTTTCAATGAGACTTGTAAGACATAAACCAACTCGAGTCTCATTAGACCATACATATAGTTGAGTAGGGAGGATCAAGTCGACTCATAGGTGTTGTACAATCTAATCGATTCGGCTCCGAGACCCAAACCTTCCTAGGATTGTAAGATATAAACCAACTCGATCCTATCACAACAATAATTGGTTGCTTATAATTTAAGAATATGTTTGTATGATCAATTTCCATGAATCCCCTATGACCCCATGACACCCTAGTGCTTTTAATCTATTGTTTACATCGCATTTTAGTCATCTTGCTTGCTTACTTTAATTGTTATTTAGTTTAGTGATCTTCTTATCTCAATCCAAATTATGACACCCTTAGACACCGCTACTTGCAATCGAAAATCCTACATTAATACCCGTCCCTTAGGATCCGACCTTTACTTGCCTCTTTACTAATAGTAGAGTTGTTTGTGAATTTATAAATATTGTTTTGGTCTAGGTGCTCCTGACGACAAGTAACCGAAATCTAAGTTCCAAAGCGGACCGATTAGCAAGCAAGTCAACATCCTCAAAAAAATGCGAAGAGGCACATGTTGGACATCGTTGATTAGCATGGAACTAGAGGATATGGCTGCCAGCCGGTAAGTTGAGGAAGGTAGTGAGGTGCCCCACTCTCCGTCGCCACATCACTAATATACCCCTTTTTTCTGAGTCTCTAACCCCAAGTGCTCGACAAACTCGTCAAGGGTCAAGGCATGTATGGTGGTGGGGATTTGATGTATCCATGGGGCTGAAAATCGTTTGGAGTCGCCACCAAATTTAAGGAAATTTGGGAACCATTTTTGAAAATGAGATTTGTTGAAAGTACGTGGTGGGAAGTTCGTTAATAAAACACCCACCCGCGCCCGTTGCAATAACGACCTCTACTTGGGACTATGATGGCTAATTGGACAAGACTACGATTGTTGCATGAGAGTGCAAAATACCATTTTGATCCTAACATGTGAGCTTGGTTTCTAATCGTTTAATACATTTAATCTACTTTGTCCAAGTGATTTAGCATGTTAGGTTGATTTGAACTATACTAACAAGCATTCACGGCATGGCTTAGATGGGAGTGGGGGAGCCGTTGGGGAGCTAAACTATTACAACCCAGATGATTTTCGTCGACTCGATTCGCAAACAATTGAATTAAAGATACAACTCGATCTAAATACAATTGCTGGTTCGGTTTAAACTTGTCGCCAAAAGTTACCAACCAAAATAATATTTATAACTTTACAAACTACTCTTAGCAAAGAGGCAAGTAAAGATCGGATCCAAAGGGACGGTTATTGATGTAGGATTTTCAATTGCAAATGGTCGTGTCGTAGGGTGTCACAATTTGGGTTGAGATAGGAGATCAACTAAACTAATCAACAAGATAAAAGTAAAGTAATGAAAACAAGCAAGATGATTAAAAGGGGTGTAAACAATTGATTAAAGGCACTAGGATGTCATGGGTTCATAGGGGATTCATGGGAGTTGATCATACATACATGTTCTCTATTATATAGCAAGAACTTATTGTTGTGATGGGATCGAGTTGGTGTATAAGCTTACAATCCCTAAGAAGGTTTGGGTCCCGGAGCCGAATCGATTAGATTGTACAACACCTACAAGTCGACTTAATCCTTCCTTTTTAACTATATGCATGGTCTAATAAGGCTCGAGTTGGTGTCTAAGCTTACAAACCTCATTGAAAAGATAGGTGATGGGTAAAAAATGCAAGGATTCATAGGCTCGCATTTCATCAAACATAACATGTGCATAAGTTAAAATGACAACAAGCAAGCAATTTAATTATGAAAACATATTAGATTAAGATCATTCCCCATGTTGGTTTCCCCTAATTCGTCATTAACCCTAGCTAAGGAAACTACTCACTCATTATCAAATTTAGCATGCTAATAAGGTTGTCAATTATACTAACAAGGCAAAACATGATGAATAAAAGAAGGTGATTAATAATAATTAAACAAGGTTAAGAGAGAATTATACCTATGAAGATGATTCCAAATAATATTGCAAAGAATAATAGAAGTACTTGATGATTGATGGAAGGTTGTCAATCCTCCAAATAAACCCAAATAATCTTCTAATTGCCCATAATAAAGGAAGAACAATAGAGAAATTAAGGAAAGATTAAGTTATGATTAATATTAAGAAATTGGATTACAACTATTTTTAGACTAATTTGAGAGAATTACAAAGTGATTAAGGATGGATTAAGAGAGTATTAGAATTGATGGTAATCTAGGTAGTACAAAGGGGTATTTATACTAAAGATTAGGTACAAAGATTGGGGTTACTAAGGGCTTAAATGACTATTAAGACCCTAAGAAAAGTTGAGGAAATGCTCCTCCCGAAGGAAATGAGCAGATTCCTGTGCTAGTCTTGCCACGATCCGCCCGTCCTGTGCTGTGGCATGGGCTCTCTGACTTAGGATCCGCTCGAATCCAGGGGGAGACGCTCGGCTTCAGCTGCTGCATCCCGCTCTTCTTGGGCACAAAACGCCCGGGTCTTGGTGTTGTGAGACGCCCGGATCGTGCCTGATCTGCTCAGATTCCTAGGCAGACAGCTTCTTTTCTTTTCCTCCTTAACAATCCGCAAAGATCATTTCGGGGATGCAAGGATCCTTTCATCATTGCCCATTTCACTTTATTATCTACTTAGGCCTCTAGTGTTGGTCTTCTTCTTGATGCTTGGTCATTGGATGCGATCAATTTAGCTCCATTCTGCCCCATAAATGCAAGGTTAGCACTCCTTTCTTACCAAGGAGACAAAACCTCAAAGAATATGCAAAATGGGAAACTAAAGATAGTAAATGACCCAACTATGTGCTATAAAGCATAGGAATGAGGTTAATTCGGGGACTAAATGTCCTCAAATATGAGCCACATCAATTTCTAATCATGTCACTTGACACATGACACAAACTAGCCTACTTAGGCATTGAAATTCGTGCCATATGGTGAGGCCACGACTCACATGGACTTTGTTCTTGGCCTCATCATCGTTTTGCGCACTCACTTCGATTTAGTTAGTTAAATACTTCAATTTAACCAACTAAAACAAAGTTTTATAAAATCATTTTGACTCAAATTACATTTCTTGAAATTATAATGAAATAATTACAATGATTACATAACAATAACATTTGAAAGAAACCGCAATAATTAAACAACGGAAACAAACCGAACCCTCAAAGTGGCACGAAGGCCGAGATAAATGGGCACGAAGGCCGAGGCATCACACGGCCAAAACGGGTGGTCAAAATTGACTATTCTAGTCATCGAGTGTCATGAATCGGATGTTAAGCATGCGCAATTCAACTAGCGAGAAATCGTCATAAGAAAAGATGAATTCATTTAAACTTTTAAAGATATCCATTTAAAATCCTATGTCGAGTTTTGTATGACCTATGAATGTCTAATTCATTTAACATGCTTTCTACATATTAATTTGGCCAAGTTGCGATTTAACAACGATAACGATACAAATAAATATACATGCATCATAAATCAAATAAAACAAATCAAACATATGAATTAATATAATTACTTCGTAATTAAAATTAAACAAATGCAAATCATGTGAGAATGAATTAAACTAACTAAAATTTCATTTTAATCAATTTAAAACATTTTATCGTCATAGAATTGCAAACTATTTCGTATTATGATATTAAACATGATAATTATTCTAACTAAGCATGTTATCGTAATAAATTGAAAGCAAACATGTGATTAACATACTATTTATTCTAAACAGCAATTAAACATCATTAGTATCATAGTTACAAAATACATTAACTAACATGAGAGGATAATTAAAAGACGATAAAAAACAAACAAAAAGGGCCTTAGGCCGGGCATACACGAGTAAAAAGGAAGGAATTGAGACGGGATTTTGTGCACCCTTAACTTACATGTAGACTTGGACACCACTCTGGGACCCGAATGCAAGTGTTGCTTAGAAGGCACTTCTTCGACAATTGTAAAACAAATATCGAAATAATTTAACAAAATCAATTTCGAAAAAGAAAAATAATTTCTCGATTAAAAACCACTTCGTGCAACGATTTTCAAATGAAGATTGTGACTCCGTTTCTTGCTCACATTTAAATCCGAAAGATGTTCTGGAATCCTTGAATTCCAAATTTTAAAAATATGATAAGAAACATAAGCAAAAAGTACTTTGAAATGATTAAAAACGAATGAGAACAGGTGCTGTTCCCAAGTTCAGAAAACACGATTTTGTTGCATTTCATGCAACGATTTTCAAACAGTGATTATGACTTCGTTACTCGATGTAAATTGATTTTGAAAGATGTTCTGGAATCCATATACTCCAAAGATTTGATTTTTAACAAAACACTAGACCAAAACCGATTGTAAAATGATGAGATTTGGACGAGAACAAGTGATGTCCAGAACGCGAGAAAACACGAATTGGAGAGCGAATTCACGCTCTAAAATTCGTCTAACCTTTTGTATGAACCTTGTACTAGGTTTCTAGGTTTGAGAGGAGTTTAGGGTTGCTTTGATACGTGAGAAAGGAGGGCAATTGCTAGGGTTTTGAGTGCTCTCAAAACCGTGTTCTTCCGTCCCCTTTTTTGGTGTGTATGTGTATGTTTATATAAGAAACGGGAATGGGTTTCTATGGTTAGGTTATTTGGCTACTTAGTAGTTGGCTTATGAATGGGGTAAAAGAGTTTAGTCGAAATATGGAGAGTAGAGAGGATAATGTCGGTTTTGGAAAGGATATGGAAGGAGATTAAGTTTTGGTTTTTAGAGGGATTTCATGAGCTGTTTGGATGGGGTAAATATTTTCTCTTACTTGGGGAATAAGTAAGAGAAACAAGGGAAGGGAAAGGTCTTAGAAGGGGGTCGAAATTTGGACGGGAAGCTCCCTGTTTTGAACTCGCAAAACAGGGGCTCGGGTGCGAGTGTGGTTGGGGTTTTTGGTACGGGTTTGAGCATGGGTTAGGGCTAGGATAGGTGTTGGTTTGGTGGGATAGGTGATGGGTGGATGTCTAGGCTAGTTGGGTTCGGACTGGTGGCGTTTTGGGTTGCGGGTAGGGCTCGAAAAATAGGGGAAGGGGTGTTGTAGGTGGGGTGCTTGGGTGTCGGGTTTGGGGAAGAAAAGGGAAGGGGATGGGTGGTGGTATGGGGAATCAAACCCGGGACCGCGGGGATGTATTTTTCACCAAAGCTACGCCTCAAAACTCATGCTCAAAACCGTTCAAAATTCGAGCTTAAAATCGTCTAAAAAAACCTCGTTTAAAACCGCTTGAAAAATCAATTATTCGAATTAAAATAAAGCGATAAATTACGAAACCGTCACACATTTTATTTCAAATAAATTCAAAAATAAAAAATTTGAATAATAATTTATTTTTCAAATAAGTTATAAAAGCTTTCAAATTTTAAATAAACTTGAAAATATGAAAACCGATGAAATAAATTTCATTTAAATTATAAAACCGTCAAATAACGCTTGTCCTGCATCACAAAAATGAATCCACTAACGAGCGATGTAAGTAAACATGTGTCCTATCATCATCAGGTGTTTTGTCAGGATTTCTGTAAATTCCAATATCGACGGATACGGGTATCTACAGAGCCCCTACTTTGACTGAGGCTTGGACAAGGCGAAAGTCAAAGTATACCCCAGGTCCCTCTTGACCTGAGGATTTCGCGGGTCGTTTAGAGTCCAGAAGACTTGCGTATATAAGCTCGCCATCTATAAGAAGAGATCATACCTGAAACTTTGCTGGGGATTGACTCTTGCTTCAGTTGCGTCAAATTGTCATCATTGGTCGTGGACCCATAAACTTGCATATATGGTGGGTTGAGCCTTATCCTTAGGTGCCTACGTATCCGTTGTGATGGAATCAAACCCGCATCATAGTTCGGCATACCTTGGCCTTGGCATTCTGCAGTCTCGGCCCAAAACGGAGCTTTCCAAAAGAAGGTTGCCGTCATACTTTGGAGATACCTCTCCCATGATGTCTATACTCTTCGAGTTGCATGTGAATTAACTCACTTGAGCTGCGATTCTTCATCATTGGTGCCCAACATTTGATCAACGTTGTAGTAATATCATTGGTTGCATTCTGCTAGGGAATATTTTCATCTTAGTAACCCGACACAGATTACTTTACTTGCTGGAGACTTCTCCGTTCATCATTATGGCGGTCTCTGGAACTTGAAAGCGACAGGTCCCCCAGTTGTATTGGGTCTAAATTTTCTGACTTTAGGGCGCCTAGCTGAAGCGTACTTGCTTAAACTTTGATATATATCATAACAGAAATCACATAATGCTATCCCGAACTTTCGGAAATCATAGCTAAAACATGGATGGGCTCGAGGCCCAAACTCAAACATTGAATTGGGTTTCTCACGCGATTTGACATATAGAGATGGGCTTCACTCGGGATTTGACATTTCATTTTGAAAAATGGGTTTCGCCCAGAATTGACATTTGAAAATGGGCTTCACCCGGAACCGTTTCATTTTGAATATGGGCCTCAACCGGAGCTAAAGTTTCACTTTGAAAATGGGCTTTGCCTGGAATTAACATTTCATTTAAAGACGGGCCTCGCCCGAAACTTGAAAATGGGCTTCGCCCGGAACGTTTCATTTTGAATTTTCGAAATTTCATAGGAAAAAAGGATGAGTAGACATGTTTTGAGTTCCTGACTCGGGGATTGACCTGTAAATAATATGGGCAAGACATAAGCCGTAAAACATAAAAAAAAAATCCGTAAGTGTGTACGGTTTTTTTAATTCAAGCATGGACTCGCTGGGGATAAAAAAATGTAGATTGGCCATTCTGGCCCGCGAAACACAAATAAAGCCCGCGACAACGAACTTTGGTGCAACAAGCGATAAAGGGCGACGAGGAAGCCCGGAGGCACGCGCCCCAAGGTCCTTGGCCGTGTTACTTGGGCGGCAAGCAAGGGTTTCCTAAAACCCTTGTTAAAACTCTTCCCTTATTTTCCTATATAAGGATATCATAATAAGAGGTAAACCATCACTTTATATTCTTTTCTTCATAAAAACTTTTTGTTAAACATTAATTCTCTTCGAAAAACAATGTCATCTTGGGCCTCTGATTTCAAAGGATTGGAATCTTCAAATACTTGTTGATACGGGATTGACACAACTAGTCCCGCTGAGGCAGGTCCTGCCCGAGAAAGTTTTTCCTGATAAGTGCTTAAAATTCTGGGACCCTACCCATCATGTTTTTGCCTCTCTAGAAGGAGAGATTTGTCCCATTCCGGAAGCAATTGCCATTCTAGGAGGTTGGAAGATTGGGCTAACTCCTGTTATTCCCGAGTTTCAGAAGGGATGGTCTAACAAGTATCGTGATTTCCTTGGTTTATCACGTGATGAGGCGCGTGCCTTCGTCGATGGGGAACGAGTAACATACTCACCATTGCTCAGAAATTTGGTCGTTCTGACGAACCATTGATTCCTACGGCGTTCCGTCAGAGAGCTTTTGGATTGATTATGCTTCATCTTTATGCTTTTGAAGGGCATATTGAGGTATCAACTTGTTACGGTAAGGCGAAATTCATCCGAATTGTTGAAATGATGAAGCAATGTAGGAGCCCAACTTGGCTCATTCTTGCTGAAATCATTGCTGGATTAGATGCTTGGAAGGCCAACCCAAACCTTGCTTATACTAGATCAACCCGTCTTCTACAGGTATGTCTTTTCCGCTGTTTCTCTTTTTTCTTTTGCAGCGTTTTTTTTTCTTATTTTTTTTTTGTTTTTTTCTGCCCACCTCCTTTCTTTTCAGTGGGTTTGACATCATTTCCTGTAGTCTAATTCATTTTCTCGGCCCTTTTTCACATATCTGGCTATGTGAAAGACTTGACTTGGTTGATCCGCCGAAGGTTACGGATACATATGAGGTGAGAAGCTTCACTTCTCGTCACCATCGGTTTACTACTGGGAAGAAGGGGCCTTTCTGGCGACAGCGGCTTCTTCCAATGCTGGGTTATATGTTAGATGGGCCTTACCTTGGCTCCGCCTTACTGCAGTTACTGGTTTGTCTGAAACTGATAGAACCAGACGTCTCACTCTTTTGGGCTTGGAGTGGTCCACCCATATTTACCCGGACCGTGTTCTTCGACAAGTCGATCGTCAGCAACGGATTCTTGCCATTGAGCCTGTTCGCGGCCAAGTCAAGGAAGTGACTCTCGCGAGGTGCAACGCATGGTTAGGTTCTTGGACTCGGAGGACTATTTGGCATATTTCTTAGCCGTTTGCCTCTAGTTGGGTGTCAACCTCTTATTTGCAGTGGACTATTGAGCCTTCTTTCAAGGCCCGAAGGGAACTTTACAAGGACGAAGCTGTTGACTACAAATACCACAAGGAAGGGGAGAAGAACCGAGAATTCTTTACTGGGATGACCCCGATTTCATCTAGGCCCGAAACAGAGACTGACTTTGACTCTTTGTACTGACTCCTTGGTTTTAGATGTGTGGAAGAGGTTAGGTTCGAGAAAAGAAAGTGGGTTGACACTTAAAGAAAGACTTGGTCCTCGACCTAGTGTAAAAGATAGATTGGGCCCTCGTGAAGAATTGATGATTCCTCCGAAGAAAAGAGCCCGAGTGATGATGGGTGAGACTTCGTCTCGTCGTAATGGGGCGTGCGGCCCGGCTAAGGGTAGCAAAGAGTAGTCTTCGACATTACTATCTACTATTACTATTACTGTTTGTGTGCTTTCCTTTTTAGTTGTGTGTGATGGGCTTCGCCCGGAATAAAATATTGTAACGGGTTTCGCCCGGAATTTAGAATAAATAAAAACTTATTATTTATTAGAAATCCCTAGTTTCTGCATCAAAAATTTCATTTTTGTTTTACATGTTTCGGTTGTACTCTTAACTAAGAGTTGCCTACGTATCTGCTTTGCAACATAATTAAAATGTGTCTGTAGTTCTCACATAAAATATTTCATGCAGTGTTGATAAACAACTCACAACGTTTTCTAAAAACATTTTCAATTCAAAAGTTATTTCATAAAATTTGAGAATGAGGTCATCAAGGATAATATTTCTTTAGCTGGTCCAAAGTCGTAGGATTTGTGAAGTCATTCCCATCCAAATCTGTTAATCGAATAGCGCCTCCTGACAAAATCTTCTTTACCAAATAAGGGCCTGCCCAATTTGGTTTAAACTTGCCCCTCGGGTCAATTGGTAACAAAGCTCTGACGGACTTGAGAACCAGGTGTCCTTCGCTAATTCCCCTTGGTTTCACCTTTTTGTTGAAAGCCCTCTCTATCCTTTTATGTTAGAGTTGGACATGGTACAATGCTTTCAAACGTCACTCGTCGAGCATGCCTAGTGAATCATATCTTGCTTGAACCCAATCTGCTTCAAGAACCTGGCTTTCCAGTAGGATCCTTAGGGATGGTACTTCCAGCTCAACCGGTTGAACCGCTTCCATTCCATATACCCAGTAATACGGGGTTACACCCGTGGCTGTTCTAATTGAAGTTCTATACCCCCATAATGCGAAGGGTATCTTCTTTGGTCACTCCCTATAGTTGTCAGACATCTTCTTTAAGATGGTCGTGATTGTTTTATTAGCATCTTCTACTGCGCCGTTTGTTTATGGTCGGTATGGTGATGACTTGTGATGTTTGATTTTATACTTTTCAAGTATAACCGCAGTCTCGGCTTGGAAATGAGTTCCATGATCGCTGATGAACTCATGTGGTACTCCGTACCGGCAAATGATGTCATTCTGAATGAAGTGTGCTACGTGCTTCGCTTTTAGCACTTTGTAAGACTTAGCCTCTACCCACTTCGTGAAGTAGTCAATTACAACAAGGATACAACAGTGGCCTCCAGTTCTTGATGGGTTTACTTTTCCAATGATGTCAATTCCCCAGGTTGAAAATAGCCATGGTGACGTCATGGTGTACAACATAGAAGGTGCTACATGCTGTACATTTGCGAATATCTAACAGTTGTGATAGTGCCTGACATATTTGCAACAATCTGTTTCCATCGTTGTCCAGTAATAACCAAGCCTTATGATCTTATGGACTAACATATGGGCATTCATGTGTGGCCCACATTTGTAATACCCCGTATTTTGATAATAATTTTTGAGAATAATTTATGTAATTTAATAATTAGTTAAAGGCATTTCTAATAATAATTACAAGTAAGACGTTAATTAAATAATAAATTAATGATTCAATTCGGGAATTGGGTTTGGCTAATATTTGTGCTTTGGGCCGTGTGCTATTATTATATGGGCCGAAACTTATTAAATTAGTACGAGTGTAATCGGGATTTATATCGGGAAATTTATAATAATATAATATGGAAATGTAATAATAATTATATCAATAATAATAATAAAGTTATGGCAATAATAAATTAGTAAATATTATATGAGAAAATCCTATTTATGGTATGATTAACACATGTAATAATAATAATAATAATATAATGGTAATTATAATAATGATAATTCCTATACTAATTAGAATAAGGTAAATTATATAGTTTCCTAATTGACCTCGCATTCTCTATAATCCTACCTGACACGGCTATCGCAACCCTATCAAATATAAAACCTAACGGTCTCAACTAAAATGTAGCAGAGGCAGTCGAGTATCGAATCCACAGGGAGGTAATGTAATTATAGCTGTCTATTCTAATCCTATGGTAACAATTGGGGGGTTTGATTAAATTTGATTCTAAACTAAGAGTAATAAAAGCAATAAATTACGATTTAACTATCAAGAAGAGAGGGACATGTCGGGATTTCGGTTCACTACGGTAGTCCAACAACTCAGCAGTAAATGACTCAGACGAACTAATGTGAGACGGATGTTAGAAGGTCCTTTCGGTCCACTTCATATCCTAAAATACCACTAACTTAACTTTCGTCCTCATTAGGGCGGTCTCATCGTTTATAGCAGGCCTATTTAGTCCAATCTTTCGATCCAGGATTAATTGTAGCCAGTTTAATGGGTGACATAGAAGCGTGCACTCAACTAGGTCGGGAATTACAGTTAAATTGCTATAGTGACAGAGTCTCTTATCAGTTCATCTAATTCATTCACTACAACGTCATTTTCTTACCGCAGATTCCCTAATCCCAACATGAAAGGGTTTAGTTACTCATGTTTGTAATTAATCTAACAGCAATTAGGTTCCCAGCAGAAGACATAATGAAATAACAATAAAATGCAATAAAGGAAATTAGGGCAAGGGAGAATGATAACATAAACAAGAAATTAAAGCAACAAGCGATTATTATTAATAAAGAGAAAGGAAGGATTACAATCTGAGCAAATCCGGCGTAAAGAACACTGAATCCGAGCGATAATAATCCGAAAATAAAGGTAGCAGTCGAAGAAAAAGCTACGTACTAAGGGTTCTAGTAGAAGTTTTTTTAGTATGAAAGATAGATAAAAAAGGTTCTAATAACCTAATTAACTTAGGTTTAAATAGAAAAACAAACAATGTTTAACGAAATAATTAAACACACGGACTGCATAAAAAGCCCATGCCCGTGAAAACCTCTCGATCGAGTGGATTAAACCACTCGATCGACCAACTTCTCAGCAAAGAATACTCGATCGACCATCAGGTTACTCGATCGAGGACTAGTCTCGGTGCGACTTACTCGATCGATCGGGAAACCTCTCGATCGAGCATCGAAGGGTGTAGGAACCACTCGATCGACTGGTAAACTCCTCGATCGAGTGACTGTGTCTTCATTTCAGCTCGGTCTTCACCCAAGTGCCTCGTAGTGCGTGCCATGACGCTTCCAAGTGCGATCTCTTACTGGGGACAATCCCGTCTCCTCTAAATGCATGCAAAAAGGGCAAAAAGGGATATGGTTCCACTACTTTCGCGAACATTCCTACAAAAAGGACAAAATACACCAAAGTAGCCAATTCGGGGCAAAATACCATAAAAATAGTATAGAAATGCATAGAAATACGTGCAGAAATAGGCCAAAAAGACTATACATTAGGCACGTATCAAATCTCCCCAAACCAAACCTTTACTCGCCCTCGAGTAAACTCAAAACTAAACTAATGGAACGGAAATGATAACTCAGAGCTAGCTTAAATTGTCTACTTGAACCAATTTAATGCAACGAAGATCAACAGTTAAAGCCAAGCAGTCAGTACGCAAACGAATTATAAGTTGTTCATAAATAAAGCTGACCTATCGACCTTGCAAGACCAACAAAACTGGACTCTCACGTGATCACTCTTCTCTCATGAAGCAAAGGGCAAATGTAGTATGTAAAAGAGAGAAGAAAAGACAGTCACTCACCCAATCATGACCTACATAGCATGCATGCAACAAAAATGAAAGACAATTCAAGTACTAATGCACAAACTCCAACCAATAATGTCCGTCACAGCCGAGGGTATGCAAATAATATGGGAATAGTGAGGTTCAGGTGAGAAAAGGCAAAACAAGTTATGGAAATGTGGAGGTAAGAGCGTCAAGCTAGTTCCTAACAGGACCATAATGAAACCATCCGGATCTCAAACTGACTGAAAAACTAAGTACTAGTGCCCTTCACTTGGCACAAAACTCACTAGACTCAAAGCACAATCTCCTCAAAAAATATGGGATAGAACGGAGGAGTTAGACGGTCGCAAGCTTCCCTTTTAAAGACACCGTCTGAAATAACTAACTGAACAACAACCCTTGTCGATTGTACATCTTCGAACATCTTCACAACTCTGACAAGAGGGTACAACTTTTTTCACAATCTCTCTTTCTTTCTTTTTCATATCAGCTCTTTTTCTGTTTTTTTTTTCATATTTTTTTTTTCTTTTTTTTTTCTTCTTTCACCTTTTCTTTCTTTTTCTTTTTCAATGCCTTTTTTTTTTCTTTCCTCCTTCCTTAATACAGATACCAACTCCCAACAAGAATGACAGGCCAAACTGCAGTTGAAAACATACCACAAAAGGACAAACTAACTAGCTTGACTAAGCATGCTTAGTTTGGAATGTAGCTAATGGGTCAAAAAGGCAAGTTTTGGCTAAAGTGGAGCTAAATGGGTGAAAGATATAAAGAAAGGGGAATTTGCAAGACCCTCCCTGCATGTGACACCAACCACAAACCCGAATATGTGCATTTGACGAGAAATTGAATGTCATAAATGTGCAAAAGAGACGATCATGCTATGCAAGGAGTACTACTCTCAAAATTCCTAATGAACTGGTCATGAATGTCACCAGTTATGGCTCTAAAACTCAGAATTTTTAAGTAGTTTGCCAGTTTATAGGTCAAGTCTAAACAGCCAGCTTATATTTGAACAGAAATTCGTAGATTATGCGTACGACAAGGCTAATAACTATCAATGAAAGTGCAAGGCTCAAGTAAAATGACAAGTTATAGTGCAATTTCATCACGGGAATCTACCGTTCCGACTCAACCTATAAGCAAAAATAAACGTGAAATGTTTTTGAATTTTTGAAATTTTTGAAATTTTTTTTTGGTTTTTTTTTTTAAAATAAACAACAATGCAAGCGGGAAGTTAAACGTGAATGCAAAACAAATGCAGATGCAGACTCAAAAGGATGCAATACCCTCCCCAAACCAAAACGGACAACGCCCTCGTTGTCCTCCAGCATACACCAGCAGAAAGATGGGGGATGGGGGTATACAACCAGCAGAATAAAAATAAGGGAGACAAAATGAAAAGAGTAAGAAGTACATACAAAAGCGAACTTCCCCAAACCAAATAAAATCGGGGAAGTGAGTAGACCAAGAGCTACTCGTCGTCGGCACCGCCATCTCCCGTGTACTCCGACTCAACAAAATGGTCTCCCAAACCAAAGAACAAACAAGGGGGACCTCTAATCGTCATCTCCAGTGATCCTCCTGACCGGGTGTGAACGGGGATCGCTCGCCTCCTCACCGACAGCTCGGCCGTGTCGCCGCTGCTCGGCCAGTAACCGCACCTCTCGTGCTACGGTGTCTCCTCCGCCTCCTCCTCCGAGTCGAAGGTAGTGGAGGGTACCCGTTCTTTGGGTATCGGTAGAAGGAAGGATGCGGCCACCCCTCTGGAATCGGTCGCCGGCTCGGATATGGAACTCGTAGAGCGAGAATACGACCAAAGCCATATCCCGTCTCATCTCGCAAATGTACCCGCACATATCCAAAAGCAAGGCATCACGACGCCCTTGGTCCATGACCTCGGGCGCCCGTAAAACAGGAGGGCAACAAAATTGGCGGAAAGGCCTAGGACCGTTAAGGAGGTGGAGTGAGTGAAGGTGTAGGTGTGGGAGTCTCGTGGGGTCCGGGCGAGTCCGAGCCGAGTCCGAACCCGAGGGGTAGATGACTGTCCGGCCTCCCGCTTCCTCTTCCTAGAAGAAGAAGTAGGGGTGAAGGTAAGGTGGTAAGTGGGTGGAGGTGGCCTCGCTCCCTCGGAACAGACGGGAGCGGTAAGAGTGGAGGAAGGGTAGGGCACGGCAAGGTAACAGACGTGGAACTACAAATCTTCCACGTCCTCGCGCCCTTCACCTTTGGGAACCGGTCAAGTCGGCCATGGCGCCAAGTCAAGGTAGGCCCGCCTATCGGGTGCGATAAGTCCAGCTCGGTGGGGTAGAGATGGCGGGCAATCCTAGTCACTAGCCCGCCGCAGACAACAATGTCTTGACCCGAGTCCCAATTCCGTTCCAATGCTTTGAGCTACCAAGTAAGCAATGTTTAGGACAAACGGTACCGTAATCAATGTTGAGGTACCTGCGAGAATCGCTAGCTCGGTGTTGGTCACGTTATTGGGCTCGGTCGCCCAAAAATGGTCTCTCCTATCGCTCAAAAAGTAACGGGAGCGGGTAAGTGTCGTGGGCTCCCTTCCGTGTGGGGAAGGGAGTGTGAGAAAGTGCAGCCCAAAGTGGTTGAAGGAGATCTCGAGGTGGGTCGGTGGGACCGTCACTAACGAGGCCTAGAACCTCCCAAACCCGGCCAAAGTCCAAAGGTGCGACTCATTACGAGTCGAAAGTGAATTGCAAGAAGTGGAGTGGTCAGCAGTATAAGAGTCGGTGTCAAAAGAGTAGGAGCTGAAAAACTCGTATGTAGGGATACGAATAGCAGCTTCCTGCATGGTAATCAGACCCGACATACCCGTCCCGTTCAACAAACGACAGACCTCCTCATAAATACATAAGGTCTCTAGGTCAGTCCGTGCAAGGAAACGGGTGGAGGAGAGAGGGCAACGAAGTAAAGCGGCTAACCGAGTCCGGTGAGCCGTGGAAACGAAACGTACCGTAGGTAACGCCGGTAAAGGAGTAAGAGTGCCCTCTCCCATAACAGCAGCCCCAAAAGAGCTGGGAGTAGACACGACTAGCTGACTAGCCTGCTCTCTCGGCCTAGGTGGCAGCATGCCAGGCGTCGGGAAATGAGGGATGAATCCTCTTTCCAGCATAGTGAGGGGCCTGGTTGGGGTAGAAGTAACAACTGAAGCCGCGGTGGTGACTAAGGCGGAGCTAGTGGCAACAGCAGGGACCACTGACTCGCTCACGGGCGGACTGGAAGTGGTACTAGTGGAGGGTAAAGAGCCACTATCCATCCTGCAAAGTATTAAAGGGCACGATAAGAGAAGATGGCTGCTAACCGTGGTTAAAACAACCCGTTAACCAACATGTGACAGCAAATAATGGCCCTATCATTCGAAAAATTCGACTTACAGCAAGCAAAACTCAACAATTCCTCAAAACTTCAAAATACAGCATGCGAGTGCTAATAAAGTGACATAGTTATGACTGCTAATAGAGAGTAAAATGAGCAAGAGAACTGCATATGGCAACATATAGGACTACTAGCAGGCGAAAAAGTCGACTCACAGAGCAAGATACCACTAGTTTATAGCATGTAATAACGACAGGGGACGGAAAAACGGTTAACAACAGCAGCAAGGAAGCATGGACTGAAGTTAAACAAAGCAAGACAACATAAGACCGTCTAACATCGAAAAACTCGACTCAGGAACCCTAATCGCGGAAATCTTGTGTAAATTTCGAATTAAACATGTGGAAACAGTGAGGAATTGGGATAAGATCATCAACAAGCTAATTAAGGGCATATAAATACAATTAAATCAAAAAAAATCGACTAGACATGGATTTTTCGAACCCTAATTCAAAATCACCTCAAGAAAATCGAATTAATCGAAGAGAAATTGCAAGGAGTGTGAATGAAACACTTACTTGATGATGATGATCCTATAATAGCAATTAAACTTCAAATAAACAAGCAACAAAGGCGGATTTTAATCGAAAAAAACCGCAAACCCTAATTCCCTTTAAAAACAGTGAAGATGAACACAAATAGAGGGGGAAACAAGGGGCTATTGAAGATTAAAGTGCTAGCAATGGAATGTAGGTGACGGATTTGGTGAATTTGGGCAAGAAAATGGGGATTTGGGGGAATGAAAATCGCAATTAGGGAGGGGGTTAGACGGAATTAGGGTGAAATGAAAATAGAATTAGGAAAATAAGAGTTTTAAGAAAGAAAACTCCCGTGTCCTATTCATACCACTCAATCGAGTGGTTTTTAAATCACTCGATCGAGGACTTTTGATGTCCCTTCTGCTCGATCGAGTAAGCATCCCCTCGATCGACCTGTTCCTCTTTGGCTTTTCTCGATCGAGTAACCAGACAGCTCGATCGACCCAATTTCCACTCGATCGAGTACAAAAAGTACTCGATTGAGGACTTCCTCTTGTAGACTCTTTGAATTTCGTCCTTTCTTCCTCGAATTGCGTGAAACTTCCCCAAACCTGCATAAAACACATCCAAACACATCCCAAAATACCAAATACGCAAAAAACACAGTCTATAGTCTTATGCTATGCTAAAAATTGTCTAAACTAATTGTCCTAATTAAAACGTAAATAAGCAAATTCAAACGAATTGTCTATTACAATTTGTTACACGGGGCATTTCCCCGTTTAGTTCTCATCGCTTTCGAGCCCCTTCGTGGGCTTCGATCGAGGACGTCACCTCGACATCTTGACCGACCTCTTCATCTTCCATGAGCTTGAATCACTATTTGCAACAGTAGGAGGAATGTAGTTCCAATCTATGTAGGTTCGAACTTTCTTCGTTCTCGCTCCTCTGTCGTCTTCTTTGGCATCCTTGCTTCCAATTTGATTGATAATGGCCATACCATGTCCCTTGACAAATCCCATCCTTGCTTTAACTGCACTGCAGAAGGACAACAGATTTAACTTGCCTCCTTCTTGCTCTCAATCTGAGGCGGAGGGTTAACAATAATAAAGAATATTCTCCAAATTTTCATCTGGAGTGTCAATAATAGGAATAATAGAAGAGAGAGCATTGCAAGGTTGGGCTTGCATGGGAGCTCTCCTAACTTGACCGATGAAAATCACTCCTCATCCCCCACCCGAAATGTCAAAGTCTTCCCACTGACGCTCTATCACCGCACGGGCAAAGTGGATAGAAATGGTCTCCCTAAAATAATAGGGGTGTGTGCATCTTCTGGGATATCTAAGACAACAAAATCGACGGAATAAAGAACTTCCCTATCCGAACAGTACGTCTTCTACAATACCTAATGGCCGTGATAGACTACGGTCGGCCATCCGGATACCATGTTGGTGCAACTCGGTTTTGTCAAACCAAGTCTCTTAGCCAGAGACAAAGGTAAGACACTTACGCTAGCACCTAGATCGCATATATAGCGCATTATCAATCAATCGCATACCGATATGACACGGAATCGAAAACTACCCGGTCCGATTGCTTAGGGGTAACTTATTTTGAAATAGGGTGACCCACCTCGATCAAAGCTACGGTCTCATTGTCATTAATAGTCCTCTTACGTGCTAAAATTTCTTTCATAAACTTTAAATAAGAGGGTACCTTAGTCAACAATTCAAAGAACGGCACGGAGACTTCCAAGTTCTTCAAAAGTTCAACAAATTTGCCAAACCGTTGATTAACTTTGGTATTCTCGTAATTTGGAAGGGAACCGTGATTGGTATCTCAAGCCCCTTGTTTCTCGCTTCCAAAGTGTCGTGCAAGTTCGGTATCCTTTGGACGCCTCTTACCTCTAGAACGAGGTCTTTCCGGTGATTTCTCGCTTAAACGAGCACTAGCAGGCTCTCGAATAAGCTTCCCGTCATCAATATCACTCGATCGAACAATATGCTCACTCGATCGAGCAGTCTCCTCATCAAAATCAGTCGATCGAGTAACATTACCACTCGATCGACCACCCTCGCTTTCTGTTCACTCGATCGAGCGTAACAACCACTCGATCGAGGGCTTTCTTCACCATTTTCACTGATCGAATACCACCTTTAGTCGATCGAGTAATCGCTTTGTCGTGAGCCCTTTTTTCTTGACGAACACCGTTCATCATCGATTCTGACTATCGTCGGGTCTGATTTCTTCACTTCTGGTCCCTCATAAGAAAGACCGCTTCTCAATTCGATCAGGTTTACCGTCTCATGTGGGTTCTTCTCATTTTGAGTCGGTAAGTGACCCGGCTTCCTCGAGGATTGATTTGCAGCAAGTTGGGCAACTTGAGTCTCAAGTGCCTTATGTGTCGCGATTTGCTGTTGGTTTTGTTGATCATTCAGCTGCAATTGCTTCGATATGGCTTGCATCATGGACTTTAACTCGCCCAATTCACTCACCCCACTAGAGGATGATGCACCTTGGTTAGGAGGGTTAAAGGATGGAGGCTTCTGATAGCCTTGTTGCTTCTGGTGTGGAGGAATATATGGTCGCGCGCGTTGGAGGAGCCGTGGGGTTGAGCACGTTCTCGATTGCTCCACCTCAAATTGGGATGGATATTCGCTCGTAGTAAATCGTTGTTCGCGCCTGTAATGTTGAAAGGCAGCGCATTGCTCAAAAGGACTGGGACAATGATCTGAGACATGTCCCTCTCCTCCGCATCTTCTACAGACGAAAGGACCGTCTGTCACAGCATTAACCTGGTACATGCCCCCCTTAGAAATCCCTCCTAGCTCATACGTGTCGAATCTTGCAGTGAGGGCTTCAAGTGCCGCGACAGAAGTAGATTCAGCGGCTCTTCTCTGATTTCCTCTCGAGTTCCCATATTCAGCTTTGTGGGTGGCTAGATCATCAATGATCTTCCACCCCTTGGTTGCTCCCAAGTTTTCAGCAAATCGGCCATTGGCAGCAGCATCTAAAACGGCCCTGTGATCATCATACAAACCATTATAAAAATGGTTGCACAAGCTCCATTTTTCGATCCCGTGGTGCGGTATGGTGCGCACTAGCTTCTTGAATCGAACCCATGCCTCGTGGAAGGTCTCGTCAGGCCCTTGTTTAAAGCTCGTTATCTGAGCTCTAATGGCAATAGTCTTTGAGGCGGAGAAATACTTCTTATAAAACGCCAAAGCTAGCGAATTCCAGTCAGTTATCCCCTCAGCTTCCCGGTCCAAATCCCTATACCACTCCCTTGCGGCATCGCGGAGTGAGAACATGAACATGGTTTCTTTCACTTGGTCAGGAGTCACGCCAGCTGGTGGAGACATGGAACTGCAATAATCAATGAATATTTCCATGTGCTTGGCTGCATCTTCATTTGCAGCTCCCCCAAATAGATTCCTCTCGACCAAATTTATAAGGGACGACTTTGGCTCAATTTTTTTTTGCCTCCCCTGGTAACGTGAATCCCTTGTAGAGATTCACTACTGTAGGTTAAGAGTGACTAGCAATGGTCGCTTCTTCGGCCATCTCAGGAACGTCTGGAAAAGTAACGGTTTCAACTGATGAGGTAGAGACTGGAGAAGACGGTGGGTTGTCCTCGAACAGTTCGTTCTCGTAGAAATTGGAACGAACTCGACTCTTCCTCTAACTGTTGTTCTTGAAATAATCTCCTCTTTACGTGCAAACATCTTTCAATCTCAGGATCGAATGGTAGTAGTGGACCACCTTGCGACCTGCGCATAAGAAGAAACTACAACAGAAAATGAGAATAGTCCAAGGAACGGGTGTCCCTTAGACCGAAAAAGGACTAAAATAAAACAACTAATAAATTGAACAATTGCCTCCCCGGCAACGGCGCCAAAATTTGACACGGCTATCGCAACCCTATCAAATATAAAACCTAACGGTCTCAACTAAAATATAGCAGAGGCAGTCGAGTATCGAATCCACAGGGAGGTAATGTAATTATAGCTGTCTATTCTAATCCTATGGTAACAATTGGGGGGTTTGATTAAATTTGATTCTAAACTAAGAGTAATAAAAGCAATAAATTACGATTTAACTATCAAGAAGAGAGGGACATGTCGGGATTTCGGTTCACTACGGTAGTCCAACAACTCAGCAGTAAATGACTCAGGCGAACTAATGTGAGACGGATGTTAGAAGGTCCTTTCGGTCCACTTCCTATCCTAAAATACCACTAACTTAACTTTCGTCCTCATTAGGGCAGTCTACTGTTTATAGCAGGCCTATTTAGTCCAATCTTTCGATCCAGGATTAATTATAGCCAGTTTAATGGGTGACATAGAAGCGTGCACTCAACTAGGTCGGGAATTACAGTTAAATTGCTATAGTGACAGAGTCTCTTATTAGTTCATCTAATTCATTCACTACATCGGCATTTTCCTACCGCAGATTCCCTAATCCCAACTTGAAAGGGTTTAGTTACTCATGTTCGTAATTAATCTAACAAAGAATTAGGTTCCCAAAGTGAAGACATAATGAAATAACAATAAAATGCAATAAAGGAAATTAGGGCAAGGGAGAATGATAACATAAACAAGAAATTAAAGCAACAAGCGATTATTATTAATAAAGAGAAAGGAAGGATTACAATCTGAGCAAATCCGGCGTAAAGAACACTGAATCCGATCGATAATAATCCGAAAATAAAGGTAGCAGTCGAAGAAAAAGCTACGTACTAAGGGTTCTAGTAGAAGTTTTTTTAGTATGAAAGATAGATAAAAAAGGTTCTAATAACCTAATTAACTTAGGTTTAAATAGAAAAACAAACAATGTTTAGCGAAATAATTAAACACACGGACTGCATAAAAAGCCCATGCCCGTGAAAACCTCTCGATCGAGTGGATTAAACCACTCGATCGACCAACTTCTCAGCAAAGAATACTCGATCGACCATCAGGTTACTCGATCGAGGACTAGTCTCGGTGCAGCTTACTCGATCGACTGGGAAACCTCTCGATCGAGCATCAGGGGGGTGTAGGAACCACTCGATCGACTGGTAAACTCCTCGATCGAGTGACTGTGTCTTCATTTCAGCTCAGTCTTCACCCAAGTGCCTCGTAGTGCGTGCCATGACGCTTCCAAGTGCAGTATCTTACTCTGGGACAATCCCGTCTCCTCTAAATGCATGCAAAAAGGGCAGAAAGGGATATGGTTCCACTACTTTCACGAACATTCCTACAAAAAGGACAAAATACACCAAATTAGCCAATTCGGGGCAAAATACCATAAAAATAGTATAGAAATGCATAGAAATACGTGCAGAAATAGGCCAAAAAGACTATATATTAGGCACGTATCACTACCCTATAAATACCCTATTATATCTGAGAAATAAATCACAAATTAAATAGGAGGAGCTTTAGGAGACGGAAAGAAGAAGAATTAACAAAACCAATTAATCGCCTCAAGGTAATATTTCAGACCGTCTTATGTATATACTTTAGCATATTATAACTCGATAATTAGACCACCATAGGACTCGGGATTTGGACCTAGAGCAACCTTGGACTGCCAAGATTAATACCTGACCATTATTGACCGTCGTTGACTAGGGTTAGGGTTGTTTTGAGACGGCTAAAGATGGTTGGTCAGCAGGGGTGCTGCGGGTTTGACCGTGGGTTTTGGATGGGTAGTTGAACCCTTATTTCGACCCGTCGTGACCTGGGAAAGGGTTGGTTGTGATGGTGGACAATGGGTGGTCTGGGTGGTGGTGTCTGGGTGGTGGCAGGTGGTGGTTTGTGCGGGTGGTGGCCGGAAATCGCAAAGAACAGGGGAGAGCAGGGGTTTTGACGCAGCTGTTTTAAGACAAGCATCGGGGTCGCATTTCTAACCGTGGGTGAGGTTGGAGGGTAGCTTTAGAATCGTCATGGACTAGGGGTGAGAATGGTGGTGGCTGGAGGTGGTGAGGTTGGGCGTGGTTGTCGGGGTTGGTCTGTTTTGGGACATGGGTTGAATGGAGTGCTGTTGGTATCAGGTGTTTAGGGCGTGCGTTTCTGGGCTGCCGGGGGTGGTTTGATGGGTGGTTAGGGGATTATTGGATGGGCCGTGGTGTAGGGAAGAGGTTGGCTAACTGGGTGGTAGTCGTGGTGGTCAGTGGTGTCGGTTTTGGGTGTGTTTATAGGAGGGTGTGTACACGGTTTCTAAACCATGTATTGGAGGTTTTGTGTGTTTGTTTTTTGACGGGTTTTAAGTGGGTAATTCGGGTGACTCGGGTTTATTTTGTAAGCAGGTTTTAATACCGTAATAATTATAATAAATAAATTGATTTGAATAATTTATATACTAAACGGGATAAATAAATAATTAAATTAAATTGAATTATGATATTTTGATTAGGTGACGGTTGTGAAGAATTATATTTGGATTGCTTTAATTATTTGGATTGCTTAAGCTGCTTAATTGGAATCGCTTGCCAGGTAGGGATAAATCCTACTCAACTTTTACCCGATAATGTTTGTTGGATGATTTATATTGATCATATGAGAATTATGTTGGTTGATATCATTGAAATTGTTGGAAGGGATAAGTTATATTGTATATGTTGGTTGGATTAGTTATGATGGAGTTACTGTTATTGCATTGGTTATTCAGTTTAATACTGGCAAACATCCCTTCGTGGTGATGTATATTATTATTAAGGTTATATTGGCAGACGTCATGGTAAGAGCCTTCGGGTGACGTATTTCAGATTTATTCTGGCAGACGATTTAAAATCGTAATTACTCGAGGCAGGCCCCAGATTGGTCTGCAGGCCATCTAGTGGATATTACTCAACTATATGTTGAGGCAGACATTACCTTTTGGTAATGTAGTGTGTGTTTACTCACCTTCGGGTTGAGGCTGCCTCGGCCAGGGATTGGCGGGATGATTAGTGCAATGTGTAAGTAAAAGAAAGGAGCACGTTGTCAGGGAGTTGTGTAATGAAAAAGGAAATTGGATTATTTATCGTATGTTTTTGTTGTTAGTATTTATTCCTACTCAACCTCGCGGCTTACTGTGTATTCGTAAACACCTGCGGTGAACCGTTTTATGGGGAGCAGATTTGATAGGTACAAAAGATTAGCTGACTTGGGAGCAATGGGATGAGAGCTCGACATGGACCATAGTTGAAGTCTAGATCACATAGATTAATTATATCACTTTATTTATTTCTGCTGCGAGTTGTAAATATTTTTATATTAAGTGTTAGTTGATTCATTTGTAATAAACATGTGATCGCTAATTTTTAATTTAAAGTACTTTGGTATTGTTGTACTTTGTTATTCACTACCTCGGGAAACCGAGAGGGTAACAGTCCTATTTATTTGGGAATGTCTAGCTAAAGGCTCCTAAATAAATGGGGGTGTTGCAACATTCACCGTCATGGACTTCCTCCATAACCTTTTCAGCTGTCGGTTTATCGATGCATCGCAACAAAACACCTTTAGCCGTCTTTTTGTACAAATACCCATCATTGGTCCTGATGAATTGGGCGGATAACATTCGCAGAGCCCGCTTCCCACGCATGTCAAGGTCGGGAGGCTACTCTCCTGTTTCCTTGAATTTCAAAATGGCTGTGTACCAGGGTTCAGTTTCACCATCCTCGGTATCATCGATTGTATTCACATAGGCCGGTGATGATCTTCGTTTGAGACATATTGGCATACTGTCTATGTGTTCGAGAATGTTGATTTGGTCGGCTAGCTTAGACAACGCATCTGAAAACTGATTTTCCTCTCTCGGGAGGTGAACATATCGAATATCCTCGAAGTACTTCTCAAATTCTTCGATTCTGGTTTGATATGGGGCCAAAATTTGGCTCTTAATTTTCCATGACCCACCCACTTGATTTATCACTAGGGACGAGTCTTCAGGTCCTAACAACTTCTTGACACCCAAGTCAAGAGCACTGCGTAAACCAAGCAAATATGCTTCATATTCAGCGGCGTTGTTTGTGACATTGAAATCCAGTTTGATGGATACGGGCACGTGTTCACCTGTTGGTGAGATAAGAAGAATTCCCACTCCATATCCCATATAGTTCGATGCTCCATCGAAATACAAATCCCATACGTCATTCTCAACCTGTACCACGTCTTCGTCGGGAAATGACCAAGTGTAGACGACTTATGTTTCTTTGATTGGATTGTCGGCGTGGAAATCGACAACCGCCCTTCCCTTGATCACTTTAAAAAGTACATATTTGAGATCGAACTCTGATAACATGAGGGTCCACCTCGACATTCTTTCATTTAGCATTAGGTTTTTAAACAAGTACTTGATCGGATCCATTTTGGAGTAGACACTCACACTGTAGCTAAGCATGTAATGTCTTAATTTCTTCGTTGCCCAGACTAGGGTCAAACACGTCTTTACAAGAGGTGTATACTTTACTTCATAGTCTAAGAACTTTTTACTGATGTAGTAAATAGCTCTTTCTTCTTTGTCGACTGTTTGGGGTAACATAGCCCCCATCGCTGTATCTGTAACAGTTAGATATAGTGATAATGGCAGCCCGACTACTGGTGGGCCTAAAACTGGCAGAGAAGACAACACTTCCTTTATTTTATCGAACGCGGCCTGAAACTGGTCATCCCACATTTCATGTTCTCCGACCTTCGGTTTCTTGATGATTGGTTCACAAATCCTCGTCAACTTCGCGACGAAACGGCTTATTTATTGAACTCTTCCTAGGAAACTTCGAATTTCTTTCTCGGTCTCGGGATGGGGCATTTCCATAATAGTTTTGATCGTTGATGGGTCTACTTCGATGCCACAGTGGCTAACGATATGACCCAACGGTTTGCCAGAGGTGACCCCGAAAGCACACTTCTGCGGATTCAGTCTCATATTATACTTTCGCAATCTTTGAAAGAATTTTCGTAGCGCCCCAAGATGACCACTACGTTCCTTTGAATTAACCATCATGTCATCGACATAAACGTCAACTTCTTTGTGCATCATTTTGTGTAACAACGTCGTTGCCGTTCTCTGGTACGTCGCCCCGACATTTATCAAACCGAAACGCATTACTGTGTAACAATAGGTTCCCCATTGTGACGTAAATGTTATCTTATTCATGTCTTCCTGGACCATCTTAATCTGATTGTAACCGGCATATCCATCCATGAAGGACAGTAATGCATGATTTGCGGTATTGTCAACCAAGATATCGATGTGAGGGAATGGAAAGTCGTCCTTCAGACTAGCTTTGTTCAGGTCCCGAAAGTCCACACACACGCGAACCTTACCATCCTTTTTCGTTACTCGCACTACATTGGCGACCCAATCCGAATAGTCTGACACCTTGATGAACCCGACTTTAAGCTGTTTATCAATTTCTTCCTTAACCTTTAAAGACCATTCCAAACGCATTTTGTGTAGCTTCTACTTTACTGGTTTGAACCCTGGTTTGATCGGAATCCTTTGCTCTGCAATTTTCCTCGCAATTTCTGGCATGACTTTGTAAGACCATGCGAAAACAGGATTTAAGGTTGTTCCTATCTTAAGCTCATGTGGTTCAAAGGGTGGTTCCCACATTGATAGTTTTGGTATCTTCGATCACCGAGTTTCTTTGATCATATTCTTCTAACCCTCTAACCAATTGTGGAGGTGGTTCTACCTCCTCTTCTTCTTCTTCTTCAACCTGCTCGCCTTCGGCCTCATTCTCAATGTCATTACTAAAACAATTATTTTCAAAAATTGAACTTCAATGTAAATAAAACAAGTCGTAAGCAAACTGGTTCATCTTATTATTATTAATTTGAAACTGCGTGAAATAGGCTAACATTTGAGCCAACTGATCATAGGTCAGTGGCGAGACAATGGAGGTACCCAAGACAGGCCTCAGGATACCATAATTAGAAAGGGGTGCATCGAAAGGAAATACTTGGGAGGGGGTGGCTTTGACACCTGACTCCTTAGACTCGAACTTAGGACTCTTATCAGACTCGGACGCAGACTCAGACTCAGACTCAGACTTGGAACCATCATCCAGCTTAAACATTTCTCCTTTTAAGGGAAATAGAACTTCTAGTCTGTGATGCAGTAGTAATCTATACCCACCCTCGTTTTCTCCTCTAGGTACGACATCCTTCTTGCTGATCTAAACCACCACTGATGTCAGGCCTTGGTTACCTTGCTCACCTCTGTGGCGTCCCAACCACAACGTGGGAATACATATCCTACCATTAGGTCTTTTAAGAACCCAACCTTGTATACGGGTGAGTTCTCGGCCGTGCCATTCAGGACTATGTATTTGGGAGGATACTTATTGAATGCTAGATAGTTCGAAGTTAACTTCTTCCTGTTTTCTTCTCTCTCTTGCTCAATTTCAAAAACCAGGGTTGGGAATATCTTTCCTTCATTACCTTGTTCATCTCTTCATCGATTCTCATTGCCAAATTTCGGATTCCTAGGAAGTTCATGGCAGTAGTAAGTTTGCTAGTGGCGTCTTCCATTGTTCGGTGTTGGTTTTTAAGATAACCCGAGATCGGTTTCCCAGTAGTGTCATCCGTATTAGTCTTTTGGAACTACTAAAAGAAGGAAGCCTCCGAGGTTGACCCTTCACTAAGTGCCTCGACTAAAGTAGGTTCTTTTGAGGATCCCTTATCTGGAACATCCTTAGCAATAGAAGTGTGTCTTGCCTTCTCAACTTGATAGGGGCGCCCAGATCGAGTCAAATGATTGGACTCGAGGACATCCTTCCTTAGCTTCAAGATTTCATCTTGGGTTCATGGAACAATGTCTCTTTTGGTAATATAGATATCATCTTCATCATTGACTTTGTCCTCATTTCGAACTTCACTTTCTGGGCTTGGAAGATACTTCGGGCAACCCACAAGTATTTTCCCTACAAAGAGATTTTTGGACTGATGGTGGTCCTGGGCCGGAGGGTCATAGCGGATACGTTCCGAGAGTTTTAGTTGACTTTGCATGAGGTCGATTCGTTTCTCAAGTTCAGACATTTCCGATGGGGTAGTTACAACTTTTTCCCCACTCATCTTTTCTTCAATAGCATCCAACTGAGCTATCATTAACTCCATAGTTTCACTCAGCTTAGTGACCGCGGCTTCCATTGCTTTATTTCGGGTTTGAGGTGGCCTTTCTACAAGAAAAATCCCGAACCAATCAATACTCGAATCAAAATCCCCTGCACAAATAAGGACGCGACTCGCAGACTTGACCTTTTACTCAAACTTGACTCAAAGACAGAACTAGATCCATGAAATGAGCTAAGTAGCTCACTTGTAAGGGGTCACATGGGAGAGGGGTCTAGACCTAACAAGGGCTATGACTCGACTCAACTAACTTCTTGACTTGGACTTGACATCGACTTGGTGTGACTAACCCGTAACTGAACCAAACATGGTTTATGGGCTCATGGAAAATGTCCTAGGTGGTCTATAATGGACGTTTTGGTGGTTTGACTTTGACCAAATGGTTGACACGCTTGACTTGGACCCAAGAGGTGACTTGGGTGACCCACTAGGGCCATGTACTTGACTCAGTTCACTTGAACCCTTAACATGACTAGACTTGACTCGAAACATATTCTATGCTCGATAAAGGTGAGAAATCATTTCGAAATTGATTTGAAACTGAGATTTTAAATGGGCAGCATGCCGGCTATAAAAAGCTCATTTTGGTCGAGAAACCTACATCTTTTTCGGCAACATACCGAGTTTGAAAACATGCTTGATTTGAAGATGGTTTTCGAAAAAACGGTTTTGACAAAACAGTTGAGATTTTTGAAAAAAGCATGGAGGATGAACACATAGCACATAAGCATTCGCATTTTAATCGTGCATGAACCTAGACTCTTCTAAGTCTCGGTCGGTCCTATAATTAGGTCTAAGACAATGATCCACCTTATCAAAAAAAGTCAAGCCTCCCATAAGCAGAAGTGTGCAATATGGTAAGAGCAAGTACTTAAAGATCTCGGCGGTTCCATCTTGATATTTAAATCGGCATTGTGGACCTTACCTCCTAACCATTGAAATCGACCCAATGGGTGAGGTGGTCCTCCTAAAGTCTCAAATGGGTAATGCATGTATGCAAAAGGAATCATAGTGTTAGTCCTATTAGCCATCATTTTCCTTTAAGTTACAACTCCCTAGCGAAGTCGCCAAAATGTGGATGTGGGGATTTGATGTATCTATGGGGTTGAAAATCTTTTGGAGTCGCCACCAAATTTAAGGAAATTTGGGAACCATATTTGAAAATGAGATTTATTGAAAGTATGTGGTGGGAAGTTCGTTAATAAAACACCCACCCCCGCCCGTTGCAATAACGGCCTCTACATGGGACTATGATGGCTAATTGGACAAGACTACGATTGTTGTATGAGAGTGCAAAACACCATTTTGATCCTAACATGTGAGCTCGGTTTCTAATCGTTTAATACATTTAATCTACTTTGTCTTAGTGATTTAGCATGTGAGGTTGATTTGAACTATACTAACAAGCATTCACGACATGGCTTAGATGGAAGTGGGGGAGCCGTTGGGGAGCTAAACTATTACAACCCAGATGATTCTCGTCCACTCGATTCGCAAACAATTGAATTAAAGATACAACTCGATCTAAATATAATTGCTAAATATGTCACTTAACACACGACGCAAACTAGCCTACTTAGGCCTTGAAATTCGTGCCATATGGTGAGGCCACGACTCACATGGACTTCGTCCTTGGCCTCATCATCATTTTGCGCGCTCACTTCGATTTAAGTAGTTAAATACTTCAATTTAACAAAGGTTTTATAACATCATTTTGACTCAAAATAAAGGACTAACTAGACCCATATTTAAAGTGAAAATTACGTTGTTGAAATTATAATGAAATAATTACAACGATTACATAACAATAACAATTGAAATAAACCGTAATAATTAAACAACGGAAACAAACCAAACCCTCAAAGTGGCATGAAGGCCGAGATAAATGGGCACGAAGGCTGAGGCATCACACGGCCAAAACGGGTGGTCAAAATTGACTATTCTAGTCATCGAGTGTCATGAATCGGATGTTAAGCATGCGCAATTTAACTAGCGGGAAATCGTCATAAGAAGAGATGAATTCATTTAAACTTTTAAAAAAATCCATTTAAAATCCTATGTCGAGTTTTGTATGACCTATGAATGTCTAATTCATTTAACATGCTTTCAACATATTAATTTGGGCAAGTTGCGATTTAACAACGATAACAATACAAATAAACATACATGCATCATAAATCAAATAAAATAAATCAAACATGTGAATTAATCTAATTACTTCGTAATTAAAATTAAACAAATGCAAATCATGTGAGAATGAATTAAGCTAACTAAAATTTCATTTTAATCAATTTAAAACATGTTATCGTCATACAATTGCAAACTATTTTGCATTATGATATTAAACATGATAATTATTCAAACTAAGCATGTTATCGTCATAAATTGAAAGCAAACATGTGATTAACATACTATTTATTCCAAACAGAAATTAAACATCATTAGTATCATAATTACGAAACATATTAACTAACATGAGATGATAATTAAAAGACGATAAAAAAACAAACAAAAAGGGCCTTAGGCCGCGTCATACATGAGAAAAATGGAAGGAATTGAGACGGGATTTTGTGCACCCACAACTTACATGTAGACTTTGACACCACTCAGATCCCGTATGAAAGTGTTGCTTAGAAGGCGCGTCTTCGACGATTGTAAAACAAATATCGAAACAATTTAACAAAATCAATTTCGAAAAACAAAAACAATTTCTCGCGTGAAAGGCACTTTGTGCAGCGATTTTCAAATGAAGATTGTGACATCGTTTCTTGCTCAAATTTAAATCCGAAAGATGTTCTGGAATCCTTGAATTCCAAATTTTTAAAATATGATAAGAAACAGAAGCAAAAAGTAACTTGAAATGATTAAAAATGAATGAGAACAGGTGCTGTTCCCAAGTTCAGAAAACACGATTTTGTTGCATTTCATGCAACGATTCTCAAACAGTGATTAGGACTTCGTTTCTCAATGTAAATTGATTTTGAAAGATGTTATGGAATCCTTAGACTCAAATATTTGATTTTTAACAAAAAAACCAGACCAAAAACGATTGTAAAACGATGAGATCTGGACGAGAACAAGTGTTGTCTAGGACGCGAGAAAACACGAATTTGAGAGCGAATTCACGCTCTAAAATTCGTCTAATCTTTTGTATGAACCTTGTACTAGGTTTCTGGGTTGGAGAGGAGTTTAGGGTTGCTTTCTTATGTGAGAAAGGAGGGCAATTGTTGGGGTTTCGAGTGCTCTTAAAACCGTGTTCTTCCGTCCCCTTTTTGGGTGTGTGTGTGTGTGTGTGTGTGTGTGTGTGTGTGTGTGTGTGTGTGTGTGTGTGTGTGTGTGTGTGTGTGTGTGTGTGTGTGTGTGTGTGTGTGTTTGTATAAGAAACAGGAATGGGGTACTAGGTTTAGGTTATTTGGTTGCTTAGGAGTTGGCTTATGGAAGGGTTAAGAGAGTTTTGTCGAAATATGGAGAGTAGAGAGGATAATGTCGGTTTTGGAAAGGATATGGAAGGAGATTGTGTTTCGGTTTTGGGAGGGATTTCGTGAGCTGTTTGGATGGGGTAAATATCTTCTCTGACTTTGGGAATAAGTAAGAGAAACAAGGGAAGGGAAAGGTCTTGGATGGGGGTCCAAATTGGGACGGGTAGCTCCCTGTTTTGGGCTCGCAAAACAGGGGCTCGGGTGCGGGTGTGGTTAGGGTTTTTGGTACGGGTTTGGGCATGGTTTAGGGTTAGAATAGGTGTTCGTTTGGTGGGCTCGGTCATGGGCTCAGTCATGGGTGGATGTCTAAGCTAGTTGGGTTGGGAATGGTGGTGTTTTGGGTTGCGGGTTGGGCTCGAAAAACAGGGGAAGGGGAGTTGTAGGTGGGCTGTTTGGGTGTCGGGTTTGGGGAAGAAAAGGGAAGGGGATGGGTGGTGCTATAGTGAATCGAACCCAGGACCATGGGGATGGGTTTACACCAGAGCTATACCTCCAAACTCGTGCTCAAAACCTATTAAAAATTGAACTTAAAACCGTCTCAAAAAACCTTGTTTAAAACCGCTTGAAAAATCAATTATTCGAATTAAACTAAAGCGATAAAATTTGAAACCGTCACACAGTTTATTTCAAATAAATTCAAAAATAAAAACTTTGAACAATAATTTATTTTTTAAATAAATTATAAAAGCTTTTAAATTTTAAATAAACTTGAAAATATAAAAACCGATGAAATAAATTTCATTTAAATTATAAAACCGTCAAATAACGCTTGTCCCGCATCACAAAACGGAATCCGATAATGAGCAATGTAATTAAACATGTGTCCTATCATCATTAGGTGTTTTGTCGGTTTTTCTGTAAATTCCAATATCGACGGATACGGGTATCTACAGAGCCTTTGACGAAGGCTTGGACAAGGCGAAAGTGAAAGTATACCCCAGGTCCCTCTCGACCTGAGGATTCCACGGGTCGTTTAGATTTCATTAGACTTGCGTAAGTAAGCTCTCCAGCCATAAGAAAAGATCATACCTAAAACTTTGCTGGGGATTGACTCTTGCTTCTGTTGCATCAAATTGTCATCATTGGTCGTCGACCCATAAACTTGCATATATGGTGGGTTGAGCGTTATCCTTAGGCGCCTACATATCCGCTATGACAGAATCAAAACTGCATCGTAGTTCGACATACCTTGGCCTTGGTATTCTGAAGTCTCGGCCCAAAATGGAGCTTTCCGAAAGGAGGTTGCCGTCATACTTTGGAAATACCTCTCCCATGATGTCTATACTCTTCGAGTTGCATGTGCATTAGCTCACTTGAGCTACGATTATTCGTCATTTGTGCCCAACATTTGAGCAACATTGTTATAATATCATTGGTTGCATTCTGCTAGGGAATATTTTCATCTTAGTCACCCGACACGAATTACTTTACTTGGTGGAGACTTCTCCGTTCATCATTATGGCGGTCTCTGGAGCTTGAAAGCGACAGAGCCCCCAGTTGCATTGGGTCTAAAGATTCTGACTTTAGGGCACCTAGCTGAAGTGTACCTGCTTAAACTTGGACATATATCATAACAGAAATCACATAATGCTATCCCAAACTTTTGGAAATCATAGCTAAAACATGGATGGGCTCGAGGCCCGAACTCAAACAATGAATTGGGTTTCTGACCCGATTTGACATATGGAGATGGGCTTCGCCCGGGATTTGACATTTCATTTTGAAAAATGGGCTTCGCCCAGTAATGACATTTGAAAATGGGCTTCACCCGAAACCGTTTCATTTTGAATATGGGCCTCGCCCGGAGATAAAGTTTCACTTTGAAAATGGGCATTGCCCGGAATTAACATTTTATTTGAAAATGGGCCTCCCCCGGAACTTGAAAATGGGCTTCGCCCGGAACGTTTCATTTTGAATTTTCGAAATCTTATAAGAAAAGACGATGAGTAGACATGTTTCGAGTTTCTGACTCGGGGATTGACCTGTAAATATTACGGGTAAGAGATAACCTGTAAAACATAAAAAAAAATCCATAAGTATGTACGGTTTTTTTAATTCAAGCATGGACTCGCTGGGGATAAAAAAATGTAGATTGGCCATTCTGGCCCGCAAAAAAAAAATAAAGCCCGCGACAACGAACTTTGGTGCAACAAGCGATAAAGGGTGATGAGGAAGCTCGGAGGCCCGCGCCCCAAGGCCCTCGGCCGTGTTACTTGGGCGGCAAGCAAGGGTTTCCTAAAACCCTTGTTAAAACTCTCCCCTTATTTTCCTATATAAGGAGATCATAATAAGAGGTAAACCATCACTTGATATTCTTTTCTTCATAAAAACTTCTTGTTAAACATGAATTCTCATCGAAAAACCATGTCATCTTCGGCCTCTGATTTCAAAGGATTGGAATCTTCAAATACTTATTAATACGGGATTAAAACAACTAGTCCCGCTGAGGCAGGTCCTGCCTGAGATTGTTTTTCTTGATGAGTGCTTAAAATTCTGGGACCCTAACCATCATGTTTTTGCCTTTCCAGAAGGAGAGATTTGTCCCTTTCCGGAAGAAATTGCCATTCTAGGAGGTTGGAAGATTGGCTAACTCATGTTATTCCCGACTTTCAGAAGGGATGGGCTAACAAGTACCTCGATTTCCTTGGTTTGTCACGTGATGAGGCGCGTGACTTCGTCGATGGGGAACGAGTAAACTTACTCGCCATTGCTCAGAAATTTGGTCGTGCTAACGACCTATTGATTCCTACGGCGTTCCGTCGCAGAGGTTTTGGATTGATTATGCTTCATCTTTATGCTTTTGAAGGGCATATTGAGGTACCAACTTGTTACGGTAAAGCGAAATTCATCCAAATTGTGGAACTGATGAAGCAATGTATAGCCCAGCTTGGCTCATTCTTGCTAAAATCATTGCTGGGTTAGATGCTCGGAAGGCCAACCCAAACCTTGCTTATACTAGATCAACCTGTCTTCTACAGGTATGTCTTTTCCGCTGTTTCTCTTTTTTCTTTTGCAGCGTTTTTTTTTCTTATTTTTTTTTTTGTTTTTTTCTGCCCACCTCCTTTCTTTTCAGTGGGTTTGACATCATTTCCGAAGAAAAGAGCCCGAGTGATGATGGGTGAGACTTCGTCTCGTCGTAATGGGGCGTGCGGCCCGGCTAAGGGTAGCAAAGAGTAGTCTTCGACATTACTATCTACTATTACTATTACTGTTTGTGTGCTTTCCTTTTTAGTTGTGTGTGATGGGCTTCGCCCGGAATAAAATATTGTAACGGGTTTCGCCCGGAATTTAGAATAAATAAAAACTTATTATTTATTAGAAATCCCTAGTTTCTGCATCAAAAATTTCATTTTTGTTTTACATGTTTCGGTTGTACTCTTAACTAAGAGTTGCCTACGTATCTGCTTTGCAACAGTATCAAACCGAGTCCGTAGTTCTCACATAAAATATTTTATGCAGTGTTGACAAACAACTCACAACTTAATCTAAAAACATTTGCAATTCAAAAGTTATTTCATAAAATTTGAGAATGAGGTTATCAAGGATAGTATTTCTTCAGCTGGTCCAAATTCCTAGGATTTGTGAAGTCATTTCCTTCCAAATCTGTTAATCGAATAGCGTCTCCTGAAAAAATCTTCTTTACCAAATAAGGGCTTGCCCACTTTGGATTAAACTTGCCCCTCGGGTCAATTGGTAACAAAGCTCTGACTGACTTGAGAACCAGGTCTCCTTCGCTAGTTCTCCTTGGTTTCAGCTTTTTGTTGAAAGCTCTCTCTATCCTTTTTCTATTAGAGTTGAGCGTGGTATAATGCGTTCAAACGTCGCTCGTCGAGCATGACTAGTGAATCATATATTGCTTGAACCCAATCTACTTCAGGAACCTCGCTTTCTAGTAGGATCCTTAGGGATGGTACTTCCAGCTCAACCGGTTGAACCGCTTCCATTCTATATATCAAGTAATATGGGGTTGCACCCGTGGCTGTTCAAATTAAAGTTCTATACCCCCATAATACGAAGGGTATCTTCTCTGGCCACTCCCTATAGTTGTCAGACATCTTCTTTAAGATGGTCGTGATTGTTTTATTAGCAGCTTCTACCACGCCGTTTGTTTATGGTCGGTATGGTGATGACTTGTGATGTTTGATTTTATACTTTTAAAGTATAACCATTGTCTCGGCTTGGAAATGAGTTCCATGGTCGCTGATGAACTCATGTGGTACTCCGTACCGGCAATTGATGTCATTCTGAATGAATTGTGCTACTTGCTTCGCTTTTAGCACTTTGTTAGACTTAGCCTTTACCCACTTCGTGAAGTAGTCAATTGCAACAACGATAAAACAGTGCCCTCCAGTTCCAGATGGGTTTACTTTTCCAATGATGTCAATTCGCCGGGTTGAAAATGGCCATGGTGATGTCATGGTGTACAACATAGAAGGTGCCACATGCTGTACATTCGCGAATATCTGACAGTTGTGACAATGCCTGACATATTTGAAACAATCTGTTTGTTGAAGTAAGTGTCCTCAACAATAGTGCGATCACATGATTAAATCTCATAATAAGAATACGAAGGGGATGATTCAATAATATTATCAACTGATCAATATTAATCGGTAATGATTGGCTAACTAGAGTTTGACATTACTGTCGTTTGACGGTGGTGATCAGTTGATCCCTTAAGGTCACACCTATAGGACAATTCCCTTAATAGATAAGTTAATTAATTGTATGTCGATACAATGTAATTAATTCCTTAAAATTGAACAATTTATTTTATGAGTGAGAATTCGTATCTTATGGTAATATGATTAAATAAGAGTTGTTTTTGTAGTTAAAATGTTTTATTACTAAAATTGATTATTGTTTATGAAACAATTGAAATAAGAATGATTCATTAATTATAATTACAAAATGTTATAGATTATATTAACATGACACATTTTATTTACATGTAATTATGAATTACTAGTTGATTTATTGTATGTGATTTATTTTTATAAATAATGATATTTAATAAGTTAAGTATGCATTAAAATGACATATGACCAATTATATGTCACATATCACACAATAATACAATTGACAAAGTTGACAGAATAGAATGGACTCCATTTTAAATGGATGACCGAAAAAATGGAGGGTTTTATGGGTTAATGGGTGTTTTTATTTAATTGTTAAATAAAACACAATGATTTTCTTGTGAAGAACAATATGAAAAGTGAAGGTCATGCATTGGCCTTCTCTTGACCCTCCAAACCGGTCACCCCCTCCCCCCTCCCCACCCCCACCCCTCCCCCCTAAAATAAGACTTGTCTCTTATTTTTCCATTCAACCAATTCACAAAATTGTCTTGTATAATTTTTATTCTTTCTCACTCTAAAATTAGTTTTAGAAGTTCTAAATTATTGTTCTTATATTTTCTAATAACAAAATATACTACTACTAATAGTAGTAGTAACATTAGATTAGAAATATTATTTAAGGTATCTAATTTATTATCTAGTTAATATATAAATTAGATTTAAGGGAAAAAGTCTTGGGTGCAATTTTTAAGGAGTATCTCTATACTTGAGGTTGCAGGATCATCCACTATTTTTAGCTCAAGAACAAGTGAAGGTAGGAAACCTTACTTGTGCCCATTTTTGGACCTTACTACAATGTAAGGAAAATTATTTTCTTCTTAATCTCTATATTTTGTTATGCATGCACTAGATCCATCACTAGTTTAATGAGTAAATTAGTTTTATTATTAGAAGAGTCAAATAAAATGGTTTATTGAAACTTACAATTAGTATTAGAGCATAGGATGTTGCATGCATAATTGATTTATAGTTTTTTCGAGTTATTAGTAACTTAAATAAAACTAGGATTTTATGATTTATTAGATAAAGTCAAGAAATCATTTGCATGTTAATATATTCTGGTCCTAATGTAATTTTAGGTCATTTTGATGATTTATGGTATATATTGCTCATTTTAATGATTTTTAGTGATTTTATTATATTTTAATGAGTAAAATGGTGTTTAAATAACTAAAAATAGTTAAACTTTGAAATTTTAATTTATTGTCACATGCACGTTTTACTCACTGTGTGCAAAATTTCAGATGAACACGATTTATTTGCATGATTTATGAATTTTTAGTGTAAAAATGACATAAATAGTGACTATTTTAGCAAAAATAGCTAAAATGAATTTCATGGCATGAGAAAATTATTTTATGTTTATTTTATGTCTCACATATCAGATCTAAATTTGAAAATTTTAATATATTGATTTTCATATGCTTTAGATATTTTATTTGATAAAACCGATAAATCGTAACTATTTTTCCCGAAATAAAATCGATTTTCTTAAACTTGATTTTTGACATTATGAGTGTCATGGTAATATTCCAGAATGTTCAAAAATTTAAAATTCAAATTTTGAAGTTATTGTAATTTAATTTGGATTTATTTAATAAAAGTTATAATTTTAAGGTCATATATGAGCATAATTGTAATACCAAGTTGAATTGTTGTCAAAAATTGAGTGATGACTAATTTTGAGTCCTAAGAGAGTTAGGATAATTAACTTGGGCTAAAATTTGATTTTAGTATTATTTTGCGATTTTAATAAGTTAAAGATCGCGAATATCCATATAACTGGGATGCATTTAAGATATAAGTTTAAATAGGGCGATTTGGCACATAACTTGGCATGTTAGATACATATTATAATGCTGCATATTTCATTGATGAATGTCATGTTTTATTTATATAATTTTGAATTATGTAATTTTATCTTAGTATGGCCTTAGTTTTATTGATATTTCACGTAATGTAAGGGGATATCGATACGGTTGTAATTTAATGTGATCTTGTATCACTTTTACTTTTACTAAGTTTTTCAATTTTATATGTATAATGCAAAAGCTATGTAATTTCATTACTATATTTTTAATTCCAGAGTTCCTTCAAGACGGTGCCATTCGGAAAGGCGTTCCGAAGAAGACGGTGTTCTTGGGAGGCGTGCCACTTGAAGATCAAGGGACCAATGGAGTTGGTTTCCGAATTTGTAATAAATTTTTTGATTTTATTTTTAATTGGTCTCCCTTGTGACGGGTTACCATTTGTGGCGGATATTTTGTGAGTTAAAATGGTAACAAAATGGGTTAGTGGAGAAAGGGGACCACATGAATAGTGTTGTAGAGAGAGAAAAAGTGGGTACTTTGTGAGGTAAAATGGTATCCGTCACTCAAGAGTGACGGATATGTGCCGTCACAAACAAGAATTTGTGTTTTATTTTTTAGGAAGGCCATACTAGGAATTTATTATTTGCTTTGCATTTCTCTACATATGTTGCATGCATTGCCAAATCGCCATAACTTCACATGCATATCTTTTCTTATTGAGTCATCGACCGTGTCAATTAAAATTATCACCGATTTAGTTCACTAAACGAGATAGATAATAAATTGACATGACCTCTCACTAAATTTAAAATTGAGAATAGCCTTACCAAATAGTAGGACCCGTGAATCCCCGTGACATTTGGGGTAGGTTCGGTTTTCCCGGGGTGCTTTCATTTTTCATTGGGTAAGTGGGGTAATAAAACGTTATTACACACGAAATTTGGTTGGTCTCAATGGGATATTATGACTAGTCTTATGTTCCGGGGCTATAAGATGGGTTTTATGAAATTCATCAACCGAGAGTTCTAAAGTAGAATCAATTAAATAGTTAATTCACCAAATTTACATAAGTATGGGATGTATCGGTTTTCCGGTGCCCATATTTGTATAAAGATGGATCTCGGAATCATTTATTATAGTTGGGTAGAGGTCACTATATAAATGCTAGACTTGTTTAAAATGTTTGCAAGATTAATTAAAACGATAAATGTTTTTGATTCCTTCATTTTCTATTTTGTAGTCAATTTGATTAATAAGCAATGACAACTCCTAATTCATCCGCATCAACTAGCACAACCGCTCCACCACTCACCAATGCTTCTTGGCTCCGATCCTTTATGGATCGATGTAAACTTGAAAAGAATGGGTCTAACTTCATGCGATTGGGACGCGCAACTCCGCTTGCCGCGAAAGGTGACGACAAGCTTCGTTACCTTACCGAAGCCGCTCCCGCTGCACCTACTACTAGGTCTACCCCCGCCGTGAGGCAAGCCTCTGAGGCTTACCTAAAAGAATCGACCGCAATCAAGAACGTCTTGATTTTCTCAATGGAAGCCGATCTCCAAAGGAGTGCTATTAAAATAAGCACGGCCTATGAGATCTACACCAAGCTTGTGACCATGTTTTCGCAAGCTCCAAGGATCATCCAATATGAGGCGGCCTCTGTATTTTTCGAGATCAACATCAAAGAAGGCCAAAAGGTTAGCCCTCATGTGCTCAAGTTGATTGAGCTTGTTGAGACCCTTAAAATGCACGGGGTTGACATTCCCGAACAACTCGTTATAGACCGAGTTCTACATTCCTTGAACAAAATCAAAGCATATGTACAGCTTAGGGTAAACTAAAATATGCAAAATATGAGGACTACTCTCCATGAGTTGCACAAAATGCTTGTGCAAGCCGAGAGAGACATGGGTCTAAATGTTAGCTCAACCAAGGATGTGCTCGTTATTAACAATAAGAGCAAAGGGAAGTTTAAAAAGAGTGCTAGCAAGAGTAAGAAGCCCACTCTCTTCAAGGAAAAAGGAAAAGCTATTGAGAAAAGCTCTTCCAAAAGAGGTGCTACTTCCGAGGACAAATGCCATTATTGTAATGGCGTAGGATATTGGAAGAGGAATTGCCCGAAGTATCTTGGAGATCTCAAAACCGGAAAAATTGTTCCAAAGAGGTAATATATATATATATATATATATATATATATATATATATATATATATATATATATATATATAATATATATATATATTTCTCCCTATCATTCATGTTTTGATTTCAATCTCAACTTTGGTATTTGGATACAAGTTGTGATTCTTACCCTTCTTTTAATTGTATTTAAGGGCATTCGAGCAAAGACAAAGGCAAAGACAAGCAAGCTTAAGGAGACTCTTCAAGGGAAGCTAGAGTAGCCGCCCATAGTAGAAGACCTATGGAAGCTTGGCCCTTATTTTGATGGTCTTCTCTTTATTGTTGTATTTTGAAATGTTGTTTTAGAACTTCTTGAAATTTCCTTGTTTGACATGGAAATTAGTTTATTTCCTTTTGTTTTCAAAGACAGAGGTTGTATTTGGATTTTGGTGACTTGGTTTTTAACCCAAGTCACTCATTTTATGGAATATCTTTGATCTAAAACTTGTCATTATACACTATTTGCATCAAAAACATAAATCGTATTGACTCAAATTGATCCTAAAAGAATTACAACGATTGGATCATTGTAATGAGTTCATAAGCTATGAATTTGATTCTCCCTTATGCTTTTATAAGTAAATGTCACATCTTGTTTGATATAAGAAGGATCGATGGTAAAGTCAAATAGAGTTATTTGAACTCAAAGTAGGGAATTTTACATACCAATTGGCTACACCACTTGTAAGTTGTAACTAAGACTTGTAACCACTTATAAGACTCCATAAGAGATATGGTAGGGCTTAGGGTCATCTATTAAGGTCAACATGTGCGATATTTTTCCTCCTTCAGAATCATAAGTATGAAATTGTTTGTAGCTCATGAGGCTATCTTTCGAGAAAAATAGATATATTTTTCAAAAGATAAAGTGGGAGAAAATTAGCAACAAACATAAAAAAAACTAGTTAAAGACTAGTGAGGAGACCAAAAGAAAGCGTTCTTAGGTTAAAATAAAAACTAGTGAGGAGACCAAAAGAAAATGTTCTTCATATAATAAGATTATGATCTATGAAGTGGATGTATCAAGTAATTTCAATTCGTTTTTACGTAAGAGCCTTATGAACCAAAGTGAAATTTGTGCAAAAAGATAGATTTATTTAGAGTTACATAGATAGACATAAAGATGTCTACAAAGCTAAGTTAACATGTAACTATGCTAAGATCCATGTCATCATTGCTACACCTCATAGTGTGTATGAACAAGTTAGATGTTAAAACCAATTTCTAAATGGGTATTTGGAAAGGGGTGTGTGTACGACATAAGCACACGGTTTTAATTAACACTTAAAGATTGCAATGATCATTTCAATCATGTGATAAGAGAATGGTTTCACTCGAATTGTCGAGAAGCCATGTGTATACATGGATTTGAGTGGGAGTCAAAATTGCCATGTTTAAACATGAAGTTCAGTGGGAGAAATTCTCTTCCATATTAAAGTCATATTACTCATTGAGAATGACGTGCTAACACTACCATCTACGAAGGAGTGTTTTGGTTTTCAATTCTCGATGAAAGAAGACATAGTGCATTCTACACTTCCAAATCTATTATGACATAGGGAATTTTAGATTGGCACTTAGATAAGTATCTTATATTGATAAGATTCTTTATCTGTTTAATATCAACAAGGTTGAGAAGGTTATTCATATTGATGAAAGTGGAATTACTATGGTAGAGTCATAGTCATTCACTGAACCTAATGAGTTGTCGATCATATGAAATCGATTGCTAATGTTTCCGCCATTAGAACGATCATGTATGCCATTATATGCACATGCCCTGATGAATCATATGCTTGGAGCATGATATGTCAATGACAAGTTAATTCAAATGAAGGTCATTTGAAAGCCTTCAAGAACATCCATTAAATTTCTTAAGGAGAATTGAGGATACGTTCTTGTGTTTGGATGAGATACCAAGTTGTGTGTTAATGGTTGCACAAGCTCAAGTTTCCGAATTTATAAGGATTTATCGAAATCCTAGGCTGATTTTATTGACTTAGGAGTAAGTGACTAGAAAAATGTTTTAGTATCAATCATTGCAAGTTCTACAAATAGAATCTGAGTACATTATGGTAAAATGGTTAACATAGGGACTATGAGTAGATCCCTCTACCATAGATTTCATCACAAGTTATATGATAACAGTGGGAGCGTCTTTCAAGTTAAAGAGCTCATGTCTAGAATGAAGTGTTGACATGTATTTAGAGAAGATCATGTTGTTAGACATAACATTGATTAGAAGGAATTAAGCGATTCATAACATGGTATATCCACTAGCCAAGCTTTTATTGCACTTTGACAAGTGAAAATATATACTTTAGATTATGAGATATGAAATGGTAATATGGTATTGACTATTCATATCGCATTTATCGTTTGAGTTTCTTTAAACTCATCCATTACTTTGTTATATCCTAATGGGTTGTTGAGACAATATTGAGCCCCATTCAAGTATCTGGACTAACATAGTATTGGCCCCTAGTTACTTACATGAGGTGACGTCTCCAAGTAGTTTGATTCTGAGTCGATTGATGGCTAGTTCAAAAGCCATAGAGTCATAAGGGATGACTAGTTAATTACAAAGGCAGACTGTATGGGACACTCTGTCGGGCAGTGACCGCTTATAGAGTTCTGGCAATTTTTATATAGCCTGGTCGTGGCGAGAGCTACTATAATATTCTTTTGAGTCAATTCTTAGACTAAAGACTGTTCGCCTAAGGTGGCACAGTTTCTAAGTGACTTTGATTTTTGCTCTACGACTTTCGTAACTGAGGTAAAATGGGCATCTTTTGGGTTATGATGAGCTGTGGCTAATCGAAGGGAGTAGTGCGATAGGAATTGTCCACCCCTTGTCAGGGTTATTTAAAATCTCAAGGCCACTCGAGGAGTAGTGAACTGAAAATGCATGGCCACGCTCGGAAGGTATCCACGGTAGATAATTTCGGTCAGACAGTTACTCTCCAGATTGAGGAAACCACTCAAGATATGATCAAATGCAAGTACGACCTACAAGACACCTTGCATTGAGTGGGAGATGATATAATAGGACAAGAGAATTGGTGACGCACACTTGTCTCGGACAAGTGGGAGATTGTTGGAGTAAGTCTCCTCAACAACAGTGCGATCACATGATTAAATCTCATAATAAGAATACGGCGGGGATGATTCAATAATATTATCAACTGATCAACATTAATCGGTAATGATTGGCTAACTAGAGTTTGACATTACTGTCGTTTGACGGTGGTGATCAGTTGATCCCTTAAGGTCACACCTATAGGACAATTCCTTTAATAGATAAGTTAATTAAGTGTATGTCGATACAAGTTAATTAATTCCTTAAAATTGAACAATTTATTTTATGAGTGAGAATTCGTATCGTATGGTAATATGATTAAATAAGCGGTATTTTAGTAGTTAAAATGTTTTATTACTAAAATTGATTATTGTTTATGAAACAATTGAAATAAGAATGATTGGTTAATTATAATTACAAAATATTGTAGAATATATTAACCTGACACATTTTATTTACATGTAATTATGAATTACTAGTTGATTTATTGTATGTGATTTATTTTTATAAATAATGATATTTAATAAGTTAAGTATGCATTAAAATGACATATGACTCATTATATGTCACATATCACACAATAATACAATTGACAAAGTTGACAAAATAAAATGGACTCCATTTTAAATGGATGACCGAAAAAATGGAGGGTTTTATGGGTTAGTGGGTGTTTTTATTTAATTGTTAAATAAAACACAATGATTACCTATTACTAAGTAGCCTTCACACCTAGTTTTATTGTGAAGAACAATATGAAAAATGAAGGCCATGCATTGGCCTTCTCTTGACCCTCCAAACCGGTCACCCCTCCTCTAAAATTAGAGCTTGGCTCTTATTTTTCCATTCAACCAATTCACAAAATTGTCTTGTGTAATTTTTATTCTTTCTCACTCTAAAATTAGTTTTAGAAGCTCTAAATTATTGTTCTTATATTTTCTACTAACAAAATATACTACTAATAGTAGTAGTAATATTAGATTAGAAATATTATTTAAGGTATCTAATTTATTATCTAGTTAATATATAAATTAGATTTAAGGGAAAAAGTCTTGGGTGCAATTTTTAAGGAGTATCTCTATACTTGAGGTTAGAGGATCATCCACTATTTTTAGTTCAAGAACAAGTGAAGGTAGGAGACCTTACCTGTGCCCATTTTCGGACCTTACTACAATGTAAGGAAAATTGTTTTCTTCTTAATCTCTTTATTTTGTTATGCATGCACTAGATCCACCACTAGTTTAATGAGTATATTAGTTTGATTATTAGAAGAGTCTAATAAAATGGTTTATTGAAACTTACACTGTTTCCATCGTTGTCCAGTTATAACCAAGCCTTATGATCTTACGGACTAACATATGGGCATTCATGTGTGGCCCACATTCACCATCATGGACTTCCTCCATGACCTTTTCAGCTGTCGGTTTTTCGATGCATCGCAACAAAACACCTTAATCCGTATTCTTGTACAAATACCCATAATTGGTCCTGATGAATTGGGCGGATAACATTCGCAGAACGCGCTTCCCATGCGTGTCAAGGTCGGGAGGATACACTCTTGTTTCCTTGAATTTCAAAATGGTTCTGTACCAGGGTTCGGTTTCACCTTTCTCGGCATCATCGATTGTATTCACATAGGCCGGTGACGATCTTCGTTCGACACATATTGGTGATGGGACTCGTATTTGCACACATTTAGTCCCCGAACTAGCCTCGTTCCTATGCTTTCTTGCATGCATTAGGGTTGTTTCTTATCTTTAGCTTCCTACTTTGTATATTCTTTGAGGTTTTGTGTCCTTGGTAGGAGAGGAATGCTAACCTTGCATAAATGGAGTAAAACGGAGCTAAATGGATCGCATATAATGACCAAGCAACAAAGAGGAGACCAATACTAAAGGCCTAAGTCAATAAAACAATTATTTGGGCAATGATGAAGGACCCCCAAGGCTCCTCAACGACCCCACGGATCTTAAGGCAGCCAATTGAAGAAGAAGCCAAAGTGACCTATGAGACGGGCGTCCCAAGCTCAGCCCGAGTGTCCTGAAGATCAAGACGGGCATCCCAAACTCAGCCCGAGCATCCTAAAGATCAAGACGGGCATCCCAAAGACACAACCCGAGCGTCCCACAAGCTGGACGGGCGTATCTCCTTACAGTATGGGTGTCCAACAAGGGCAGGTCGAGCGTCTTCTTAAGGGACTTGCAAGGCGTTAATCTTCATCTTAGGGACTTAATCGTCATTTAAGCCCTTTTACCCTAATACTTGAACTTAGAATAAATACCCCATTGTATTAAGAGCTTAATCACCAAGTTTTTACCAAGCTTTACTATCAAGTTGTAATCAAGTTTTATTAATATTAATCAAGTTTTTTTACACAAATTCAATCTTAATCACATCTTAATTTTCCTTTAATCATTCAAGTATTCTTAGATTTAGTTGGGTAATTTGAAGACTATTTGGGTTTATTGGAGAATTGACAACTCTTCATTATTCATTAAGTTTTCTTCTATTATTCTTTGTTTTATATTGGATCATCCTAAGTTGGTACAATTCCTTTTACCCTTTGCTTAATTATTGTTTATTTTTTTACTCATCCATCATGTTTAGACTTGTTAATGTGATTGACACCTTTGTTAGCATGTTTTCCATGATCATGAGTGAGTAGTTTTCTAGCTAGGGTTAATGGGGGATTAGGGGAGTTAATCATGGGGTATATCTTCACTTAATAAGTTCATATGATTGCTTGCTTCTTGTAGTTTAAACTTATGCACATGTTATGCTCGATGAAATGCTTGATTGAGAACCTAGCATGAATCTCTTATCCATTAAACAAGACTTGTAAGACATAAACCAACTTAAGTGTTGTTAGACCGTGCATATAGTTGAACAGAGTGATTTAAGTCGACTTGTAGGAGTTTTAAAGTCTTGACCGACTCAGCTCCGAAACCCAAAACTTCCTAGAAATTGTAAGATATAAACTAACTCGATTCCACTACAACAATAAATTGCTTGCATCTATGAAACTTGTTTGTATGATCTCACCATGATTCCCTTATGAACCCATGACACCCTAGTGTCTTAATCAATTGTTTAAAAACCCTATTTACTTTGCTTTATTTTGCTTTCATTTGTTTACATTTCCTTTGTTAAGTAGTTTAGATTGCAAACCTCAAACTCAACCCAAATTGTGACACCCTAAGACATAGCTTTCTACAACCGGTAAATCAATACAATACCCGTCCCTTGGGATTCGACCTTTACTTACCACTCTAATAAGAGTAGTTTGTTGAGATTATAAATTGTGTTTTGATTGGTAAGCTTAGACGACAAAGTTTCAACCGAATCAAAAATGGCGTCGTTGCCGAGGACAGTGTTCAATTGAATTGTTTTCATTTGTTGTTTTTAGTTGTGTCTTTCTTAACCTTGGAGAAGTCAAACTCCTCAAGGTAGTTTTAATTGTTTTATAGTTGTTTTATTTTTGCATGTCTAGGAGATCAGAAGGCGGTCTTTTGCCTATTGATCCCGAGATTGAAAGAACTTTGACAAATATTCGAAGAACCGTTAGAGGGACTTCAACAATTTTGGGTATTAGAGAACTTGTGGACATTGGTATTGTCCAATCGGATAGTGTTGAGTTTACCAACCCTTTTGCAAGACAAGAAGAGGAAAACCCAATTCCAAACCAACCACAAAAATCAACTTACAATGTGTAATACCCAATATGTTTAAGGACCCTTTGACCGACCCTTTGACCACGGAAGACCCTAAGAGGGGATAGGTGAGAGGATAAGTGATGATAAGTGACTTACGCGGTTGGTTGCTCGACCTAGTAGAGACTACTCGGCCGAGTAGTGGGAACACTCGACCGAGTAGGGCTTACTCGGCCGAGTATGAGAGTACTCGACCGAGTATAGCCGCCGTTGACGCGTTATTATAAAACTCAAGTTCGCAAGTCTTATTTCATTTTCGACGGTGCATTTCACTTTAACCCTAATTTATCCCTCTCTCACCTATCACCCACCTTTTCCCTACACTCTTATCTAGCCTAGACATTAACCATAGAAGGGGATGAGATTACACATGAAGGATGCGTGTGAGGATATCGTCGTTGTCGCCGTCGGTCCGCGTCACTAGGTAAGTCGCTATTTTGTTGTCATTTTCAGTAGGCTTTTGGGGTAGTCTTATAATAGGATATGGTTACCGTTTGTAGGATGCGTCTCAGAGTCTTGCTTGGCTAATTGTGGATGCATTTTCATGGTCTGGCGATAAGGTAGGGTTTCCCTACTCAGTTCCTATTTAATTGATTTGAGATTATATTGTATTGTGTATGATTGATTGTCTGCTGATCTTTGTGGGAGTGTTTGTGTTGGTGTTGGTGTGGTGTTGGTGTTGTGATGATTGTGGTGGAGTCACTTGCGGGAGTGGCTTCACACCCTAGTTCGCCCTCCGTGGAACCCGCCACGGGAGGGGATGTACACATTAAGGGACAGGGATATCGCACGTTGATGAGCGGGGCTTAGGTGGGGATTGGTTACGGTCCCCCACTGGGGGCGAGGATTACCTATTGCGATGGGTAATCTAGCACGGCTACACACTTTGGTGTGTAGTCGGTTACTGTGTGAGATCGGGAGACCGGAGGTGGACGATGCTCAGCTGGTTGCCTTTTTGTACTTGTCTTGCTTTGGTTATTCAATAACTGACCCCGTGTTGTGTTTTCAAAACTGTGGTGATCAATTCGGGGATGGTGAGCAGTTGGTTTAGCAAGTACAGTTGGTATGTTTGTTGACGGGCTTGGAAGGGAATCGAGTCACCACGTTACCAGAGTAGGTGTCCCGACGCATGAGCTTAGGAGTTGTCGTAGTTATCACTTTGTATCTCGTTACGTTGTTTTGGGTTTTAAAAGCTTAAAGTATTATAACGTAAATGTTCTTCTATTGTTTGTTTGATCTACTACCTCAGGTAACCGAGATGGTAACACCTTCATACACTGGGATGGCCTTGGTAAGGTATCTTGGTGTACGGGGGTGTTACACAATGCCTAAATTTTAATCTCATTCCGTACCAACCGAGGAGAACCTACCAAATGGTACTCTAACACCACCCCACTTGACTAGTAATTTCATTGTCAAATCCGCATTCATACAATTAGTTGAGAGAAGTCAATTTGAAGGGATGCCTGGTGAAGATCCTCATCTACACATGGAGAATTTTTGTGACTATTACGATGCAATTTCCCAAATGGGGGTAACTCAAGACCAAATTCGATGGGTATTGTTTCCTTTTTCCTTAATCAGGGCCGCAAAGCAATGGTTAAAGAGCCTAGACAAGGCCACTCTTGGAATTTATTCATGGAAGAAGTTAGCACTTGCCTTTTACTAGAAGTCCTACCCTCTGGAGAAGACCAACATGTTAAGAGCCCAAATCACCAGGTTCAAGCAAAGAGATGAAGAGTCTCTATATGAGGCTTGGGAAAGATTCAAAAATAAATGTCGCTCTTGTCCTCATCATGGACTAAGCGAATGGTTTCTTGTTCAACAATTTTGGAATGGGTTGTATAAAGATGCAAGGAATGTGCTCAACATGGGTTCTAATGGAAGATTCACCGAGGTAGATGTCAATCAAACTCAGGCAAAGATAGAGGAGATGGCGGTTCACAACTCTCAATATTGTAGGCCAAGAAAAGCTACTAGGGGAGATAAACATGAAGTTGACTCCGTCACACAATTGAGTGCCGATTTGGATGCCCAACTAAGCTCCCATATTGACACAATGAACTTGAAATTTGAGAAAGTCATATCCATGATGAATGAAGCCTCTCAATCATCCAAGAAACATCAACATGTCAATGCCATGGTGGCAACATCTTCTATTCCAAATGGAGTGTGTGAGAATTGTGGAACTTTGAGACATGGTCATCAAGAGTGTAGAGGCACAAGTGAGCAAGTGAATGCTTTCCAAGCATACAAGAATGGCACCCCTTACTCCAACTATTACAATGAAAACACCAAATTTCACCCAAACTTCTCATACGAAAGCCAAAATGTTCAAAATCCCCAACCAACATACACCCCACCTCCAATGAGAAATCTTACCCAAAGACCCTACTACAATCAATCCAATGACCAAGCTTTTGATGTTCAAAAAGCGGTCCTTCAAATGCAAAAGAGCCAACAATATTTCTTTGCTCAAATGCAAAGATATATCCAAGCCAAAGACACTACCATCAACAATATCCTTGCTCATACCAAGATGTTGGAAACAGAAATGTCCCAATTGGCCTCTTCAAGTTCCCAAAGGCAAAAAGGACAATTAACTCCACAAGGTAATCCTCCTACAATATATGAGACCATAAATGCTATCCACTTGAGAAGTGGTACAAGATATGAGGAACCTAAGGTGCCAATTGAAGAGGATGTTATTACGGAAAGTGTCAAACAAAGAGATGTGATGGAACCATTGAGGAGAAATCCTAAGGTAGTGGAACCAACTACCAATGAATCATCAAAGAAGAGAAATGAAGAGAAGGCCAAAGAGGTTGATAAAGAGCCTATTGTGATTAGACTTCCATTCCCAAGTCGCCAAGCCAAGCCCAAGCTTGATGAGCAACTTGGAAAGTTCATGGAGATTGTGAAGAACCTAGAGGTATCCATCCCATTCACGAAGTTGATCAACCATGTTCCGACCTATGAAAAATACATAAAAGACATCCTTACCAAGAATAAGTCCATAAGGAAGTTGGAGACCATCGCTTTCACAAAGATAAGTAGTGCAATACTTCAAGGGAATTCCCCACCTAAGCTCAAGGATCCGGGAAGCTTCTCCATTCCGTATACCATTGGTGACACCACCATCGACAATGCACTATGTGATCTAGGTGCAAGTGTGAGTGTCATGACATATTCGGTATGTGAAAGACTAGGAGTGGGAGAACTCAAGTGCACTAACATGACCTTACAAATGGTGGACCGAACAACAAAGAAACCACTTGGAGTATGGGAAGATGTACCCGTGAGGATTAGAAATTTTTTCATACCGGTGGACTTTATTATTGTTGATATGGAGGAAGATTCCAACATTCCAATCATCCTAGGATGACCATTCCTACACACCGCCGGAGCGGTGATTGATGTAAAGCACGGGATGATCACACTTGAAGTTGGTGATGAAACAATTACCTTTAATCTTGATAAGACAATGAGAGCTCCCAGCTTGCTTGAGCCATGCTTTATGGTTGATCACTATAACCGCGAAGGTGACAAGAAGAAAGTGGAATCCCCATTCAAGGGTCAAGTGAAATATGGAAATCTTAAAGAGAAGGGCAAAGACACACCGCCCAATTGGAAGAAAGAAGTGGATAATGTTGAAATGGCTCTATTCGGAGAGCATGGAACTTTTCACAACAAGAATGAGAGCTTGCAAAGCTCACCCATGACAAGTATCAATGGAGGCCTCATTGGCCATGACAACAAGGAAGAAGAGTTGCTCTTGCTAACTCATGATCCTCCCAACATAAGGAAAGAAGCAAGGGAAGTATGTGGAGTATGGGATGACGAATTTGAAGGACTTGTTAATCCTTACATTGGAAATGCTATGACTCTAGACCAAGGCTTTGTAGATCCTTGACACCTCTTTGACTCGGGTTAATACATGAATGAAGATAACAATGTGCCAAGGTCTATGCAAGACCTTTATTATGACAATGAACAAGCCTTTGACTACTTCTACAAGGCGTTGAGGAACATCAACAACGCCCTTGCTTTACCCCCTTGACACCTCTCAAGAGAAGGAGAGTTTGGTGGAGTCCTCCCTAAACCACCATTTGTAAATATTCTAACCTCTTAACATGCATTTCATCTAACTTGTACATTATTCAATTTTTGCATTGCATTTTATATGCTTTGTTGTAGAATTTTTGTAACATGAGAGCAAGTGAGGGAGGGATTCTAATGTGTTTTAAAAAGTGTAGTGTTTGATGATCAAGTGTGAGGAAGAAAGTGCCTAGGCTAGCCAAGCCTTTGTAGTACACCCGTGATGGAAGATTAAGAAATGAAGAAGCAAGGATTGCGGGAAAGGGATCCCCACGGGCAGACCTTAGCTCATAGGGGGCTGAAGCAAGGAAGAAAAGAAAAAAAATGAGCTGCAGCAGAATCCGCCCGAGCTGGCATCAAGATGGGCGTCCCAGCACTCAATCCACTCGAGCTGAGCTTAGGACGGGAGTCCCCAGAGCTTTAACAAAAATTCTAAAGCGAAAATCGCCCGTCCCCATATGAAGTCGAGCGTTCCTACCTGTTATAAGAGCATAAACGCGGGATTTTCCTACTTCATTCTTCATTTCTTTTATTCCCTAAACACAAGCACAACACATTCCCTCACTACAACAATCAACCCAATCATTCAAAAACACAAATTTCTCAACCAAATCCATCCAAATCAATTGCAAACTTGCTCAAAATCAAAACAAATCACTCCTTTGTCAACAAAAATACCTTTAAACATCAAAATCTTCACAAAATCAATCAAAACCTCTAGGGTTAGGGTGAAATCCAAAAACCACAAATTGATTGGAAATTTGATTGAAATTGGAAGAAGAAGAGAGCATTCAAGCATACTCAAGGTTTATTGATACAGATTTGGAGGATAAATCAACAATGGCAAGGACAAAGGACAACACCAGAGCACCCAAAGCCCCAACTTTATCCAAGAGGCAAAAGGTTCTAGCATCTAATGCTTTAGTGGTAGTTGAGCAACCAAGGGTATAAGCAAGGGAAGTCGTTGAGGCCATTGAAGAAGTTACTACCATTTTACCGGAGATTGAGCAACTTAAGGATTATCCGGAGGTAACTTTTATTTCTAATGAGCATAGAACCGCTTTTGAATCCCTTGTTAAGAAGAAAATTATCGCCACTAAGTTTGTATTCCAAGACACTTTGGGGAAATTGGGGGTGCTAGACCAAATAAGAGCATTTTTCGAGTCCATGGGATTCTCTGTGACACCCCGCGATAACGCGGAAAATATAACTAATAAATTAAAGCGGAAATTTGTGATATTTTAAAAACTTTTTGGTTATAAGTTAAAGATTAACACGCGGGTGCCAAAATGAAATGAAACAAATACAATAATAGACAAAATTAGGTTATTACAACCCAAGTCTAGAAGGCGGGGAAAAGATATCCCACGAATAAACATATAAAGGGTTTCTAAACTAGAAACTAAGGTCCAAGGGTTTAGTTCTCGCTAGCCCACACGTCTTCCCCACGTAAGCATCTTCACAACCTGTCATTCATGTAAACATGAATGCCACAGTCAGTGGGGAGTAACTCAAGGTTCTCCCAGCCACAATATGTCGAAACGAACATAACAAAGAACGTAAACAAACAATCATATTAGATAAGACATGAGTGAATCGAATCATAACTAAACATGGGATTATACGTGTTTAAACCAACAAGAGTAAAAGAATTGATGGAATAAACAAGTAAGGCATAAGCAACAATAAATAAATGGAAAAGAAGGACAAGGAAACCGACACGGCCACTTAGCCACGAGCACGTATTTCAAGGAGATATGACCAAAGTAACCATCCAAATAATGCAAGACATTTATTACTCTTAGACTATAATTTCCCCAGGTAGGACTACGATAATAATACGGTCCTAGTCTAAATCTGCAGATTCTCGGGTGTACATCCCGATTCGACGTGCGCCAGCACAGCATGCACCCAAGACTCGACTACTAAGTAGACCGAGTACCCCAATCGCCAGAACAACACGAAAGTGGCGGAAAGACTAAGATAAGACTCACTTGCCAGAACAGCACAAGTGGCCAAAAGCCGTACTTGCGGAACAAAGACAAGTAGGCCAAAACCGTACTTGCGTAACAAAGACAAGTAGGTCAAACCCGTGCTTGCTGAACAAAGACAAGCAGGGCAAAAATGTATGTCAAGCACATACGATGGTAATATGGCATTTCTACAAGAATACGACTCTTACAAGTAATTATTTATAATAACCTTTTCATGCACATGGGACGGGATTATTAATGTCACACTCATACTTATGGCTTGCATCTCACCATAAGTACGGATGGGAACATCAGTCCCGACGATCATATCGCAACTAGAGGGCCTATGGCTCACCCCTAGTGTCCGATAGGACCAAGACTCTCACAACCGAACCATACAAGACATTAACAAGGATATGACTCTTCACAACTAATTATTTAACAATAAATATCTCATACTTGTCTTATGCAGCTAAATATTTCATTTTATAATTTATCATGCCGGTTAAATAAATATAATGAATGATAATGGATAATTTTACGTTATATGAAATATATGGGATAAAACGTGACCAAGTCCAAGTGACCCATTTATGAGCCCGATAAATAAATCATGTGAAATCCAATGAATGGACTAGGATAAGCCCAATAAAAGTGACATAGTAAGCCCAAAACAATGAATATGTTAGGTCCGTCATCGAAAGCATGTGAAAACCAATTAGTCCAACACGACAAGTCCAACAAAGACTCAAGGTGAGTCCAATCAACAAAATTAAATGGGCCCAAATGAATAAATATATATATATATATATGAGAACGATAGTTAATGAATTACGTTATAGAAAATACGAGACGGTTATTTAATCATATTCTAAATAAACCAAACTAGCACCACCACAATTTATAAACACGACTAGCCCCGATTACCAAACATAGCTAGCCCATTTACGAAAGTCAAATGAGCCCAACAAACTAAATCGAATGAGTCTCACAAAATAATTATGTGAAAGGACGATGTAACGAATTATCGTTATATAAAATACGAGACGGAAATTTAATAATTTCAAATGACCAAAATATGCGCCAAGGGTAATATACCACGATACATGGGCTGTTGCTCAACCCCGTACCCGTCACCAAACAACCCGCCATTACTCCACCCAATTGACCACCAACCCAGTCACTATAACCAGTCAAGTCAGCCACAACGACCGTACGACACCGTCACCAATCCAGCTTAGAACAGACCATGGGCAGCCCCCCCGCACTAGAACACCCACCGAGCAAGACGGTCCATACTTGGGGTCGCTCAACCCGACTCAAATACTCCGGCGGAACCAGAATTTAGACGGCCTGACTCTAATCAAAATCGTTTGCGCATACTACCTAAAACCACCCACGACAAACCAAGAACGACCCACAAAACAACCATCTAAACACACCAAGCACGGTCATGTCGGGTAACCTGCAAAACCATAAAAGCTTGATCCAACAATGACCATGACCATGGTTCACAACTCCTATCTTGACTGCCCCGAACCCGCAACACTAGTCCCGCTACCATGATTACGACGGTCCCTAAAACAGAGGACGAACCATCCCAAAACAGCCTTTACCAACAACAATTCGAGACGGAATTTTACATATGAAGGAGAAAGGACACAAGAACCAAACTTTACTGAATAAAAGTATATAAAACGACCCATAAGACGAAAGTTCGACATTTTGTCGAGTAACCTATCACCGTTACCTGTTTATGATCTCTTAAACGTCTAAGGAACCATCCAAGGGTGATTCTAAACCCAAAAATGGAAGATATTAACCCAGAAACCGCATCCTTGAAAGGTGGTCGAAATGAAACCGGACGAAAGCTGGGTTCTTTCTTGCATAAAAAGGAGGAGGACGAGATGGGGGAGCTATTGGTGCAAAAATAATGAAATTTGGTGGAGGGATGAAGTCGGGATCTGAGGTGGGAGGAGTGTAAAAATGGCGGTACGGATGCTGTGCATTGTTGCTGTTGTTGTTCTGTTTTTTTCCGAAAGAAAAGAGGAAGAAGGGAGTATAAAAGGAGGGGTGGGGTTCACAGGATAAAAACAACAATAATAATGTTAATAATAATATATAATAATAATAATAATAATAATAATAATAATAATAATAATAATAATAATAATAATAATAATAATAATAATAATAATAATAATAATAATAATAACAATAATAATAATAATAATAATAATAATAATAATAAATGATAATAATATATAGATGTGGGGTGTGAGTGAGTAGGTGTATGAGTGTTGTTGAATTTTGATTGGTCGAGATTAAGAATAGTCTTACATATGAAAATGTGACGGTCTCTTGCTAGACGGAAAAACGTCTCGAGTTTATCTCAACTTGAGACGGAAACTACTATTATTACTGTCACTACTATTATCTGACCAAAAATATAAATAAACACATTCTTATAAAAATCATGCCCCGAAATATAATTTAATAACAAGTGTTTTTATAAAAATGAGTTTTTATATAATCCGTTTATAAAAATCATGTTTGATATGAAATTAATTAAATTAAATAATTCAAAAGTATAAAACAAAGAAATCAAACGGTTTAATAAATTTTAAATGTCAAAATGGGAAATTCGCGGGTGTTACATTCTCTACCTTGTTCGGAATGAATGAATTAACTTACCCTTCCCTCACATTGGAGTTCATAAGCTCTTTGAAGGAGTATAAGGTAGAGACTCGAAAATATGTCAAATTCTGGCTTGAGAACAAGAGTAGGAGGATGCTTAAGGATGAGTTCATAAAGGTTTTTGGAATTGCTCACCTTTGGGATTTCAACAAGAAACACGACAACTTTGATGCCAAGCCCCTTTGGAAGGTGATTTCCGGAAGGATGTTGACTGCATTTAGAGAGTGTAATGCCTTGTATTTCCATCATCCGGGTATACAGTATATTGGCATAAGTCCATTTTCAACACCTTGATTTATAGGAAACAAGCTACTCACATGACCGAACTCGACCTCACCTACTTGGATTCCAAGATGAATGCCTAAGGGAAATCAAAGAATGAATATAATATCCTTCAATTGTTGATTGCGAGATGGTTAGACTTCAAACAAGGAAAAGAGAAAGCGGCTTTCATTGTGAATGGAGGCTTGATAATGAGATTGGCTAAGCACTTTAACCCGGCATTCAATGAAAACAACACCTACAAACCGGTTAAAGGTGGCAACCTCCTTGACATGCACACTTTGATCCACAAGTTCCATTGGGTAAAACATGACAACTCCGCCAAAGGATATGAGTGGGTGATCAAGGATGCCAATTTAATTATCTTGCCCGGGAAAATTTGTCGTCTCAACACTTGCTATTATAACTACCTTCTCCCCATCTCAAAGATTGCCAAGAACATCATCAAGGAGCAACAATGTCCAAATGAAGAAACCTCCTCCTTAGTGGTACCTCCTTACCCCTTTGCCTACCAAGAGTTCACAACAAATAATCCTAATTTTGTGACGGGCATAACGTGACGCAATTCATGAAGCATATCCATAAAGAAGCCTACAATGATCGGGTGAACGCTTATTATGCCCAATATCCACCCTTTTACCATCTTGTTAGGCAAGGACTCCTTGATCCCAAGAGTTCTTTGCCGGATTAGGCGGATAGGAAAGTGTTCTTTCCTCAAGCTTCTCGAGATGAAGCAGGGGATGTCCGGGAAACTAGGGAGGCTGAGGAGGTTGTTGATGATGAGGATGCGGAAGGTAGTGGGTCTAGCCATGATGATGAAGAGCAAAGTTCAAGTGGAGAAGAAGAAGAGGATGATGGTAAAGCCTCCGGGTCCATGGAGGGAGATGATGATGAAATGAGTGAACGTTGATTGTTGACAAAGCATGAAGGAGGACGACACAAATTCGGGGTTGATAGCTTATACTAGCATTTCGACCTATTCCATTGTGAGTCTCATACGCCTCCTTTTGATTCGTTTTTATCTCATGTTGACATAACTTGTATAGCTTGTTTAACATCTCGTTTGGAGCATTTAGAGAGTCATTTTGGACTCTTTGATGGATGAGAGTTTTTGAATCCTAGCACCACCAAAGGACTCTCACCACGGTCACATTGAGGTGGCTTTCTTTTTTGCTCCCACCGTAGAGAATCCAAAATGACAACTTACTTCTCATGCATTGCATTTGCATGCTTGTGAATAAACTTCCCTCTTTTTGCACTAGAGATAGTGTTTTGTTCGGTTTGGGGAAGTTCATTCATAGGCAACCCGAGTTAATTTAAATTAGCTCTCCGAACAATAGATATCATGCATCATATAGCATAGTTTAGTTTGCATCATATGTAAATACTTATGATATGTAAATATCTCACATGTGGTATGCATTTAGTGTAGAATTCATGCATTTCATTTAGTTTCATGCATTTGCATATTTTCCTATCGTCTTGTCCATTGAGGACAATGTCCATACTAGTGTGGGGATGGGGAATAATAATATCTACACTTATTTCAAAAATGATAAAAATTTAAAAAATCCAAAAACATGTTCTTTGTTTTGTAGTGTAGAATTGTATATATTGTATATATTTGTTTCACTGCGCCAAATAAGACTTTCAATAACGGTCAGATAATGCAATTACCGTTATTAAATAGAAACACGGAACCGTTATGGCAACGACAATTGTTAAATATATACCACAGTTGTATACAAACACGCGACCGTTATATAACATCAATAACGGATCTATAATACCGTTATCACAACTCAAGAACCGTTATAAAACTATTGTTAAATATGTTTATGGCAACAGGTATACTTTTAAGAAACCGTTATTAAATATTAATAACGGTTTCAAACCCGTTGTCCTAGTTTACTATTGACAACGGTTTAGTGGTTCCAAAACCGTTGTTAAATATTATATATGATAACAGTTCATTTCGTTATCTTATTTAATTAAATGTCAAAATTTAACAACGGTTTTATTGCATCCTAAACCGTTGTTATATTTATCAATTGATGAAACTTTGACAACGGTTATTCTTAAATAAACCTTTGTTAACGTTTTGAACTCGACAATGGTTATCGTTCGTTATCTTATATTTTTGGCGCTTTGAATGGGAGGGAAAAGATGTCAATGGTTATTTATCTAAATAAAACCATTGTCAAATAATTTTTTGCAACGGGTTGTTTTTAACCGTTATCGTTTTTAATTTTTTTTTTAAAAAAACAATGATTTTAGCTTGTTCTAGCAGCTGCTGAAATGCTATTTTTTCAGCAGCGTTTGTAGCAGCTGCTGGAATGTTATTTTCAGCTGCTGCTGAAAATAGCATTCCAGCAGCTGTGCACTGCAAAAATTCAATCCTGCATTAAAATATTACACTCCATGATCAATTAAACCCAGTTTCAAAACAGTACAAACAGGATGATCAAAAGCCAAAACACAACTTCCTCAAAAAAACAAAAGAAGCCATTCCACAATGGCTCTATATATACACACACACACACACACACGTACATAAAGCATGAGCAAACTATTGAGACTCCGCTAATGAAACAACATAACTGGCCCACATATTTCTCATCTGGGTGATGTCCTCTGGCGAATATTCTGGGGCTTTGTTGAGTATTAGTGAAAACTACAATTCAAAATATACATAATCAAAATAGATATAATACATGGAAGTATATATAATTGAACTCAATTTACGTCTGAAATATTTTTTAAATCACAATAACTCGTATCGGAATGGTAGAAAGTTTTGCGTTGATAACCTCCCACATGACCTGACAAACGTAAAAGGCACATTGTTTGTCTTCTGGTGCTTTAGGAGACTATTATATAAATCACACACAAATCAACTGAATTAGATAATCAACCTCTCGCATAAACATTAATTAAATGATACGAGTAATTATTAAGAATACACTTACTAATGGCGTGATAAAATTGGGAATAATGTTGCTTTCATATTTCCCAAGTGGACATAATCTTATTTTTGCTTCAAAAACACTAATTCATAAATATACACACATGCCATTATTATTTGCATATATATGGCTCAAGTCATACAATGACAAATGACATTATTGAAGGTTGTAAACTTACTTAGTTATCATCCTTACACAACTGTCAGAGGGTTTGCCTTCACGAGAGTCAATCCAGTACACTGTTTTTGTTTCTACTTGGATTGCCAGTAGCACTCAATGCTTCCTATTCAATTTGGGACATTGAACTATTAGTTCATTTACACGCATTTAAGCATGTTAATAATAAATTTATAGAACCGTGATTCATTACAATAATCACGTACTATACATACATATTCTCACTGTAGGGGGCAAGCCATAGTTTTTTGGACGACATCAACCTACGAGCGATACTATTGATATGCTCCTCGTATGAAATTTTGTGCACGGAGAACGCCTTAGGACTCAAGAATCCGTAGGTGTGAATTGGGACCTTTCACTCAGCGAACTGATTATTGAGGTACCTATTACGCCACATGGAACGAAGGTTGTTATTGTAATTGATAATTTAAACAAACATCATTATTCGTAAATGGAAATGACTAAATAGTTTTATTAATAAAACTTACTTCATCCAAATCAAAATGTAAACAGCATCTAAATTGTCAAGGTCGAGAAATTCCATCAGTTGCGTCGGGTCCAGTATGGCTATATCAGCTGCGCCCAGAATTTCCTTATCAATGTTAATCATGACTACAACCCCTATAGGTGACCTCTTTACAGCCAGGTTGTGCAAAGCCTTCAGCTAAGATGTTTTCATCTTTTTCTTATATTCACACGATTCATAATAAGAATCATAAGCAGGCTCGACTGCAACAAATTCCGTTGACGTAGTAGTAATTGCTTTAGCCGCTATCATGGCTTTACTTAAGTTCTGCAAATGTAAAGATTAAAGTATTTACGATATGTTAATATTTGTACCCTAATATATTTAAAGAACAAGTAATAATTAACGTCTGCATATAGGTACCTCGGGGATGACAATATAGATGAGGTTGTCAGGCCATTGCATATAAGAGCTTAGGGCTTCTTTCAAATAAGTGACCTCCTCATTAGGAAATGGTACTTTTACTTCTCCATACTCGTCTTTATATAATTGGGACACTTCCACTTTCCTGCAATTGTGACGAAGGGGTATACCATGAACCTTAACTTGCTGAAGCTGGTAGTAATTGAACACGTATCCCCTGGCAACAACAACTTTCTGTTTCCCCTGTAAATAGGACAGACGACAAGCCACCTTGCAATCGCCCTTCACGTCAGCTTTAATCAATTAGTACACATACATTCACTACTTTTAATAAATTTCATAAGTAAAAAACGTGTATGATATGAATAATTATAAACTAGCAGCTATTACCTTTTTCGGTGTTGAGAAGAACATCTGATCATCAACTACCTCCACTTCATCCTGTGTCACGGCCTTCCTGGCATCCTCTTCCTCTTCAACTGCCTGATATCGATCCTCGGCTCCCACCTCAGTCTCCTTTCCCATTTCCTTCTCCCTTGCTATGTCATCCTTGGCTTCCTTCTGTACATTAACACATGTCCATATAACACGTACTGATTTTCCAAATCATATAACACATTGTATATAAGACATAAATATTATTACCTTTTTTTCCTCCTCCTCCTCCTCCTCCTCCTCTGCTTCCTTTATGACTTGTTGAACCATATCCAACTCCTTTTCTGATGGCTTATCCCCAGTTTCCAACATTCTCACCATCAAACTGGCTATTTTCTGTAGCTGTGTAGTAGAAATTAATGTCAGCATATATAGTTGTAAAATAATTACGTTGGTTCAAATACAGTATTGATAGATTACCTTCTTGGATTCATCACCACGTCGAGTAGTTTTCCCAAAATACTTAGTGATACCAACTTCCGTTCCTACCCCTCTCACACGACCTGGATGCTCTGCTTTGCCGATTGCCCTAGCAAGAATGTCATCACGTCCTTCAGGCTTCCATTTTCCTTCCTGTACCTCATTCTCACAAATCCTCTACATACACATAAAACCATTAAGCAACTCACAATTATATAACTCCAACCACCAGTGGTAGGAGTGACATATTTATTCAAACTTACAATTTTCTCTTTGATGTCCTTATCATATCCAGTTTCCGTCTTTCCATTCTTAGGAGTGTGACCTTCCACCCGAGCGTCGTGACGACTGAATTTTCCAAGCTTTTCCTACAATTCATTCAGCACATTGATATCCTCTCAAAATATGTATGATTACTATGAACATATATAACATTCATCACCTAATAGTCTAATATTATAAGAATTATGTACTTACAAGTTTCTTCTTAATCAATCTATAACCACCTCGGGAGCCGTAAAAGACGGTCTTTTTTCTTTGAAATGTTCGCCTTGTTCCTCTCACTCATAGCCTTCATCAAATAAATTGTATCAAGAAACGTAAGCATGACCAAACACTAAACTAAGTATACTTCTTTACTTATTATTATTAAGCTACCTTAAATTGTATCATGAAACTCATGTACTTTAAAACCCTTTTATCCATTGGTGATCATATTTTGTTGCGTGATGGAGAGTGGACGACCCTTCTTCTTGTCTAGGCAAGAGGGGGGATTCCGCGATCCTACAGTGTTTTCTAACACCATAGGGAATTGGCTCTTGACAAAAGCATTTAGCGATTGTGGACAAAGGTAACCTGGTCTAACACAACTTGGAGGTGACTTGTTTGTATCATCTTAAACTTAGTAACTAGGAGAAACAATATCTATGGTGGAGTGTGTACCCTTGAATTGCTTCTCTTCTAGGTGATTTCCGCCACTTAGATGAGGATAGTGGCTATTATTTTTGTAGATGCATCCTTTACTTGTTTTTATGTGCTTAAATGTTAGGATGCATCGCCATTTTAGCAAGCCCCACCTTTCCTTGCACGAAGGCATCTAACCTCATAGGTGTCTTGTTATGAGTTGAAGGGGCGGAGTGAGACCCGCAAATTGTCTCACATCGGCTAGTAGTATTAATAAAGGTCATAGTTTTAGTCACCTCTTTACTCGGGACGAGTAAAGGTTCGGTTTGGGGATATTTAATATGACTCGTATTTGCACACATTTAGTCCCCGAACTAGCCTCGTTCTTATGCCTTCTTTCATGCATTAGGGTCGTTTCTTATCTTTAGCTTCCTACTTTGCATATTCTTTGAGGTTTTATGTCCTTGGTAAGAGGGGAATGCCAACCTTGCATAAATAGAGCAAAACGGAGCTAAATGGATCGCATCTAACGACCAAGCAACAAAGAAGAGACCAATACTAAAGGCCTAAGACAGTAAAACAAGTATTTGGGCAATGATGAAGGACCCCCAAGGCTCCTCAACGATCCCAACGGATCTTGAGGCAGCCAATTGAAGAAGAAGCCAAACTGGCCTATGAGACGGGCGTTCTAAGCTCTGCACGAGCATCATGAAGCTCAAGACGGGCGTCCCAAGCTCAGCCCGAGCGTCCTGAAGATCAAGACAGGTGCCCAAAGACACAGCTCGAGCGTCCCACAAGCAGGACGGGCATATTTCCTTGCAGCATGGGCGTCCAAGAGGGGTAGGTCGAGCGTCTCCTTAAAGGACTTGCAAGGCGTTAATCTTCATCTTAGAGACTTAATCGTCATTTAAGCCCTTAGTTACCCTAATACTTGTACTTATTTTAAATACCCTATTGTATTAAGAGATTAATCACCAAGTTTTTACCAAGCTTTACTATCAAGTTGTAACCAAGTTTTATTAAACAAATTCAATCTTAATAACATCTAAATTTTCCTTTAATCATTCAAGTGTTCTTAGATTTAGTTGGGTAATTTGAAGACTATTTGGGTTTATTGGAGAGTTGACAACTCTTCATCATTCATCAAGTTTTCATCTATTATTCTATGCTTTATATTGGATCATCCTAAGTTGGTACAATTCCTTTTACCCTTTGCTTAATTGTTTATTGTTTTACTCATTCATCATGTTTAGACTTGTTAATGTGATTGACACCCTTATTAGCATGTTTTCCATGAGTATGAGTGAGTAGTTTTCTAGCTAGGGTTAATGGGGAATTAGGGAAGTTAATTATGGGGTAGATCGTCACTTAGTAAGTTCATATGATTGCTTGCTTGTTGTAGTTTCAACTTATGCACATGTTATGCTCGATGAAATTCTTGATTGACAACCTAGCATGAATCTCTTATCTATTCTACAAGACTTGTACGACATAAACCAACTTAAGGCTTGTTAGACCATGCATATAGTTGAATAGGGAGAATTAAGTCGACTTGTAGGAGTTGTAAAGTCTTGACTGACTCGGCTCCGAGACCCAAAACTTCCTAGGAATTGTAAGATATAAACTAACTCGATTCCACTAAATCAATAAATTGCTTGCATCTATGAAACTTGTTTGTATGATCTCACCATGATTCCCTTATGAACCCATGACACCCTAGTGCCTTAATCAATTGTTTACAAACCCTATTTACTTTGCTTTGTTTTGCTTTCATTTTTTTACATTTCCTTTGTTAAGTAGTTTAGATTGCAAACCTCAAACTCAACCCAAATTGTGACACGCTAAGACATAGCTTTCTACAACCGGTAAATCAGTACAATACCCGTCCCTTGGGATCCGACCTTTACTTACCACTCTACTAAGAGTAGTTTGTTGAGATTATAAATAGTGTTTTGATTGGTAAGCTTAGACGACAAAGTTTCAACCGAATCAATTACCATAGTGTCTATGTGGTCGGGAATGTTGATTAGGACAGCTAGCTTAGACAATGCATCTGCAAACTGATTTTCCTCTCTTGGGATAACATATCGAATATCCTCGAAGTACTTCTCCAATTCTTCGATTCTGGTTTGATATTGGGCCAAACTTTGGCTCTAAATTTTCCATGACCCACCCACTTGATTGATCACTACGGACGAGTCTCCATGTACTAACAACTTCTTCCCACCCAAGTCAAGAGCATTGCGTAAACTAAGCAAACGCGCTTCATATTCAGCGGCGTTGTTTGTGGCATTGAAACCCAGTTTGATGGATACAGGCACGTGTTCCCCTGTTGGCGAGATAAGAAGAATTCTCACTCCATATACCATATAGTTCGATGCTCCATCGAAGTACAAATCCCATGCGTCATTCTCAACGTGTACCACGTCTTCGTTGGGAAATGACCAAGTGTCGACGACTTCTGTTTCTTCGATTGGATTATCGGCGAGGAAACCGGCAACAGCCCTTCCCTTGATCACTTTCAAAGGTACATATTTGAGATCGAACTCTGATAACATGAGGGCCCATCTCGACATTCTTCCATTTAGCACTGGTTTTCAAACAAGTACTTGATCGGATCCATTTTGGAGTAGACACTCACACTGTAGTTAAGCGTGTAATGTCTTAATTTCTTCGTAGCCCAGACTAGGGCCAAACACGTCTTTTCTAGAGGTGTATACTTTACTTCATAGTCTAAGAACTTTTTACTGATGTAGTAAAAAGCACTTTCTTCTTTGTCGACTGTTTGGGCTAACATAGCCCTCATCGCTGTATCTGTAATAGTTAGATATAGTGATAACGGCAGCCCGGCTACTGGTGGGCCTAAAACTGGTGGAGAAGACAACACTTCCTTTATTTTATCAAATGCGGCCTGACACTGGTCATCCCACATTTCATGTTCTCCGACCTTCAATTTCTTGAAGATTGGTTCACAAATCATCGTCAACTTCGCGACGAAACGGCTTATGTATTGAACTCTTCCTAGGAAACCTCAAATTTCTTTCTCGGTCTCGGGATGGAGCATTTCCATAATGGCTTTGATATTTGATGGGTCTACTTCGATGCAACAGTGGCTAACAATATGACCCAACAGTTTGCCAGAGGTGACCCCGAAAGCACACTTCTGCGGATTCAGTCTTATATTGTACTTTCGCAATCTTTGAAATAGTTTTCGTAGCGCCCCAAGATGACCACTACGTTCCTTCTACTTGATTATCATGTCATGGACATAAACTTTAACTTCTTTGTGCATCATATCGTCTAGTAACATTATTGTTGTTCTCTGGTACGTCGCCCGGCATTTATCAAACCGGAAGGCATTACTGTGTAACAATAGGTTCCCCATTGTGACATAAATGTTGTCTTAGTCATGTCTTCCTCAGCCATCATAGTTTGATTGTAACCGCCATATCCATCCATGAAGGACAGTAATGCATGATATGAGGTATTGTCAACCAAGATATCGATGTGAGGTAATGGAAAGTCATCCTTCGGACTAGCTTTGTTCAGGTCCCGAAAGTCCACACACACGTGAACCTTACCATCTTTTTTCGGTACTGGCACTACATTGGCGATCCAATCCGAATACTCTGACACCTTGATGAACCCGACTTTGAGATGTTTATCAATTTCTTCCTTAAACTTTAAAGATCATTCCGAACGCATTCTGCGTAGCTTCTGCTTTAATGGTTTGAACCCTGGTTTGATGGGAATCATGTGCTCTGCAATTTCCCTATCAATTCCCGGCATGTCTTTGTAAGACCATACGAAAACATCTTTGAACTCACCCAGAAGGTTAACGAACCCTTGTCTCTTTACGGGATCTAAGGTAGTTCCTATCTTAAGCTCTTGTGGTTCTAGGGTGGTTCCCACGTTGATAGTTTTGGTATCTTCGATCACCGAGTTTCTTTGATCATATTCTTCTAACCCTCTAACCAATTGGGGAAGTGGTTCTACCTCTTCTTCTTCTTCTTCTTCTTCTTCAACCTGCTCACCTTCGGCCTCATTCTCAATGTCACTACTAAAATAATTATTTTCAAAAATTGAATTGCAATGTAAATAAAACAAGTCGTAATCAAACTGGTTCATCTGATTATTATTAATTTGAAACTGCGTGAAATGCACGAACATTTGAGCCAACTGATCAGAGGTTAGTGGCGAGACAATAGAGGTACCCGAGACAGACCCAGAATACCAGAATTAGAAAGGGGTGCATCGAAAGAAAAGACTTGGGAGGGGATGGCTTCGACACCTGACTCCTTAGACTCAAACTTACAACTCTTATCAGACTCGGACTCAGACTCAGACTTTAACTCGGAACCATCATCCACCTTAAACATTTATCCTTCTAAGGGCAGTAGAACTTCTAGTCTGTGATGCAGTAGTAATCTATACCCACCCTCGTTTTCTCCTCTAGGTACGACATCCTTCTTGCTAATCTAAACCACTATTGATGCAAGGCCTTGGTTACCTTGCTCACCTCTGTGGTATCCCAACCACAACGTGGCAATACATATCCTACCATTAGGTCTTCTGAGGACCCAACCTTGTATGCGGGTGAGTTCTCGTCTGTGCCATTGAGGACTATGTATTTGGGAGGATACTTGATGAATGCTAGATAGTTCGAAGTTACTTTCTTCCTGTTTTCTTCTCTCTCTTGCTGCAATTTCAAAAACCAGGGTTAGGAATATCTTTCCTTCATTACCTTGTTCATCTCTTCATCGATTCTTATTGCCAACTTTCGGATTCCTAGGAAATTCACGGCAGTAGTGAGTTTGGTACTGGCGTCTTCTTTTGTTCGGCGTTGGTGTTTAAGATAACTCGAGATCGGTTTCCCAGTAGTGTAATCCGTCTTAGTCTTTCGGAACTGCTCAATAAGGGAAGCCTCTAAGATCGACCCTTCACTAAGTGCCTCGACTAAAGTAGGTTCTTTTGAGGATCCCTTATCTGCAACACCCTTGGCAATAGAAGTGTGGCTTGCCTTCTCAACTCGATAGGGGCGCCCAGATCGAGTCAAATGATTGGACTAGAGAACATAATTCCTTAGCTTCAAGATTTCATCTTGGGTTCGTGGGACAATCGCTCCTTCGGTATGATAGATATCATCTTCATCATTGACTTCGTCCTCATTTCGAACTTCACTTTCTGGGCTTGGAAGATACTTCAGGCAACCCACAAGTATTTTCCCTACAAAGATATTTTTGGACCGATGGTGGTCCTGGGCCGGAGGGTCATAGCGGATACCTTCCGAGAGTTTCAGTCGACTTTGCATGAGCTCGATTCGTATCTCAAGTTCAGACATTTCCGATGGGGTAGTTACAGCTTTTTCCCCACGTATATTTTCTTCAATAGCATCCAATCGCGCTATCATTAACTTCATAGTTACACTCAGCTTAGTGACGGCGGCTTCCATTGCTTTCTTTCGGGTTTGAGGTGGCCTTTCAACAAGACAAAACCCTGAACCAATCAATACTCCAATCAAAATCCCCTGCACAAATAAGGACTCGACTCGTAGACTTGACCTTTGACTCAAACTTGACTCAAAGACAGAAATAGACCCGGGAAATGAGCTAAGTGGCTCACTTGTAAGAGGTCACATGGGAGAGGGGTCTAGGCCTAACAAGGGGTCTGACTCGACTCAACTAACTTCTTGACTAGGACTTGACATCGACTTGGTGTGACTAACCCGTGACAGAACCAAACATGGTTCATGGGCTCATGGAAAATATCCTAGGTGTGGTCTATAATTAACGTTTTGGTGGTTTAACTTTGACCAAATGGTCGACACGCTTGACTTAGACCCAAGAGGTGACTTGGGTGACCCACTAGGGTCGTGTACTTGACTCGGTTCACTTGAACCCTTAACATGACTAGACTTTACTTGAAACATATTCTATGCTCGGGAAAGGTGAGAAATCAACTCAAAATTGATTTGAAAATGAGATTTTAAATGGGCAGCATGTCGGCTATAAAAAGTTCATTTTAGTCGAGAAACCTACGTCTATTTCGGCAGCATTCCGAGTTTGAAAACATGCTTGATTTGAAGATGATTTTCGAAAAAACGTTTTTGACAAAATAGTTGAGATTTTCGAAAAAAGCATGGAGGATGATCACATAGCACATAAGCATTCGCATATTAATCGTACATGAACCTAGACTCTTCTAAGTCTCGGTCGGTCCTCTAATTGGGTCTATGCCAATGATCCACCTTATCAAAGAAAGTCAAGCCTCCCATAAGCAGAAGTGTGCAATATGGTAAGAGCAAGTACTTAAAGATCTCGGCGGTACCATCTTGATATTTAAATCGGCATAGTGGACGTCACCTCCTAACCATGGAAATCGAACCAATGGGTGAGGTGGTCCTCTTAATGTCTCAAATGCGTAATGCATGTATGCAAAATGAATCGTAGTGTTAGTCTTATTAGCCATCATTTTCCTTTTCAAGTTACAACTCCCCAGCGGAGTCACCAAAATGTGGATGTGGGGATTTGATGTATCCACGGGGTTGAAAATCGTTTGAAGTCGCCATCAAATTTAAGGAAATTTGGGAACCATTTTTGAAAATGAGATTTGTTGAAAGTACGTGGTGGGAAGTTTGTTAATAAAACACCCACCCCCGCCCCGTTGCAATAACAGCCTCTATTTGCGACTATGATGGCTAATTAGACAAGACTACGATTGTTGTATGAGAGTGCAAAACATCATTTTGATCCTAACATGTCACTTTGTCCAAGTGATTTAGCAAGTGAGGTTGAATTGAACTACACTAACAAGCATTCACTGCATGGCTTAGATGGGAGTGGGGGAGCCTTTAGGGACCTAAACTATTACAACCCAGACGATTCTCGTCAACTCGATTTACAAACAATTGAATTAAAGATACAACTCGATCTAAATACAATTGCTAAACATGTCACTTGAGACACGATACAAACTAGCCTACTTAGGCCTTCAAATTCGTGCCATATGGTGAGGCCACAGCTCACATGGACTTCGTCCTTGGCCTCATCATCGTTTTGTGCACTCACTTTGATTTAATTAGTTAAATACTTCAATTTAACCAACTAAAACAAAGGTTTTATCAAATCATTTTGACTCAAAATAAAGGACTAACTGTGGACATAGCCACCTACATGCCAAGCCAATCTGTGGACGTATAGCGGTCTTTTGAAATCCACGCTCGTCGGCGAAAAAATGCTTTCGACCGGATCGTTTTAGATCGGTCGGTTTCATCTCGGCAAGGGTCTCGAAATGATGCAAGAGATGTTCGGAGTCGCCACCAAGCATTTGTGGGATGCTTGGAACCCGTTCCAATCTACTTTATACCTAGGTCAACCAAGGCAAAAAGCGGTGTTTGGCATAGGCACTAAAGATAAGGAATCGTCCCTCTTTAGCATCCTATCTCTAGAATGATTCTCGTACGCCCTGGATAAGGTCGTCCACTATCCAAAGTTTCTGATTAACAGGTGAAGGTACATATTGGGACGCCCTATAATCGGGCACCCAATCCCGCCCGCAGCCTCGACTGATCGATCTTGGTTGGTTAAATGCAAATGTTGATAGAACGGGTAAATGCATGAATGCGCATCCACGAGTTTGAACCTAACATGTGAGCTTTCTATATCGGTTGTTTAATCCAAATATCAAGTATTTGATGTCAAGTTGGATTTAATGTTGATTTGCATGCAAGACGGAAATTAAACATCCATTTACCGAGTTAGGTTTATGGTGCATAACGTGATCCATTTTGGAAATATGATGTAAAATGAGCGGATTTATCATCTGATCCGTCCTGTATTCGGGTTAACCGAAGTCGAAATCGTCCTAGACAAATGCTGGAAGGAAACAGACCCTGCATTAGGCAGCCAATATAGGCGCGAGCCATCTGGCGATGCAAGCGGGTCTGTCCTGGTTTGAAAATGGGAAAAAGAGAGGCCTATTTAGGCGCGGGTCAGCAGGCGATGGAAGGACGTCTTCTGACCATTGAAAAAGTTCGTAAAATGGGTTGAAAAGAGGATGTTTGAACCCGTCTTGATTTGAAAAGGCCGTTTAGGTCGCTTTTGTGATGATATGAAGAACGATACTTGTATAATCAACATCGTTTTGACAATATTCAATGTCGGGTTCGATTTTGCAAGCTTGACATGAATAGTTTTGAAAATGATTATGAACTAATTGTTTTAAGTTCATTTGTTTGTAATTAGTCAATGTACTCGGGTTAAAATCCGACATGGTATGTAGAACCAAGGATGATTTTGTGTTTATGACTAATACATTTGTTTTGAAAATGTGAAGAAATGAAATAAAAGGTTTTAAAATACCTTTTAAAATGTAATTAACCAAATATTATCACCGAAACACGGATTTAACCGTCATGGTATTAGGAACTAAGGGTGAAAAATGTTTCATGGTTAAAAGTTTGTCATAAAAAATGTTTTGAAATATTTGAAATGGTAAAAACCGATTACAAATATGAAATGAAACCAAAAGGGAGAGAAAAGACCAAACACAGTTGGATTTATGCTGAGAGGGGCTTTAGGCGCGAGCCTGGTTGCTATACAAGTAGCCCCTGCCTCAACCAAAAATCTGGGCTTGGCTCATTTATCCCATATTTGGACCATGTTATGCATGTTTTAGCATGTTATAGTCATGAAACAAATGAAAAACATGATAGATGAGGATTTTTACACCCTCATACTTACATGCTAGGCTTGAGACGAGAAATCGACGAAAGTGTATCAACGTGTTTGGTCGGAAAACTCCGTTTGAAAACCGTTTTAGCAATGTAAAAAGAGTGTTTTAAGTTTAGGGATGGTGTAATGGTCGAGATGGTCGGTCAAGTGATTTAATGCATGATGACGGTACAAAACAATGTGTAAGGCTTGTGTTTTCGATTGGTAGGTTGGAAACACGTATTGGTTTGTGACTTGAGAAGTCCAGTCTAGAATTTTAAGGGAGAAATGAGGGGGCGGACATTCGGGTAACTCTCAAATGGTGGCATTTGAGAGGTATTTATAGGAGAATGGGTGGTTTGTTTGCGTTTTGAGCGACGTGGCCGCATGCGCTGCTCGAAGAGGCGCGAGCCATTTCGCGAGTCTTCGAGCTGTCTTGTCACTATCACGCAAGTGTAATCATGATTTGTTCTATCCTAAGTTTTTGATGAACTTGATTTGTACTTGACCATTAAGGATTCCGGGAAAACTTAACATGGAAGTCTTTGAAAAGTTTGTTTTTTGTGTTTGACTTGGTTTGACTCATTGCTGGAGTCGGGATTTGAATTTTCGAGTCGGTTTTTGGTTTGGTGTCGGTTTTGACTCTAATTAGTGTCATTGTGACCCTGTTGTCATGCATTAAACACTCCAGGTACTTTTGAAAAGTTTTAAAATGTTCTATTTTTGAAATCATTTTAAGTTTTCCGACATATAGTTCTAAAAAACTGTTGATCAAACGCTGCAATTCCTAAGCATGTTGTAGTCCGATAGTCATCGGGTGTTTGTTGGAGACTTGACAAATACTGGGTATCTATAGAGCCTCCACTTTGACTGAGGCTTGGACAGGGCAAAAGTCTAACTATAGCACCCAGGTCAATCGAAGATTACAACCTGGAGACCCAAGCGACGTCGAGGCGTCTTGAAAGGATTCGGGCCAAGGACCTACCGTCGGGAAAGGCGACGCTAAGGCGACTCGAGGGTACGAGCCAAGGACCTGTCGTCGGGAATAGTTTAGAGTCTGTCGACTATCCGTGCGGGTTGTTTAAAGTCCGTTAGACTACGTACAAAGGCTCGCCAGCCATAAGAAGGAGTCATACCTGAGGCATCTTTGGGATATGTTCTTAATTCATTTTCTTGTTTGTGGACAATGGCTCGCCAGCCGTGGTGCATACATAAGGGGGCTCGCCAGCCGCGGTGCGTCTATGAAAGGGGCTCGCCAGCCGCGTTGAATGTGCGTTGCTAGGCTCGCCAGCCATGTTGAATGTACATTGTGAGGCTCGCCAGCCATGTTGAATGTGCGTTGTGAGGCTCGCCAGCCATGTTGAATGTGCGTTGTGAGGCTCGCCAGCCATGTGGAATGTCCGTTGTGAGGCTCGCCAGCCATGTTGAATGTGCGTTGTGAGGCTCGCCAGCCATGTTGCATATCGATTGATCGACTGTGGGAAATAGTTGCGTTGGACGGGTCTATTTCGAGAAGTTGTTCGGTTTAGCGGGTTTCGTGAGGAAGCTTCCAATATTCTGTTGGGGAATTTCGGTGTTTGTATTGAATGTTCGTGGCACCGGAAAGGGATAGGTTTGTGAGCCTGGCCCCCGTGGTCGGCGGTGATTTCGAGTCTCTAAGAGAGATAGCGGTTTTTATTGTCGTTCATTTTGTAGGAAAAGGACAGATGTGTACTCTGTCATCTGATGGGTGTTAAGGGAGGATGATTTTAACTTCGCCTTCCCATGATTTAAGATTCGTGAACGGTAGTGAATTTCACTGGCCCCTTTTGAAGGTTCGACGGTTTTTAATGCCGTTCGTCTGAGATTTGTGAATGTTTGTTGAAAATTTTGTGAGAATAGTGGATTTGAATTCCGCTATTGATTTTGTTTTTGACAGATGGCGGCTTATAATGTCGTCGTTGAAATTCGTGAAAATAGCGGATTTGAATTTCGCTATCTTGCATTTGTATTTGAGAAATGACGGTTTCTAATGCCGCCGTTAAAAATTTTGAAAATGGCGGATTTCGAATTTCGCTACTATCTTTGAAAAATGACGGTTTTTATTGCCGCCGTTGAAATTTTGGAAATCGTGGAAATAGAGAATTTTGAACTTCGCTATTATTTTTGAAAAGTGACGGTTTTTGTCGCCGTCGTTAAAATTTTGAGAAAATAGCGAATTTGAATTTCACTATTTTTGTAAAATGACGGTTTTTATTGTCGTCGTTAAAAATTTGAGAAAATAGCGAATTTGAATTTCACTATTTTTGTAAAATGATGGTTTTTATTGCCGTTGTTGAAAATTCGAGAAAATAACGAATTTGAATTTCACTATTTTTTTTTTTGAAAAGTGACGGTTTTTATTGCCGCCGTTGAATAATTGAAATTTGTGTGGGGAATTTGAACCAAAGCCCAAAATTTCGCTGAGTGAATCAGGGAGCGCCTCATTGAGGCACGAGCAGAGCTGCGAAGGAAGGGAGCTCCCCTATTTTTGTATAAAAGACGCGCGAAGCAGGACGAATCCTCTTCACTTCGTCTTCTTCGATAAATAAACCAAAAAATCGATAAATCGCCATTTTTTTCGATCTCGTTCCTTTCTTGTCTTTGTGCTCTTATCATCATGTCATCTCAAGGTATATAAATCCTCTTGAATCCATTTGAATTTGTTTGTTTTTTTGCTGATTGAATTAGGGCGAAGCCCTAGATTTTCGAAAATTGAATTGGGCGTTTTTTATTAGCCCATTTTCGAGTGAAATTAATGATTGCATTAGGTTAGAAACCTGTTTAGGAGTATAGAGGTGCTTTTAGTTTGCATTTTGGTCCCCGTTCCCACTCCCTATGCTCGAAAAACGTGAATAAGACGAGAAAACCGTCTTATTTCACAAAGCCAAGTTCGTTTGCTTGAGTTGTGTGCCCCACTAGATTGCATTGTAGTTGGGGAAGACCGCGTTTGCCATATTGAACCTTCGTTGAGTGTTGCGGGCAAAATTGGAATTTTTTCCTTTTGTGACGGTCTTATGTCTGTCGAAATGAGCGTCTGCTCGAGCCCAAATTGAGTCTGTTTGTCTTAAAATGGACCTTATTGGTAGTTTAAGTCGCTTTGGGACGTGATTAGATCACGTCGTTTCGTGGTGGTCGTATTTTGGATTTTTTTGACCTGTCTGTGCTCGAATTGGCGTAAAATTGCCTTTTTGAGCTCTGAAAAATACCCAGTTGTGTCGGCCATTTTTTCTGTTTGTTTTGCGGGCCTTGTGTGGGCCTCGAGATGTTGGGTGATTTTTTTAAAATTTTGTTGTTGTTTTGACTCGTCTTTTGCTTGAAAAGAAGGGCGAGTCGTTCTTGTGCGTTTTTGTGAGGTGTTTTGTTTTTTTTGTGGGTTGGGTTTGGGCGGGATTGCCTTTGTTCTGTTTTGCAGGGGGTTTTTTTTTGGATTTGTCCATTTTAAGCCGTCGTAATGCCGAAATTTCGGCTGCCTTTTTGTTTTGTCTCGATTGCAAGGGAGTGTTCGGGGCCTACCGGGTCAATTGCCGAGACCTTAGAGGTCTTGTTTGGGACCGGGCCGGTTAGTACTCCGGCTAGTGCACCTGAGGTGGTAGTAGAGGACGCTTCCGAGGAGGAGGAGCCCGCCGAGGAGGCCGCTGGGGCTGAGGGAGCCGCTTAGGTTCGTGAGGAGCCCGTTGTTGGGGCTGTTGGCGTTGAGGGAGCCACTAGGGCTCGGGAGGAGCCTGTTGTTGAGGCTGCTGGTGCTGGGAGGGCTCAGACAAGGTCTGAGGCTGGTACCTCTTGGAGGAGGGGTCCTCGGCCCACTAGGCGAGAGCTTCAGAACGTCGTTAGGGTCATCGAGAGCCCTCCTCCCCGTCGCGTGGAGTCTCGCGAGGGGAAGAGACGGAGGGTGGATATGGTCGCGGACGACACTCACGTCACAAGTTGGGAGGCTAGGCGGGTTACAGCTCCGCGGGGGCTGAACCCGCGGACGGCGCCGGCTTGGGCCGAGGGTTTTGACGGTAGCCAGTTGTTGCTGCGGCTAGACACCCACCTCTCCTACCGTACACACGATGGCCTGGTAAGTTTGCTGTTTTGATCGAGCTTTTGCTGTTTTTGTCGTTTCAGACTTGAATAGGTATTCTGACGTTGTTTGTTTCCTAATTTCAGGAGATTGCTACCATGAGGACTTTCTCTAGATTCTCGACTTGTTTGGGTTTCTACGACGTTCTCCGGGCCAGTACGAGGGCGTTGATAGAGAGGTCGGCAATGGGGCCGTTGGTGGCAGCTTGGCGTGATTTTCACTGGGATTTGATCAGGTCTAACCTGTGTCTGATCCGTGCCACGTTGGACCGTTACTGGGACACGAAGTCGTCGTTCCACATGGCGTTTGGGGAGGTCGGTGTGACCTTAGAGGATTTTGCCATGATATCGGGCCTCCCCTGTGGCGAACGCCTGTTGAGTTCCCGGAGACGCCGGGGAGAGTGTCTTCCCCTGCGGTGATGGGTTGATCGGCAATGTTTTGCCTGCACCTTCTGACATCACTCCTTACTTGATCGCGAACTCGTAGGTGAGGGATCACTTCAGGGGGGAGCGGTGGGCTACGCTCCGGCACCGTTGGTGAGTCCGGAGGCTGAGGCTGAGGCTGACGCGCAGGAGGCGCGGTTGTGGTTGTGGTTGTGGTTGTGGTTGTGGTAATTCTTGGGTACCACGTACTTTGGTGACAAGGGTGAGCGCTTGTCGACCAAAGTACTTCCTCTTCTTGCTGACCTCGACACTTTGGGTCAGTTTGACTGGGTTACGGTGGCTTTGGCGAGTTTTACCCGATACTTGCACGCTGCGGTGAGTCCGGAGGTGATGGGGGATGGTAGTTCTCCCGCTTTGGTTGGTCCCGACCTCATCTAGGAGGTACGAGCAATTTTGTATTTTTTTTTGTTGAGTTTGATTTTGATTTGTGGTTTGATTTTGCCAATTTTGAAAAATTGGCTGATTTCTGGCTGCTGTGTTTTGTTACAGGCTTGGTTGTACGCTTAGTTCGTCCCTCTGCGTCTGGGGACGACCGGCGACGTTCCTTCGGCTTACCCTGCCGTGAGGGCTTGGACGGTGGCTCGGAAAAAGTCGAATAAGTCGATTTACGAGGATTGCAGGCGTCAGGGGAACACCCTCCGAGTTGGTGATGTAAGTTGTTGCTTCTTACCTCTTTTGTTTTTGTAGAAACGGATAGAGATAGGATGACTAGGTAGCCTAGACAGCCCCCAGTTTTTTTATTAGCTTTACCTTGAGTGCAGTTTGTCGGGTGGCCTTGGGAGCACTACACAGGTGTGCCGGCCATTGTCAGGGAGCGTCTGCGACCTCGTAGCTCCCAGCGTTTGTACCTAGAGACGGCGAAGGGCGAGCATTTAGCTCGTCAAGGCTTTAGCGAGACCTTCATGGTGCCGGTCGATCCACCTAGGGTGTTCTTCCAGGAGTCGACACCCGATGAGGTCGAGGAGCACCTTTACGGTCACGGAGGTGAGGAGCTGTTGTTACGGGAGGCTGACTACGAAACCTCCCGTTTGTCGAGGCTTGCCTGGTACCCGATTGAGGTATGCTTTCCTCTGCTCTTTGTTTTCATTGCCTTCGATAGAAGGGTTTGTTACCTTCGATGTGGTTTGATATTGCAGGGGGTCGATGCGCTAATGAGGACTCAGCCCCCAGTTTTCCCGACACAGACCACTTTTCAGGGGCCGGGGGGTGAGGAGTTACAGCTGCACCTGCCAGAGCCTACGACCGTTGAGGTGAAAGACGCTGATATGGAGTGGAGGTTGACTGTTTTGAGGGTGAGTTTCTGATCTGAATACTTATCCTCGTTTGTGTTTTGCCTTTCATTTTTGTTGTATTGAAGGACCTTTCTAGTTGTAGGTGTCGACTGCTAGTCATCATGCTTTGTGGCGGATGGCTAACCGGTGGAGGGCACTTGCTGGGGACCTTGCTGCGAGGGAGTCTCGGCTTGCGCAAGTGCTTTTTGTTGGTTGTTTTTGTGTTGTATTTCACGTTTAGATCTCAATGACCTGTATTGTGTTTCGTAGGATACTGCAGATCCAGCGGGGCTTGCTCGGGTCCGTGCTGAGTTGGACGCAGTTAGATCAACGATCGAGGCCCAGGGGTTGGGGATCACCAGTCGGGACCAGGAGTTGAGGCGTCACGAGGACGTGTTGCGGAGTCGAGATGCGGAGATCGCCTCTCTTAGGGCTCAGTTGGCTGCGGCGGATGAGCTTCGCGTCACGATGGAGTACGAGACACTGGAGAGTTCTCCGGAGAGGGGGCCTGAGCAGGAGGTGGTGTCTGCCTTGGCTGCGACTCCTCGTGAGACCGAGACTGGTCCACCAGGAGGTGTTGAGTAGTTGCAGTTGTTTGTCCATGTTTTGGACTCTTGTTTGTACATATATACATTTTGCGTGAGGCGGTTTGTATATATGTGTTTTTGGACTGTGGTTTATTTTGTGTTGGCTTTTTGTGTTGTGTTTCGGAGAAGCACAATCGGCTACTAGTTCCCTTTTTGCTTTGCATTTGTTCCTGCATCGTTAGTGTAGAAAACAGGCAACAGGTAGCACATACACATAAATGTAAACACGCAAAAGCATTTGATGAAAGAAGATTCAAAATAACCGGGATGACTGGAAGTTAAAATTAAAATTGACATTGTCATTTTGAAAATTCCGCGACAGGTCGTCGCGTTTGGATTTCTGAAAAGAAATTAATTTGAATTTCGAGCAATTAATTCGTGTCTGAATTAAATTGCATCGAATTTTGCTGAAATTGATTTGTGACTCGAAAAAATCAAACCGCCACGGGTGAATTTTAAGATATATTTTTGCGAGTGTATTTGATTTGATTTTTGTGGGCTCGAGACTTGAAATTGTAAGAGCTTGAATTTTGAAGAAAATTGACGTCAGGTTATCAATTTTCGAATTTGTGCAAAATGCAAAAAAATCGAAAAAAAATTCGGAATTTCCGATTGACATGGAAACGATCCGTCGCGGATCAGGGCGACTAGCCTTTCCCCCCTTAAAAAAAAGAAAAAAAAAGGAATCCGTATGTTTAAAGTTGCGTCATGGAAATCGTGCCGGATTTCGTGAAACGCGAAGACCAGGAAATGTGAGTGTGAGAAAACACAAAAAGTCCTGGACTGGCCCGAAGAGGCGCGAGTCCTGTGGCGGGAGGTTTGAGGTGTCAGGAGGAAACACAACTTGAAAGAGACAAGTCAAGGTGCGGATCCTGAGGACCAGCCCAAAGAGGCGCGAGGCCACGGGCGATGGAAGGGAGATTCCCCTCTTTTCGGAAAAAAACACTGATTGTTTTATATAATTAGGGACGTTTGTGCTTCATTGTTTCATCATCCGAAACACGAAAAACATCTCTACAAAAACCTTTCTTCTTTTTCCACAAAATTATTTATGGATGCTTTCGAAAATAGGTTGCGACATTGGTGTCGGGATTTGTCACCTCCGAAGAAGTATCAACTCGTTGTTATGGGAGTTGGTCAATTGTTGGTGCTTTGTCAAGTTAAGGTGCAATCCTCGTTTCTTGAAGCATGCTCTCGGTTTTGGGATTCGAAACATCATGTTTTCGTTTTCTCGAAAGGTGAAATTTGTCCTCTTGCCGAAGAAGTAGGTGCCATTGGTGGATGGTCGGGTTGTACTCCGGTGCTTCCTCCGACTCGATTGTGCTACAAATAGAAGTTTCGTTCAATGTTGGGCTTGTCAACAAGTCAAGTCAACTTTCTCCTTGCTCCCCACGGTGTGGATATGTTGGCTCTTATCAACATTTTCTCAAACCGGTTGGATGTCAATGTTTCGGAGATAGCTAGGAGAAGGGCTCTTGCCTTTTGCCTAGTGCATGTATACCTCTTTGTTCATGCCTTGAAGAAGGAGGGGTCCAACTGTTAAGGTAGTATGACCCTTGTGCATGTGGTCGAGCAAATGGAGCATGGTAGGGATCCCTCATTGTTGGTGCTTGGCGAAATCATCCAAGCTTTGGACAAGAAAGGCTCTTTTGGAGAAGCTCCTTTATTTGGATCTCGAAGGATCCTCCAAGTGTGGCTATTGGAGAGGCTAAGGTATGTAGAGCCTCCGGGCGATTCTTCTTCTTATTTATTCCGTCACCTTACTATGAGGAAGAAATTGTACTCGGATAGTTTTGCATCCACCGAGGCCTATTGGGCCCCGAGATTAGTGGAGGAGGGTGGTCCTCATATCCGTTGGGTGGTGCCATGGTGATACTTGAGGTCCTTCACAGGGTTGCCCGCTTCGGTTTCTAGTTCTTGTTCTTTGATGGTGGTGGGTTTGAAGGTTGCTTCCTTCATCTATCCCGAAAGTCTTATGAGGCAAATGGGGCATCAACAAAAGGTGCCCGCTCAAGATACCCTCGTCCAAGAGAGTGTCTTCCGGGACTCCGAGCTTGTGGAGGTCTTCGAAAGGTGGTGGGATACTCGGCCGATTTGGGAGGTGCCAAACCCCGTTGCCACAACATGGATGACTCCCGCTTATATCAAGTGGGCAAGAGATCAAACCTTGGAGGAAAGGTCCAAATCTCGTAAGGACGAGGTTGTTGACTTAAAGTATCGAGAGGTCGGCAAGGCCAACCGTGCTTTCTTTGACGACTTTGTTGATGGAGCTAGCCCGGATGTGATGAGGCCACCAAAGAGAAGAAGCTCGGGTCCTACAGAGTTAGTGGGCCGTGTATGGGCTCGTCTTGGACCGGGTATGGGGTCATGCAAGAGACGGAAGGCCGTCGCCGTTGTGGATCCGTTAAGGATCCGTTCCGAAGAGGAAGTTCATGCTAGGCGGGCCAACAAGAAGAACAAGGGGAAGATATACCCCGAGGAAAAAGGCAAGGGTAGAATGGAAGAATGAAGACCTCCATTACCCACATTATTATTATGTTGTATTAGTGTTGTGAGTTTTTTATTATGTTGTATAAGCTATGTATTGTGTTTTTCGTGCTAGTTTCACTATGTGAGGTGTCTTAGTCGACATCTTAGCTTTGACAAGTTGTAGACTTGCTTAGCTTCGTTTTTTGTCAAATTTGTAATCCTTCTCATTATTAATTAAATAAGAGGATTGCTTGTGTTAAAATAAATTGTAAACGCTTGTTTATTCCATTCATTTTGTAAAGGCAATTCGGTTTGAACTATCCTAAACATTGCACTTGGGAAATGGGATTTTTGTGGGAAGGGAGAAAGGCTTCTGTTTGTATTTTGGGGAAAAGGGAATGTCTTTTCCACTTCCTCTTTTTTTTTTTTGAAGTTGATATGGGGTTGTTTTTTTTTTTTTTTATGTGGGGATGTTTTTGATTGTGGGGATGGTTGTATCCTTCTTGTATCAGAAAGGACTGCCTACGTATCCACCTGAAAAGGTGAAATCAAACCATGCTTGTAGTTCGAAAAGTTTTGTAAATTTATTTGAGTTTTGTTGTTGTATCCTTCTTATATAAGAAAGGACTGCCTACGTATCCACCAGGAAAGGTGAAATCAAACCAAGCTCGTAGTTCAGGTGTTTTTTGTTTGAGTGCAAATGGATGTTGCCTTTGACAGATCAAAGGGCGTTTGAAACGGGGCAAGGTGCCGCAACTTAGACTCGATAAAACACACAATTTCAAATCAGAACGCGTTTAGGAACTTGACTTGAAAGGGATTAGGTGGTTGCTAGTTGTAAAACTATGGTGAGGTTGTTGGTCGCTAGGGTTCAAGGGTAGTACTTCTTGAGTTGGTCTAGGTTGGTCGGGTTTGTGAAATCCTCCCCGTCTAAGTCACTCAGTCTCACTGCGCCCCCCGAAAGTATTTCCTTGACCAGATATGGCCAGGCCCAATTGGGTTTGAATTTCCCCCTCGAATCGACGGGTAGTGGTGCTCAAACCGACTTGAGGACCAAGTCGCCTTCTTTAATGTTCCTGGGTTTGACCTTTTTGTTGAATGCCCGTTGTATACGTCGTTGGTATAGCTAGACGTTGTGCAAGGTGTAGAGCCGTCGTTCGTCTAAAAGCGTGAGTTGTTCTAATCTTCGACGGGTCCATTCCGCCTCAGGAACTTGACTCTCTAGTAGGATGCGTAGAGATGGGACCTCCAACTATACCGGTTGAACCGCCTCCATATCGTATGCTAGGTAGAAGGGTGTGGCGCCTGTGGGTGTTCGAATGGAGGTTCGGTACCCCCAGAGTGCGAATGGGAGTTTGCTCGGCCAATTGCGGCAATTACTTTGCATCTTTTTGGTAATGGTGACAAGAGTTTTGTTTGCTGCCTCTACCGCTCCGTTGGTTTGGGGACGATAGGGAGATGATCGATGTCGTTTGATCTTGTATTTGTCCAGCAAGGCTTGTGTTTCCACCCGGAAGTGAGAGCCTTGATCGCTGATGATTTCATGGGGTACCCCATACCTGCAGATGATGTTGTCCTGGATGAACTTGGCCACTTGTTTGGCGGTCAAGACTGCATAGGATTGTGCTTCTACCTTTTTGGTGAAGTAGTCGATGGCGATGAGGACGAAGCAATGCCCTTTAGTGCCTATCGGGTTGACTTTCTCGATGATGTCGATGCCCCAGGTCGAGAAAGGCCAGGGTGATGTCATGGTGTATAAAAGGGATGGTGGTATATGTTGTATGTTGGTGAAGATTTGGCAATTGTGGCAATGTTTGACGTAGTTCGGCAATCGGCTTCCATGGTGGTCCAGTAGTAGCCTAACCGCATGATTTTTCGGGTCAACATCATTGCGCTCATGTGAAGGCCACATTATCCGTCGTGGACCTCTCCCGTGACCTTTACGGCTTTGTGATGGTCATTGCAAAGGAGAAGAATCCCTTGGGGTGTTCTTTTGTATAGTTGTTCTTGGTCTATCACGAATTGTGATGCTAGTAAACGGATGGCTCTTTGTCCTCTTGTATCGGAGTTGGGAGGGAATTCGTTTTTGGTTTTGTAGTTAAGGATGGCTTGGTACCAAGGTTCGACATGGTATTCCTCATTATTGTTGATGGCGCAGATGTGAGCTGGCTCGCTCCTTCTCTCGACATATAGGGGCATCGATATCATGTTGACAGGTATGTTGACGAGCGCGGCAAGTTTTGCCAGGGCATCAGCAAATTGATTTTCCTCTCGTGGCAAGTGGAAATAGTCGACTTGGTCGAAGAATTCGGCCTCTTGATTGCTTTTTGCTTGGTAGGGTGCTAAGATGTCGCTTCGGATTTTCCATGATCCGGACATCTGATTGATTATGAGTGAGGAATCGTCGTGGACCTTCAGCCTCTTGAAGCCAAGTGCTATGGCTGCTTGTAGGCCGATGAGGCATGCTTTATATTCGGCAGCATTGTTGGTTACGGCGAAGTCTAGTTTGACTGAGATCAGAACATGTTCTCCCTCTGACGATATTAGAAGGATTCCTACCCCGAAGCCTCTCAGATTTGATGCACCGTCGAAGTATAGGTCCCATGCGTCGGAGTCGGCACAAAGGGTGTCTTCGTCAGGAAGTGACCATGTCGCGGTCGTTGGATCCTCGTTGACGGGATTCTCTGCTAGGAAATCGGCGACTGCCCTTTCCTTGATAACCTTGAGGGGTACGAACTTGAGATCAAATTCGGATAGCATGAGCGTCCATCTGGACAGCCTTCCGTTTAGTACGGGTTTTTCGAATATGTATTTAACCGGGTCCATCTTGGAGTGGATGTGAACCGTGTAGCTGAGCATGTGTGCCGTAGCTTCTTTGTTGACCATACTAGGGCAAGGCATGTCTTTTCCAGTTGGGTGTACTTTGTCTCATACTCGATGAACTTTTTGCTGATGTAGTAGATGCCTCGTTCTTCGCCGTCGACTGTTTGTGCTAGCATTCCTCCCATGGCTGTGTCGGTGACAGTCAAGTATCGGGATAAGGGAATTCCTTGTTGAGATGGCATGAGGACAGGAGGTTTGGATAGGATTTACTTTATCCTGTCGAAGGCCTTTTGACAGTCGTCGTCCCAATCGGTGTGATCGGAGGCGCGAAGCTTCTTGAAGATTGGTTCACAAATCATGGTGAGCTTGGCTATGAAGTGGCTGATGTATTGAACTTGACTGAGAAATCCCCGAATCTCCTTCTCGTTCTTAGGCCGAGGCATTTGTTGAAGGGCTTTGATTTTGGTTGGATTAATCTCAATGCCTCTTTTGCTGACGACGTGTCCCAGAAGTTTTCCGGAGGTGACCCCAAATGCACACTTCTGAGGATTCAGTCTCATGTTGTATTTCCGCAGACGAGCGAAGAATTTCCGAAGGGCGCTGATGTGGTCGTCCCGTTCTTTTGATTTGACGATCATGTCATCAACATATACCTCCACCTCCTTGTGCATCATGTCATGTAGGAGTGTGGTGGCGGTTCTTTGGTAAGTTGCTTCGGCGTTGATGAGACTGAAAGACATGACCGTGTAGCAGTATGTACCCCCACTGTGTAGTGAATGCAGTTTTGTGCATGTCTTCCTCAGCCATTTTGATCTGGTTGTACCCCGCATACCCATCCATGAATGATAGTAGGGCGTGTTCGGCGGTATTGTCCACCAGAATGTCAACATGTGGCAAAGGGAAGTCGTCCTTTGGACTTGCTTTGCTCAGATCCCTGAAGTCGACGTAAACCCGAATTCTTCCGTCTTTCTTGAGTACAGGAACAATGTTGGCCACCCAGTCAGAGTATTCGGACACTTTGATGAACCCAGCCTTGAACTGCATATCCACCTCTTCCTTGATTTTCAGGGCGCATTCGGCGTAACTTTTGCTTTACGGGTTAAGATCCGGGTTTAATGGGTATCCTGTGCTCCGCAATCTCCCTCCCGATCTCAGGCATGTCTTTGTAGGACCAGGCGAATACGTCCTTGTATTTATGTAGGAGGTCGATGAACGGTTGTCTTTCCGGGGGGTCAAGGGTTGTTCCTATCCTAAGTTCTTGAGTTGTGTTGCCAGTTCCTACGTTAATAGGCTCGGTCTCCTCAATGATGGGGGTCCTACTTTCTCGTTTGTCAAGTTCTTTGGCCAGGTGAGGTGGGTAGTCACTTAAGTCAAATTCCTCATAGTCATTCATAATTGCACTGTAGTTAAATTGAGACCGAGTCATAAGCAAACTTAGCATTCATTAAATCGACTTGAGCGAAAAGCTCGGACAGGACAGACATCTCATGAGCAGTCAGAGGCGACACTGTGGAAGAGGTGGCCCCTGGAACAAGCTCCAAGTTGCTACCTTCCATGGGAATGGGGATGACCCTAGTTGGTTCAGCCTCTGAAGCAGCCACAAGTTTGTGATAAAACAGTGGGAAAGGGACCCTAACTGGGACATCAGGAGTGCTAGGAGCTAAGACAGACTCTGACTTAGACTCAGACTCACTTCCCTCTTTGAACATAGGGCCTTGACGATCGGTCCATTTGATAGTTTTCCTCCAGCCTTGTGTAGCTTTCTCTGGGTTAGTATCATAGATTAAGGCAGTGGGATCAAATTGGTTGTCCTTTAGAGCAATGTTGATGATGTCCTCATAGCCGAGGTGCTTGATGTTGTCCTCCCCGAAGAGGAGGATGACGGCTTGTCCGTCCAGGCATGGGGTTGACTCAGATTTGGTTGACGTAGCTTTGGTGTTGTCGGGGATGAAGTAGCAGTCTTGAAAGACTTCTACACCCGGGTGTCTGACCTTGGCTACGGAATCATAGATCGGCTCAGGAAAGCCGTTGTGGAGCTTGGATTCTCCCTCGGGGACGAAGTATCCACTAAGAGTTAAATGATAGGGGCGGAGGATGACTCCGTGCTTCTTGCGCTTCCATATTAGGAGGTTCATCTCTTGGATGTCTTCATCGGTAGGTTCATAGCCTAGCCCGAAGGAGATGTTAGGGACCTTGGCCTGTTTCAAGGGAGGCAAGGTGCTCTTTAGCGGATTGAGGGGTAGACCCGGGAAATAACCCTGGCGCATCAGAATGAAGTTGACTGTGAGGTTGGAGAACGAGTCACAATCAAAAGATGCTGATTCATCAGTTAGGGCATTCACAGCTTAGAATCCTCACATTTCGCTGTCATCGTCCTCAATGACCTGAGAGGCTATTCCCTTTTTCATGATAGCCTTGATCGGGGAAGCGGAAATTCTGATTGTCTTCCCGTTAAAAGGGACCCTGATTTTTTGATGAAGGGTTGAGGTAACGGCCTTGACGGCGTGAATCCAGAGGCGTCCCAGAAGCATGTTGAAGGAGGCGTCAATGTCGACTACCTGAAAACTGGTTTGTCTTTCCAAGGGTCCAGTTGCAATGGTTAGGGTGATAAGCCCCGCAACCTTACGATGAGTGTCGTCATAGGCGCGTACCCCTTGATTGGTTGGGACCAAGTCAGTTTCTTTGATACCCAGTTTATGAGCCGTCTTGAAGGGAATGACATTAACCGCAGATCCGTCATCCACTAGAACCATAAGCACATTCTTTATTAGGCATCGTACGGTGATGTATAGGGCCAGGCTATGGTTGGCTCCGAAGGGAGGGATATCCTCATCAGAGAAGATGACCGGGTTATTCAGGTCGGGGACATCCCTTGTCATGTGTGCTACCACTTCTTCAGAAGAGGAGGTAGAAGGAACTGTCAACTTTCCCAAGGCTTGTAGTAGAGCTCGCCGATGTTCGAAGGATGTAGCAATCAGTTGCCAAATTGAAATTTCGGCCCTTGCTTTTTGCAGTTGTTTGAGGATCGAATTTTCGAGAACCTTGGGTTGGGTGTCCCCGTCCGGGACAACCTGGTCATTCGTTGTTGGAATGACTGTTGAATTGCTCGGGTTTTTATAGGGGTGTCCTGACCAGGTAAGATGACGGATCTCTTTTGCTTGTTTCCCTTTTCCCGGAACCATATAGACATCCTCCGCGTCGTCTCTCCAGATACCATTGATTTCGGGATCTTGAGGGTACCTTGGAGGGTATTCCTTGGTGGGTAGTTTTTGTGATGGAAGTTTTTGTGAGGGTAATTTTTGTGAGGGTAATTTTTGTGAGGTTGATAATATTGTGAGGTTGATTATTGTGGGGTGCATGCCATAATGGTCGCGGGAGAAATCCTTCTTGGTGAGGGTAGTTTCGGGTGTTTGGAGGACCCTCCCTCTAGCGCGGTGTTAGTGTTGGTGGGTTGAAAATCAACCGGCGGTAAGCGTCGTTAAGTCGAGTAATCCTTTCTGAGAGACTGGCTATAGCCTCCTCAACTTGTTGGAACATGGCGAGCATGGTCGCGGCGCTGAATACGAATACCCCGTCTAAGGCATACTTCTCTAAGGCGTTCACCTCGCCATCAATTGGTAATATGAGGTGTGAACAATCTAAGGTTGGCTCGTCATCAGAGATAGCATGGATTCCCAATGGGTTTATCTTGTTGTTTGGTTTTGTTGGTGGAGGCAAAGGTAATTCCCCTTTCTCGATCATGTCTTGAATGATGTGTTTGAGCTTGAAGCAGGCTTTTATGTCATGACCTTTCCCTCGATGGTATTGACAGTAGGCATTGGGATTCCAGAAACGGGTTTTCTTAGCCTCGGATGGATCCAGAGTGGGTCCAATTGGTTGTAGTTTCCCTTGGTCCATAAGCCTTTTTAGGGTACTTGCATAAGTTGACCCCCGGGTTGGTGAATACTCTTTGAGGGCGCTCAGCTATTTTTGCGGTTGGCTCGAGGAGCTTGACCTCATCGATTTTGTTTGTTTGACCATAGGGGCGAGATTCGGTTGATGTAGATCCCTGATAGCCTCTACCGGTGGTTTTGGCTAGGACACCCTTGCAGAGGTCGTCTTCGATGCGGGTTCCAAGGATTTGCAGATCCTGGAATGTTTTGATATCTCAGCAAGTTGGCATAAACCGGGCGGAGATTGTTGACAAATTTCTCTACCAAAGCTGATTCACTCGGCTTACTGACCAATTGAGTGCTTACCCTCCTCCAACGGGTTAGGAATTCTGTGAATCCTTCCTTATCATTCTGAGTCAGGACCTCAAGAGTACGGGTGTTATCCTAGATTTCGACATTGTCGGCATACTGTTTAGCAAATTCAACTGCGATTTTATCCCAGGTAGTACGGTTCTTCGGGTCGAGGGAGTAGTACCATTGGCGAGGGATCGGTTCCAGGGATTATGGAAAGATCCGGGTGAAGAGTTCCTGTTTGACCCCCTTTATGGCCATGTAGTCTTTGAAGGCCCGAATATGATTGAGTGGGTCCTCCACTCCCTTGAATTTGGGTACATCGGTCAAGGTAAAATTGTCGGGTAGTTGATCCCCGACGGGTTCGAATTTTCGATTGTTTTCGAGGTGGATGTTGTTACCACGGGCTAGGAGTTGTTCTTCCAAGAGTTTGAGCCTTTTCTCAGTTTCAGTCAAAGGCGGAGTGTCGTGTTCTCAAACTTCCTTGTATTCCAGGGTGTCGATACGGGTCTCAACACGGTCCAGGGTGACCTTGAGAGCAGTGAACAGGCTCGCTAGCTGAGCAGTTGTAACATCTTTGTTGTCATTGTTATTGTTGTATGAAGTTGAAGACGGAGCCATGGTTCTGAGACAGAAAAACGGCTCATATTACATCTCAATCTGACACGGTTTAATGACTAAACGCAAACAACATAAAGGATGGAACGAAAGATCAGACTCAACAAGACGAGGATGACCGTGTGTGGTACCTCGGTGCTGACTCGATTTATAATGTGACGGTGTTGACCGGACTTTGACTCACGTCCAAAGTAGTGGCGAGACGCCGTTGGACGAGTCTCGAGGTGAGACGACTCATAAGTAAAGACCCATAAGTATGCTTGCTTCGACTCGATAGACAGGAGGCGGAATTGGAATGGTGGACTGAAGTTTTCGAAAATAGGGATTTTCAAAAAGATTCGTTCGTCGCTTTATGGATGGCTTCCGAAGAATAGGGATCTCCGAAAGTCGGTCGGTTGAAAAGTTGTCTTAAGTTTATTTTCAAAAGACGGTTTAAATTTGAGTCGGCTCGGAAAACAATGTACTGTTTCCAGAGACGGATTTTTTTAAATTCAAAATTGTATGTTTTGAAAATCGGGTTTTGAAATGTTTGACAAAGTCCCGGGGACGGTGTATGGTCCTCAGGATTTTGAAAATGTCTCGAAAAAGGGGTGTCTGCCTTTCTCGGGTTTTGAAAGAGCCATTGTCGGCGCGAGATGGGTTAAAATTCGTGTCTTGACGCGGCGATTATAACGGCGTAAAAAAAGGTGTTTTGAAACGGTTGTAGAAACCGGGTTTGAAAATCGTCATTACGAGGGCCTAGAAAGGCGTGTTTGAAATGGTTGTAAAAAACCGGGTTTAAAAATCGTCATTACGACGGCCTAGAAAGGCGTGTTTGAAATGTTTGTAGAAAACCGGGTTTGAAAATCGTCATTACGACGGCTTAGAAAGGCGTGTTGAAATGGTTGTAGAAAATCGGGTTTGAAAATTGTCATTACGACTGATAGGCTATCGCACACCTATGCAAAGATAATATTTATACCCTAGCAAAACAAATGAATGTACTACGTAGGGGTCGAACCACAGAGAGACGGGAGTTGTTAATTAGTTGTTATGGAGTGAACTTTACCTTGAGGTCGGTTATCGTTTAAATTGGTTTGTTGATTAGTTTGATGTAAAGTAAAAACAACAATAAAAAGAAAATGTCTAGGGAGATCGGGTCACACATGCAAATTATATAAATGCTCAAATTAAACATAGGAGTTGATAAGTCGTTAATTGTTTAGGCTTAGAGACACCCACCTTACGATATTAGTGTCAACCATAGACCGGGTCCTAGAGAAACTCTCGTCCATGACTAGGTCGTCCTACTACACATGCTTTGTCTAATTCAATTCCGTGCCTCTCGACTTTTAGAACGAATGAACAAACTTAATCAATGAAAAAGGCCTTTAAACAAAGATTAAACATTAAGGTGCAAACATGTGATAGAAACAATTTAGACAATATCATATCAACCTAATTTAACATTTTACAAATACTTTTTATGCAAGGCTCCCTTCATTCCCTAGACAAAAGAAACTACTCTAACATAGTGGAAGTGTAAACTAAACTAATGCTAAATGAAATGATAAATAACATAATGAAAATAGAATAAGAATTACCTTGAATGGAAATGGAAATAGAAATAGAAGAACAATGAAACTAGAAAAAACTTGAAATGTAACTTGGAATTAAACTTGAAATGGAATTGTAATTGCTAAAAGGAAATGTAAACAAACTAAACTAAACTAAGCTAACCTAAACTAACTACTAAAATTTAGAGAGAATTTAGATGGAAAAAAAATATGTGGAAAGATGGTGTGTAGTCTAAAGGTGTGTGATTAGCACCCCTTATATAGGAAATAAGAGAGCAAAGTTTGTAGAAGAATCCAAAATGGCATCCTAAGCACACTCTTAATTTTCTCTTCAATTCTTGGTTTAATGCTCAAGGTATCCAAAGTTGTTGCTTTAATGTCTTGTTTATGAGTGTGGTTAAGAGCATTAAGGAGGGAATCTTAAGTCTTTTGGCATCCTAAGCTCTTCTTTAGCATCCAAATTTTCCACCACATTTTGGACTTGAATTCTTGGGCTTTGACTTGCACATTGACTTTGCTTGCATTTTCATTTTGATCCAACACTTTCTTCATGCAAAATCCATGCACTTCCAACACTTAGTCAAATCTTGCTCTCATACTTAGCCTTACTTCTAGTGTTAGCACATTTTATAGTACTTTAGCTCATTTAGCTCATTTTCCTATAAAACACACTTGAACACACAATTGCACTAGAAACACAATATTAGCTTAGAAACACTTTGATAAGTGCTAAATGATATATAAAATCAAACTAATATAAGGGGTTAAAATGTATAAAAAATGCACTTATCAAACTCTCCCAAGCTAAGTCCTTACTTATCCTCAAGCAAGATCATCCCAACATTGCAGATTCGAAGTAGCTAACAAGCAAAATGATTCAAATCCCTAAACAACATGGGCATAAGGATAAGCAAAGTCATGGTTGAGATTTACACGACGGCGTAGCGTGGTCGACTTCAAGTAAAATTTTCGGCTCTTGCATGATCTTTTGACTTTCGGACTCTCATGATCCACTCATAACTCAATTTTGTGTAAAGGACATTTTTGTGAATAATCACTCAAGCTATCCTCGACTCATGAGAATGTGCCCGCAATATAATATGGTAAACAATCAAATCACAAGCAAAACAATCAAATGCAAACAAATAATGAAGCCAAAGGGTAAGAAGAAGGCTTTTGTGACATGGGACATAAGGGGGACAAATGATATGGATATGTGGAGCTAATGTTAAGCTAGCAACAAAACCATGTGAAAATGCTCATTCCATCCCAAAATAGCCCAATTAGAAGACAAATGACTTCTTACATTACAAACCTTAAGAATTTTTCCAAAATATATAATTAACTATATGAGAAATTTCAACTTCTTCTTCTTCTACCACTTATTAATAATATCAACTTCATCAAACAAATCTTTTCTTTTCTTCTTTTTTTTTTCATTTTTTTTTTCATTTTTTTCATTTTTTTTCATTTTTTTTTCTTTTTCTTCAACTCTAATTCTTTCTTTCATAGCACAACCGGAAAACAATGATATCCGGAAAACAAATTCACAATGACATAAATTTTAAAGAACATCCCAATTTTGAGCATCCCATCACCAAAAGACATAGCTACTAGCTTTAACAAGGGTAGGCTATTTTTAATGTAGCTAGGGAATAAGAACATGTGAAGGGGGCTAGAAAATGGGCAAATTTATCAATGTGAATTTGGCTTCAAAAATAAATAGCAAAATGAAAGTAATGCTTAAAAGAGATGAAAGAAGACCATATTAGTGCGTTTTGATGTAACACACACCATAAGGAGACCTACCACTCACTTAAGTGAGACCAAATAAAGATGAAATGGCCTTTGAGGAGGTTCTACCTTACCAATTTTGTAGCTTGCCAAAAGTCAAGATCAAGCCTACTTGGTTTAATTTCCATCTTACACCTACTATGTCAAGACATCCCCATGCATGCTATATCCCGTCAAAAGTAGCGAATCAAGAGCTATCAAGCCAAAAATGGGACAAACAAGAGGGCATAAGTAGGACAAGCAAAGAATTAGAAGCAAAAATTCACACAAATGTTTCAAAAATTCTCACTAAATCTACGCTAACTAAATGCAACCTAACTAATATGCAAATGCAATCTCCCCCCAAGCTAAACACAACATTGTCCTCAATGTGCCAACAATTAAATTACCCAACTAAACCATAAAAATGGCGCAAAACACATAAACAAGAAGGACAAGAGGTCATATTTAATGGGTTGCGAGAAATAAATTAAAATGCAAAATAAATAAAACTTACTAGACTAACGAGCCTCCCCCAAGCTAGCATAAACATTGGGGGATTCCTCCACTTAGCATCTCATCAAAAAAATGGGTCAAAAATCCGGTGGGTACGAGGTCCTTGATGCTAAAAGAGGTTTTCGGAGGTGATTTTATTGAAAAATGAAGAAAAAATAAAGATAAGAAGTACCGTCCCTTGCTTTTGTAGCATATGGAAAAGATTAGCATACCCCGTCTTTTTATTAAAATGCGTAATAAGGAAGAAAGTCACGACCCCGATCGGGGTGGTCAACCCCGATCGGGGTTGACCGTTGACTTTTTTTTTTTTTCTTTTTTTTTAAAAAAATTTCTTTTTTTTTTTTTTTAAAAAAAACGTAATGTTACGACCCCGAACGGGGTTACAACATGGGGTAGTATGCTATCCTTCAAAACGCCTCTTCTCCTCTTCAAACACCTACAAGTCACAACTCAAAATACCTAATTATTCTAAAATTTATTCCTAATTCTAATAAAACATGAAATTGCGTAAAAAGTGAAATAAAAACAAACTATTTTTTTTCTAATGGATCTTCCATCGTCCTCTAAAAAGCACGTCAATGCCCTTAGAAGTAAATCATATACCTGTGCATGAGCAATACACAAGCATATGTAAGCAATTGATAAGATATAAGTATGAAAGATCAAAGGTAAGAAAGGATTAATCTTATCAAATTGCCCACGAGAGATTTCAAATAGAACCACTGTACTCCACTCGTCAGCAAGAAAAAGGAGCATCATGCTTAAGACCATAAAAATAAACGTTAGTGCACAAATTATAATTATAATCGGTCTCAAATTGGTGGTATGAAAACTCTAAGTGGTAGGATTCGTCAAAAATGGGGGGTTCATCCCACTTAACCTTTATATTTGCATCACTAAGTCCTTCATCAACCTTAAAAAGGTCAACCACCTCCTCCACGAAAGGAATTTCAAAGGGGTCTAAGGTCTCGTGTAAAACCTCATCCTTTTCATTATATTTGGGCCCAACATCGTCCATGGTGAGTGTGTTATCTACTACAAGATTAATGTCATGAGTCTCTAAATGGTCAATCGGAGTGATGTTATGGGGAATTTTAAAAGAAAAATTAGGACCATCATCATCATCTTCTAATAGTTCTAAATTATTAGTTACAAAAGACACACATTGGGAAGGTGGAAGAGTAGAAGCTTTGATAAATCGCTCATTTCCTTCTCGCATTTCTGTGAACATGTCTTCGAGCATTTTTATGGAACGGGTTGTAGACGCTTGTTGCTCCAAATAAATTTGAGTAAGCACTATGAGCTCCTCTGCGACACGCCTTAAATTTTCTTGGCGAGCTACTTCCCGACATTGGTCGGCCATGAACCTTAGGAAAACCCAAAGCTCCCCCGCACTCTTGTAGTAAAGACTCTCACAACTAATGTAAAGAGCCAAATCACGGGACTCGGAATCCATTCCGTCAAGCACAACCTGACCCAATTCATATTCATTGTAAATGAATCCAAGAGAAGCAACATGATTAACGTATTCGTCAAATTGGGACAAATAGTCATGAAAGGGTTGGTTTTGTTGTTGTTGGAAAGGAAATACACCCATTGGACGGATATGAAGATCCCCTTGAGATAGTTTTACCACCTGAAAAAGGCACTAAAACTACAAGAAAACTTGTGAGAAAGCACAATCCCAAGGAAAAAGTGTTCCTCGAGACAAACAAGATAAAATTCAACAACTAAATAACAAACAAAACCGTCTCCCCGGCAACGGCGCCAAAATTTGATAGGCTATCGCACACCTATGCAAAGATAATATTTATACCCTAGCAAAACAAATGAATGTAGTACGTAGGGGTCGAACCACAGAGAGACGGGAGTTGTTAATTAGTTGTTATGGAGTGAACTTTACCTTGAGGTCGGTTATCGTTTAAATTGGTTTGTTGATTAGTTTGATGTAAAGTAAAAACAACAATAAAAAGAAAATGTCTAGGGAGATCGGGTCACACATGCAAATTATATAAATGCTCAAATTAAACATAGGAGTTGATAAGTCGTTAATTGTTTAGGCTTAGAGACACCCACCTTACGATATTAGTGTCAACCATAGACCGGGTCCTAGAGAAACTCTCGTCCATGACTAGGTCGTCCTACTACACATGCTTTGTCTAATTCAATTCCGTGCCTCTCGACTTTTAGAACGAATGAACAAACTTAATCAATGAAAAAGGCCTTTAAACAAAGATTAAACATTAAGGTGCAAACATGTAATAGAAACAATTTAGACAATATTATATCAACCTAATTTAACATTTTACAAATACTTTTTATGCAAGGCTCCCTTCATTCCCTAGACAAAAGAAACTACTCTAACATGGTAGAAATGTAAACTAAACTAATGCTAAATGAAATGATAAATAACATAATGAAAATAGAATAAGAATTACCTTGAATGGAAATGGAAATGGAAATAGAAATAGAAGAACAATGAAACTAAAACAAACTTGAAATGTAACTTGGAATTAAACTTGAAATGGAATTGTAATTGCTAAAAGGAAATGTAAACAAACTAAACTAAACTAAGCTAACCTAAACTAACTACTAAAATTTAGAGAGAATTTAGATGGAAAAAAAATATGTGGAAAGATGGTGTGTAGTCTAAAGGTGTGTGATTAGCACCCCTTATATAGGAAATAAGAGAGCAAAGTTTGTAGAAGAATCCAAAATAGCATCCTAAGCACACTCTTAATTTTCTCTTCAATTCTTGGTTTAATGCTCAAGGTATCCAAACTTGGTGCTTTAATGTCTTGTTTATGAGTGTGGTTAAGAGCATTAAGGAGGGAATCTTAAGTATTTTGGCATCCTAAGCTCTTCTTTAGCATCCAAATTTTCCACCACATTTTGGACTTGAACTCTTGGGCTTTGACTTGCACATTGACTTTGCTTGCATTTTCATTTTGATCTAACACTTTCTTCATGCAAAATCCATGCACTTCCAACACTTAGTCCAATCTTGCTCTCATACTTAGCCTTACTTCTAGTGTTAGCACATTTTATAGTACTTTAACTCATTTAGCTCATTTTCCTATAAAACACACTTGAACACACAATTGCACTAGAAACACAATATTAGCTTAGAAACACTTTGATAAGTGCTAAATGATATATAAAATCAAACTAATATAAGGGGTTAGAATGTATAAAATATGCACTTATCAACGACGACCTAGAAAGGCGTGTTGAAATGCAATGATCGGCGAAAGACCGAGGTTTGAAATGGCCATTATAACGGCGCAAAAAGGTGTTTTAAAAGTTTGAAAATGACACGGAAGGACTTATGATCACATAACACATAAGCACTCGCAGTTTCATTATATTATGCATAATGCTGACACGGGTTTTGGCTTAAACGGTTGGGTTACACACCAAGCAATCAAACCCCAAGTTTCGAGAGGGATACCAATCCAAATAAAATGTGTAAGGAGGGTGCCCTAGCCTCGTGCTCAAAGGTGATGAAAACTCTTTGACGCAACAAAATGTGTAACGTCAATGGCATGCGTGACTCAATCAGGATTCGAAACGCGGGGATGAGAAAACTCACGCCGACGAGACGAGCCAATTGGTCGAAAAGGGTTAGGTTGTGGGCCCGGACAAGGAACCCGACTATGACCGTAATATCAATTAATGCATTTCAACCAAGACCTCATTCGAGTCTCACCATCTAGGGATCACAAAGACATAAGTGTCCTAGTTTTCCCCAGCGGAGTCGCCAATCTGTGGACATAGCCACCTACACGCCAAGCCAATCTGTGGACGTATAGCGGTCTTTTGAAAGCCATGCTCGGCGGCGTAAAAATGATTTCGACTGGATCATTTTAGATCGGTCGGTTTCGTCTCGGCAAGGGTCTCAAAACTATGCAAGAGATGTTAGGAGTCGCCACCAAGCATTTGTGGGATGCTTGGAACCCGTTCGAATCCACTTTATACCTAGGTCAACCAAGGCAAAAAGCGGTGTTTGACATAGGTACTAAAGATAAGGAATCCTCCCTCTTTAGCATCCTATCTCTAGAATGACTCTCGTACGCCCTGGATAAGGTCGTCCACTATCCAAAGTTTCTGAGTAAGAGGTGAAGGTACGTATTGGGAAGCCCTTTAATCGGACACCCAATCCCGCCCGCGGTAGCGGCCTCTACTGATCGATCTTGGTTGGTTAAATGCAAAAGTTGATAGAACGGGTAAATGCATATCCACGAGTTTGAACCTAACATGTGAGCTTTCTATGTCGGTTATTTAGTCTAAGTATCAAGTATTTGATGTCAAGTTGGATTTAGTGTTGATTTGCATGCAAGACGGAAATTAAACATCCATTTACCGAGTTAGGTTTATGGTGCATAACGTGATCCATTTGTCTTAGTAAGACATTTTGCAAATATGATGTAAAATGAGCGGATTTGTCATCTGATCCGTCCTGTATTCGGGTTAACCGAAATCGGGATCGTCCTAGACAAATGCTGGAAGGAAACAGACCTTGCATCAGGCAGCCAATATAGGCGCGAGCCATATGGCGATGCAAGCGGGTCTGTCCTCGTTTGATAATGGGAAAAAGAGTGGCCTATTTAGGCGTGGGTCAGCAGACGATGGAAGGACGTTTTCTGATCATTGACAAAGTTCGTAAAATGGGTTGAAAAGAGGGTGTTTGAACCCGTCTTGATTTGAAAAGGCCGTTTAGGCCGCTTTTGTGTTGATATGAAGAACGAGACTTGAATAATCGTCATCGTTTTGACAATATTCGATGTCGGGTTCTGTTTTGCAAGCTTGACATGAATAGTTTTGAAAATGATTATGAACTAATTGTTTTAAGTTCATTTGTTTGTAATTAGTCAATGTTTATCATCGTACTCGGGTTAAAATCCGACATGGTATGTAGAACCAAGGATGATTTTGTGTTTATGACTAATACATTTGTTTTGAAAATGTAAAGAAATGAAATAAAAGGTTTTCAAATACCTTTTAAAATGTAATTAACCAAATATTATCACCGAAACACAGATTAAACCGTCATGGTATTAGGAACCAAGGGAGAAAAATGTTTCATGGTTAAATGTTTGTTATAAAAAATGTTTTGAAATATTTGAAATGGTTAAAAATATGAAATGAAAACAAAAGGGAGAGAAGAGACCAAACACGATAGGATTTAGGCTGAGAGGGGCTTTAGGCGCGAGCCTGGTTGCTATACAAGCAGCCTTTGCCTCAACCAAAAATCCGGTTTTGGCTCATTTATCCCATATTTGGACCATGTTATGCATGTTTTAGCATGTTATAGTCATGAAACAAATGAAAAACATGATAGAAGAGGATTTTTACACCCTCATACTTACATGCTAGGCTTGAGACGAGAAATCGACGAAAGTGTATCAACTTGTTTGGTCGGAAAACTCGGTTTGAAAACAGTTTTAGCAATGTAAAAAGAGTGTTTTAATTTTAGTGATGGTGTAATGGTCGAGATGGTCGGTCAAGTGATTTAATGTACGATGACGGTACCAAACAATGTGTAAGGCTTGTGTTTTCAATCGGTAGGTCGGAAACACGTGTCGGTTTGTGACTTGAGAAGTCGAGTATAGAATTTTAAGGGAGAAATGAGGGGGCGGACACTCGCATAACTCTCAAATGGTGGAATTTGAGGGGTATTTATAGAAG